>NC_053491.1:77045840-77405840 GCF_905171775.1 Rana temporaria | reverse complement strand
TCTCCTTCACAAGACGCCGCAGGTCGTTGATCTTCTTGGCGATCTTGTCTGGGGTCCGGTTGGCATAGCCAAGGGCACTCACCTCCGCTGCAATCTGTGCCAAGATTTGATCCTTACGGACCTTGCTGGTCGAGCCACTTTCCTTGCCGTGGAGGAACTTGTTATATTTTCTCATGGCATCAATAATGACCGTCTTCTCCTCAATAATAAAGTTTTTTTCCCTCCTATCTTTCGACCCAGCCTCAGACATCTTTTTTGATATGAACAAAGCAAAAGTAGCCACACCAAACGACCAAAACCAGCAGGTGTACTTTTGCACTTGACTGGCGCATGTCCGGGCGGATTTATGCCCTGGGCGGAAACGGTGGGCTGGGTTATCGTGGGGGAATACGATAGGCGAATTGGGGCACATGCGCAGTGGGACGCGGGGGATGCGATCACGTGACGGCGCATGCGCCGTTCGTTCGGACCTTAATTTGCATGGGGTCACGCTTCATTTAAATGGATCACACCCACCTCCTTCCCACTTTGAATTACGTCGAGTTACGCCATCAAACTTACATTACGATGGCGCATCGCAGCGCGCATTTGCTTGCTGAATAGGCTGCTTGCCTCTCTAAGTTTCGACGGTCTAGTGTATCTGCGTTGCGATACGCCCGCCTATTGATGCGCTGAGCTTCGTGAATCTGGGCCAACATTTATAATGAAATAACCACAAATATCTTTTCTGTGCTCACATCATTATCAGTTTTATTCAACCCCCAAGTGACATTCAATCTTAGTACTTAGTACAACATCCATTTACAGTTATAACAGCTTTTAAACGTGAAGCATAGCTTGACACAAGTGTCTTGCAGCGATCTACGGGTATCTTCGCCCATTCGTCATGTGCAAAAGCCTCCAGTTCAGTCACATTCTTAGGCTTGCGCACTGCAACTGCTTTCTTTAAGTCCCACCAGAGGTTCTCAATCGGATTTAAGTCTGGTGACTGCGATGGCCACTCCAAAATGTTCCAGCCTTTAATCTGCAACCATGCTCTAGTGGACTTGGAGGTATGCTTGGGATCATTGTCCTGTTGAATGGTCCAACGTCTCCCAAGCCTCAGGTTTGTGACGGACTGCATCACATTGTTATCCACTATCTCCTGGTACTGAAGAGAATTCATGGTACCTTGCACACGCTGAAGCTTCCCTGTACCTGCAGAAGCAAAACAGCCCCAAAGCATGATTGACCCCCGCCATGCTTCACAGTAGGGAAGGTGTTCTTTTCATCATAGGCCTTGTTCTTCCTCCTCCAAACATAGCGTTGATCCATGGGCCTAAACAGTTTCATCAGTCCACAGAACACAATCCCAAAACTTCTGTGGTTTGTCCACATGACCTTTGGCATACTGTAGTCGACTTTTCTTATTCTTTGGAGACAGCAAGGGGTTGCGCCTGGGAGTTCTGGCATGGAGGCCTTCATTACGCAGTGTGTGCCGTATTGTCTGAGCAGAAACTTCAGTACCCACATCTGACAAATCTTTTCTCAGTTCCTCAGCAGTCACACGGGGACTTTTCTTCACTCTACGCTTCAGGTAGCGCACAGCAGTCGAAGTCAGCATCTTCTTTCTGCCATGACCAGGTAGCGTTTCAACAGTGCCCTTTGCCTTGCGAATGATGCTTCCTATGGTGTCTTTTGGTATGTTTAACATCTTTGCAATCTTCTTATAGCCATTGCCCTTCCTGTGAAGAGTAATCACCTCTTCTCTTGTCTTCCTGGACCATTCTCTTGACTTTACCATGTGTGTAACCACACCAGTAAATGTCTAGAAGGAGCTGAGTATCACAGTCATTTTAAAGCTGCCTAATTAATGCTTATTAGGCTTTATTGCTGCTCCCTGACATCCACAGGTGTTTTCAATACCTGATTGAATACACTTCAATGAACCTCTGTTCTTCAGAGTGGTAGTCTTTAAGGGGTTGAATAATTGTGTAAATGAAAAATTCACAAAAGAAACATTTACTACTGTACCTTTACAGCATTGGGGGGTTGAATAATTTTGAACACAACTGTAGAAGGTTATGGATCCAAAACATTCAGGAAATCCAAATACAGCTCTTTCAATCAGTATAGTAAACCATAAACCCAGAGAATATAATGGTAAATATAGTGTAGTATTTTATTTAAAGTGGGAACATAAATCAAAACTATTGCGCTTACATAGCAAGATTCTTAGGTAAGCACCAACACATCCTCAAAGTAAACCAGCACCACTGCTCATATGGCCCTGGCATGCATTTCAAAACCTGTAAGTAATGTGGAGTCCCCCACCGGAAGTGACATCAGTAATGGGGGCAGCGCATCCTCAATGCATTTTGCAAAGTGGGCATCATCAGTTAGCTCAGCCGCCACCATCTTAATGGAGCCTGGCATACCCCTTGTTCCAATGTGATTGGACCAGATACAGAATATATTGTGAAACATATGGACATAACAGGCCTGATTGCCGCTGAAAAAAACATTTGGGATCCCAAACAAATAATGATAATAAATGATTAAAAAAGGATGTCCTATTATTATTGTCCCACTGTCCTATTATTATTTGAGGCATAAGCATGGTAGACCTGGCTAATTTAAATTAGTTAAAGTCCATAAAAAAAGTGGTTGCAGTTCCTGTGGAGAGGTAATTATCAGTTTGTATGGTTAAAGAATCAGCAACATGGATGAATTGCAGGGTAAAGCTTAGTTAACATTATGACTGTTAGCTCTGCTCAGAGTTACTATTCTGAAAAATGTGTCCGGCACTAGGAATTAGACTTGGCTTAATACAATTAATATAACCATACTCATGTGCACCTATACTGATGCAGCTGTTCTGTATTCAGCATATGCACTCTGACGGAGGACCTACTGTACAGACTGTTTGGTTAGAGTCCCTGCTGGGACCACCCTCACTGTCTCATGACTTGGGGCAGCACCAGCTGACTGGAGACCCTTGTGGTTGCCAGGACAATGCATGGCCTCCTTGAGGTCGACCCTGTGTTGCTGTAGAAGACATTATATCATTTTTAGCCAGCGCCAGGGGAATTAACCCTTCTGCCATCAGTTGCTGGGCTTTTATAAGGAACACACGGGCATGTTTTACAAGGGAACTTACAATTAGTTAAAAATAACAACCAATCTTCTTAACCCTTTACTATTTGAATATACACTTATCTATCTAACAATACTGTTATATACACATATTATTTAACGGTATATACAGTTGTGCTCATAAGTTTACATACCCTGGCAGAATTTGATTTATTGGCCATTTTTCAGAGACTATGAATGATAACACAAAAACTTTTCTGTCACTCATGGTTAGTATTTGGCTGAAGCCATTTATTATCAATCAACTGTGTTTATGCTTTTTAAACCATAATGACAACATAAACTACCCACATGACCCGATCAAAAGTTTACATACCCCAGTTCTTAATACCGTCTTTTGCCCCTTTAACATCAATGACAGCTTGAAGTCTTTTGTGGTATTTGTGGATAAGGCTCTTTATCTTCTCAGATGGTAAAGCTGCCTATTCCTCTTGGCAAAAAGCCTCCAGTTTCTGTAAATTCTTGGGCTGTCTTGCATGAACTACACATTTGAGATTTCTCCAGAGTGGCTCAATGATATTGAGGTCAGGAGACTGAGATGGCCACTCCAGAACCTTCATTTTATTCTGCTGTTGCCAATGACAGGTCGACTTGGCCTTGTGTTTTGGATCATTGTCATGTTGGAATGTCCAAGTACGTCCTATGCGCAGCTTCCTGGCTGAGGAATGCAAAAGTTCCTCCAGTATTTTTTGATAGCATACTGCATTCATCTTGCCAACAATTTTGACCAAATGTCCTGTGCCTTTTTAGCTCATGCATCCCCAAAACATCAGTGATCCACCTCCGTGTTTCACACTAGGAATGGTGTACCTTTCATTATAGGCCTTATTAACACTTCATCAGGATCTATGAAGACTATATAGTATAAAAGACAAAATAGTAACTTTATTAAAAAAAGGGGGGATAGGGTTGGGACTTTAGATGAGGCATATGATAGAAACTACCACAGGCCTCCATCCCTGTAAATGGATAAAAGGGGGGGAGGTTTTGGGACTTTAAATAAGATGCGTTTTTAGCAGTATGCGATTAAGTATATATATGGAATATAAAAAATGTTTCCATACCAACCAAAAAAGCACTAAACCAAATTAATCTGTCTAGCTGTATGCATTAAAAACAGAGGTTTAGTTGCATGTATTTGCAAATACCTGTGTGAGCTGCAGGCCACGTCAAGGCACTCCGTGTACTGCAGTCCTAACTATGAATTTTAAAGTCTCCTAAAAAGGAGCACAGGCGTGCTAATCAATAGATAGGGGCATGTGATCACCTAAACCCGCCCCTACCTATAGTTGGTCTAGCAAAAAAGAGCACTGGAAAAACAAAAGAAATGCAGGAGTGGAACCAAACATGCCTACCAAACCAAAATACCACCAAACTAAAGGCGGACCAGTGCTTTTTTGGTTGGTAACTTTGAGTCTGGCTATTATGGAAATATTTTTTATATTCCATATATATACTTAGCCCCTATTCACACCTAGGCGTTTTGTCGCCTGTAGTGTGACGCCGCTGCCGCCAGAGGGATGATTTAACATTGCCCTCTATGGAGATGGTTCACATCTCCACGCCTGCCGCCTGAAAAAAGGTCCCGGACCTTTTTTTCAGGCGGCTTTTCGGCGTTCGGCATAGGAGATGGGAACCATCTCCATAGAGGGACAATCTTGGGGCACATCTAGGCGGACGATCGCGGTGTTTTGTCGCCGCAAATCGCGGTACAAAACGCCACTATTTGTTGCCGCAATTCATGGGACAAAACGCTGCGAATTTGTCTGCCTAGATGTGAATGGAGCCTTAATCGCATACTGCTAAAAACGCATCTCATTTAAAGTCCCAACCCTATCCTCCCTTTTTTTAACACTATCCAGGGATGGAGATGCGTTTCAGGAGTGGAATAAAGTGCCTCCACAGATCTACCACCGACAGTTAATTATGCATTGTCATTTTTTGACTAGCTGACCCAGGTTGATGTGGTCCGCCTTTAGTTTGGTGGTATTTTGGTTTGGTAGGCATGTTTGGTTCCACTCCTGCATTTCTTTTGTTTTTCCAGTGCTCTTTTTTGCTAGACCACTACACTGCCACTACAATACTAATCTACTTTACCCCTGAGGCTTCCGTTTTCAAAATTAACATGAACTTTATTGAAATGTCACACAGTGTTTTATGAGATGGCATGTGGTGACCCATACACACATTACTTTTTTTTTTTTTAGCGCACACCACCCGAACACCACTGCAAGGCAGTGGTGTGAACCGGCCACACAAGAGGCAAGGCATTTGGCTTTGTTTTGCGGAAGAGGTGCGGTAGGGCTGCGCTGGAATAGCTGCCCAACACAGTCCCACCACACCTGGTGTGAATGGACCCTTACTCTTAAAGGTTCTTGCCCTCTTACCCTTAAAGGTTTCCCACTTTCTGGTCTTTAGGGGGTATTGGTCAGGTCTTCACAGGTGCTCCCTAGAAAAGCTATGTTACCAGTGCCTTCTGGGGAGATCTTTTTTCTTAACAGCAAGATCTTAAGATCTCAGAGAGGAACTGCATGGTACTGTGAGTTTTAGTGCGCCATCTGTTGCTTGCCAAAGCTTAAGGCCGGCCATACATGGTTCGAATCTCGGCCGGTTCAGCAGAGATTAGAACCGTTAATGGGCAGGCTGAATGTTCCAAGTTGAGCAATCGATCAACTTGGGTAAAACCAGCTTGCTGGATTCTCATGCATTTATCACGAGTGGCTGATATAGCCGCTAGCGATAATTATTGTCTTCTCCTAGTGAGAACGGTTTCCTCCAGTATACACATACGGAAACCGCTGAATCGGCTAATTTTCGGGTACGTGCATTCCACTGTCTTTTTAACAGAACCCAGTCTAACAACCGGCTTCTGTCAAACAGTCCTGTTGGAAAACCAGCGTTCAATTTGCGATTGCAGCCAAAGGCTGCAGCGCTCATCTGTGGATTCTGGCATTGGGAGGAGTCTCTCCTGTCGGAATACAATAACTCATCAGGTGAGAGATCTCTGCATCAACATCACTTGTGCTGATACATCTCACTGGAAATGAGGCATGCAAATACATTCTGTTTTATGAAGCCTCTGCTGTGTGTTGCCAGAAGTGGAAAACCTATTCCATAAGATGAAACAGTAGAGGAGATTAAACATGAGGATTTGCAGTTTGTTCAGCTTTGTGTGGTAGCGCTACATTGTTTTTTGAAGTTAAAGTTTCTATATTGGATCCCTGCGTTTCATAAGTTCTTCACTCCTTATTTCTCTGTCTTTTATGTAATGTTTTGGGGAACTGCAACATGATTAAAAGGCAACAACGATATATTAAAAAAATAAGCTCTTGATAATGATCTTAATAACACTATATTAGCATATGAAAGAGGGGAAAAAGTGAAATTAAACTAAGTATTTTAGCTAATAAAAGTATGCCTGGCCTGAGGGTACACACTTCACTGATTGTATTGAAATTGACAAGCATGCATTACATTTAATATGTCTCCAGTAAGCAGCAGGGTGCAATGACATAAAGCAACAAAAATTGAGGGAGCCATTTGGTTTATTATGACTAAGGAAATATCCGCATGTCTCCAAGATTTATTTTGGATAGTTAAGAGAAAAAAAAAGCAAATATGCTTCTTTCTTTACCTTTCATATTAGAGAAAATACCCTTTCCTTGGTAAAGAAATGGTGAAAAGAATGTGCCTAATGAAACTAACATCATCTGAAATGTGACACGTCTACAGTATATCCAGTATTCACACACCTTAGATATTTGACATACCAAAGAAAATATTCACAGTTAATTAGTTGTAATTTTCCCTTTGAGGAACAGTAAACTCCATGAATGACTCTGTTTTATATGAACGAATGTATTTCTTTGCGTAAATTATATACACATGTAATTTTGTTTCTGTATATTCATATGTGTATATGCAGTGCAGATTTTTTTTTTTTCAAGAAAAAAAAATTGAAAGGTAATTTAACCATTGCCAACTTTTTCTAGATGAATTTTGTTCCAACATATAATCCTTGATAGCGAACAAACCAATAGCAGCGTATCAGCTCCTAAAGTGTCATTGAAACAAATTATACAATGGTGGGTGGCTTAGCAAAGCTTTGAGCCAAAGCAGATCTCAGCATCTTTAAACAGCAAGCAGAGGGTAAGGGATGCTCCAGGCACATAGAATATTATTTTGGGAATACGAAAAGTAAGAATCTTGTGATGTCTGATCTTAGATCTACTAAAAAACTGTGTACCATAAAAAAAAAAAACATATTTTCCTTTATTTTAGAAAATCCTGTTTCCAAATGATGTTGTTAATCTTTTTTTTAGTATCTCAGTGCTGCTGATCTCCATTGGCCCCTTTGTAGCCTGTAGGTCTGGTATGAATTACAGGGGGACCCTAAGAATTTTTTAATGTGTGGGGTTCCACCCCAAATTCTATATCCATGAGGGAGAACCTTGGCACCCCACATGTCCCATGATGCTCAACTACAATGCAGAGTACATGAATTTCATGAGAAAAGTAGTAAGTAGTATGTAGTGTCAGTGAGCAGTATGTAGCATCAGTCAGTGAGCAGTATGTAGTGTCAGTGAGCAGTATGTAGCATCAGTCAGTGAGCAGTATGTAGTATCAGTGAGCAGTATGTAGTGTCAGTGAGCAGTGAAAGTGATGAAGTCAGAGGAGAACGCCACAGACAGGCAAGTGAGGGGAAACTGAGGACTCTGGGTGGGCTCCCAACGGCCTCCTTTTCAATTGATGACATCATTGATTGGCAGGATGTGGGCAGGCAGCCTGCACAGCACAGAGTCCAGTAAGAGATTTCAGGAGAGTTTAAAAAACACAAGACCGGCAGTGTGGTTTAAGGCACTGTGGTTTTAAAAAAAAAGCTTGAATTGGCAGGAAGAAATATTTAATTTACTACCTTAATTAGTTGGGGCACTTTTTGTGCTTTTGCTGCAGCACCCCTGAGGACACTTTGTACCCCCCCACCCCGGTTGAAAACCCCTGATATAACAAATTCATACACAGTAGGGCCAATCTAGACAGGAGCCAATTAACCTACCTGCATGTCTTTGGAGTGTGGGAGGAAACTCGAGTACCTGGATAAAACCCACACAGACACAGGGAAAACACGCAAACTCCAGGCAGGTAATGTCGTGGTTGGAATTTAAACCAATGACCCCAGAGCTGCTAGGCGGAAGTGCTAAGTATCACTTGAACAGAAAGTAAGATAAAGTCTACTCAGTGGAACAAAAATTATCTGACAGAGGTTTTAGCTCTTCAATACCCAATATTAAATTTAAAAAACTCAACTTCAATAGTATTGATATATAATTTAACCTATTAAGCTGACCACAAACAAGATGGATGGAGGAATTCCCCTGCTGGGACATTGTATTCTGACAACAGGATCCGCTGCTGTCAGAATACACTAAGCACTGGGTACAGCTGATCGAAGAAGGTTTTCTAACTTGTCCCTTTGACAGAAGTTGACTGAACAATAAACTTCTGTCAAGCAGGGATAGCCAGACACTGATCAAAATTTGGACGGTCCCTGCTGAACTAGATGAATTTCGATCAGTATATGGCCTGATTTAGGTAGGGGTAGAGGAGCTCTTCTAGATAAACTGTCCTATTAATCATGTGGTGGTTTTGTAAGATAGTTAAATTAGCCTCCAAGCATTTCATCCTTTGAAGTCATATATCCTTTTTCTCATTTGTGTTTATTGTCAGCTAGTTAATTTTGTAAATTGAAAGCTAATGTGCTGCACAGGAGTCATGGTGCCAAATACAATTATGAAAATTTAGTCTCAGAGTATATTTGTGTGCAAATACCCAAAAACTCTGATCTCTGTTCCTCTTCCTGTGTAGACAGTGATAATCACCAGCAGAGACAGGACGAGCTTGATCACAGCTGTGATGTGAAATGATTTTGTTGGGGAATGTTCAGAATGCAGTGTAGGAGACCTGTAATTTCTTAATACATTGGATACATTGACTTCAACTCCTAAAATATGTTGTTTACCAGAAAAATTATTTTCTATATTCTACATGCACAATATGCTTTTATTTTGAAATATTTCTACATATGAAATTAAGATTAAAGTAAAGCAACAGGGTTGCTATAAGACCCCCATATCCAGCTATATACACATCTGTCCTTTACTTCCCCACCTCTATGTTCAGTGTCTGTGGAGGTCTGGATTTAAGTGAACCTGTTGCTTTCCTAGCAGAGTACAGTCATTATAATTTTAAAGAAGAAACATCTCTGTATTTAAAGTAATAATCCTAGACAAAAATGTACATCTCATTTGCCCAGTCAGGTGCAATAGCTAAAGTATATCTAAACCCAATCACCAAAATCTCATATAGGGTTTAAAAAATGTTTCAAAAGAAATGTACAATATTTTAATACCTGCGGTTTTCATTTAAAATAATTCCTGGTAATTCTTCCATGAAGGTCCTTGTTCAGGTACATCCCTCTGGTGCCATATTGTGACAACGTATATTGGGGATTGATTCCATATCAATGTTATAATATAAATGTAATGGATTTTTTACTTACTATTTGATATAAAGGCTCTTTCACACGTCCGTTCAGTTTTTCAGATCAGTTATTTTTTCATCAGTTGATCCGTTTTTCCATCAGTTTTTCGTCAGTTTTTCATCAGTTTTTCATCAGTTTTGCATCAGTTTTTGCATCAGTTTTTGCATCCGTTTTTTTCATCCGTTTTTTTTTTGGGGCTTTTTACATAGAAAAACAGATGTTAGTGGAACGGATGATAAACGGATCATCCGTTAACGTCCGTTTTTCGTCCGTTCCGTTTTTTAGACGGAAGAAAAATAGGGTTTTCTTCCGTCCAAAAAAACGGAACTGAACGCAGACGGATGCTAACGGACGTTAGCGGATGCTCATCCGCTAACGGACGCTAGCCCATAGGGAAGCATTGCGGTCCGTTAACGGACGTCCAAAAAACGGACGAACGGAACGGACGTGTGAAAGAGCCCTAACAATGAAGTTAAATTCAATTGTTTCTAAATGGTATACTGTGGTTAACCCTCCGATTTGCTTTCCTGGGGCATTTCTTTGCTCCAACCCCCCAATTTTCTATAGTGTCTATAGTGTCTATGTAGGTATCCTGTCCAACTGATTGAGCTCATTGCTAAGCCAATTGTATTCAGGTTTGCTTTTATTTTTATATTCCTGCATTGTTACCTTGTCAAATCTAGCTCCAACTCTAGAACATAAAATCAAGTAAATCACCAAATCTAACTCCATATCTCGTGAGACTAGCAGTCAGAGCCATAGGCACAAATCTCACACTGCAGATATATAGCTATGAGTCTCATAGCACAGGGGTGTCTAGGTGCAAGAAGTGCTATTTTTTAGCAGGAGTTCAAGACAAAGTATATGTTGCAGGGTACTGCTTAGGTACAATTAACATTTTTAAGTGTTGCCCCATAGCAGATCTTTTTTTAGCTCAAGTCCACTTTAAGCCTTTCACAGCTGAGAACTGGATGACTGTAATACATAGTTACATAGTAGGTGAGGTTTAAAAAAGACACAAGTCCATCAAGTCCAACCTATGTGTGTGATTATATGTCAGTATTACATTGTATATCCCTGTATGTTGCGGTAGTTTTTTTAAACTATTGATGCCCCCCACTGAGACCACTGCCTGTGGAAGGGAATTCCACATCCTTGCCGCTCTTACAGTAAAGAGCCCTCTACGTAGTTTAAGGGTGAACCTCTTGTCTTCTAATTTTAATGAGTAGCCACGTATTTATTTAATGTTAGTTATATAAAGTAATATTTGTGGCTCTACATTTAGTGGATTCATCCTGTGCATTCAAATAGTAGGGCACTCCTGCACAATTAAAATGCATTAAGTAAATGCCTAATCAGCTATTATGAAATGGCTGCCATATCATTTTCGGGCCTTGTTTACAATAAAAGTGCCTCAGTGCCTAACATGGACTTAAAGCTACCTATCCAAAGGCTAATAATGATCAGAATCACTAATTGCATACCTAACGTCACATGTAATTATCTAAACCTTAGATTGCAATCATTTTAAACTGCGTTTATTATTTTAGATTTTTTTCAGATTTACAACCCCTTTTAGTCTGTATGGCATCTTAAATTTGTTGAAATAAATACAAAACCAAGCTTCAATGATTACTTGGTTTTCTAAGATTTAGTTAGTTCACTAGCCTCTTAATAATTAATATTTCACTGGACTGACTTTGTTAAACTGAATTCTTATTGGCTTCTGTGGGTAATTGCACTTGGCATACTAGCATTGCTGTTTGTCCTACCTTATTACATAAGTCAAGTTATTTTAAAAGGATGGTTTCCTTTTAGTTTGCCCTGAGATTTGGTCAGGAAAGGGTGCTGGGTTTAAAATTTTATGCAATATGGGTCAACGATTGCTAGTGGAAGCCGAGATCAGTAAACTTATTGTACAAAGACTCTACTATGTTTTGACTCACTAATCAGTCATAACAACTACGGTACAAGCAGAAACAAAATCCATTTATGCTCTTGATATAAATTGGTACATTATGAAATAAGACTTGTGTGGTTTCCCCCCACATTGGCTCAGTCCAGATATGCTGGCAGCAATTTGAAATAGTCCACTTGGGGACAGGAACAAGACAAAACTGTGAGTTCTGTTTAGAGTCAAAAGCACATTGTCCAGCTTTTCTGATTAATTCCATTTGTGATTCATAACTGAATCATCTGGTCTGCTTTCAAAATTAATTTATTTACTGTTACTTTCAATTGAAGCATATAAATAGAAAATACTTGAATTTGGGATTGCTGTCCCTAGTTTATGTCTTGAACTGCATTAATCTCCTGACTTGTTTTGATATATTCAATGCTGTAAACAGCTTGTGTACTTTTATTCATTCTTTACACTCTGTAGTCAGTACACATGTGGTTATCACAACAGACTCACGAACACATTGAACTAAATGAAATGTTCTACATGTTTTGCTGAAATAGAAATGTTTATTATGTATGGGTATAATGAAATTGGGCATTTCTGAATGAATGGTAAAAAGAATACAGTTCTATTCAAGTATGCGGTACGAAGTAGTTCAGAGCAGACCATTGTGCTCCAAATAACACTATGAATAATACCTCGCCCACACCACTACCACAGCACAGAATTCTTATTTCAAGTCTCCACTGTAGCCACATTTCTCATATCATGTCTGCAAATCTGTACATTTTTTATATCTGCTTGAGGGCTTGCAATAATTGGCCACTGTATGGTAGGGAAAGGAAAATTTCGGAAAGACTAGGGTTGTTGGCATCACTCTTCACTGGGTATGTTGGAATAATCACCTGTTCTTAAAATCAATAAATCAGCTTTTCTTTCTTTGGTAATTATGGGGTATGACTTGCATATTGAATGTGTAGTGCATAGTTTGCTTCTAGGTTTTAAGCTTAATAAATTTTTCCAACCTATTTCCCACCATTAAGGGTAACCTGCTAGTATCAAAGCATTTATTATGTACATTTGAGACAACTTTCTCTTGGGTGATCATAAGAAAAATACCAAAAGTGCAAAAAAAAATTAAGCATACAGTATGTGATTATGTCATCAAGGCAGTTGTGCTCATGGCATCCTCTAATGGTACAAAGTTGATCATCATACTGCAGAACTATCCTCACAATTCAGGTCAGAGTGCTGGACACCATCAGTCATGTTTCCTGGGATGGTGCAGGTATGTTTTATAGTGTGTGGGAACCAGCTTCAAACTGTAGTGCATTAAGGACACTCACTTAAATATGTTTTAGGGCTTTTCTTGCCCACTTAAAAAAAAAAAAAAAAGTTCAAAGAGACTCACATGATTTTTCTCTTAGGGATTTTCCAGTTTTTCTTTGATACAAAATTAAATGTACATAAGTCTCCTGACTTTTACTTGCAGCCATCCTGCTCTGGCCTTAAACTTCAGGCCCTTGTCTGTCTCCTCCAGACAGAAAACAAAATTTCTGTACCTAACTGATCCCTGCTGCTGTAGTGGCTTCCACCCAGAGGCGGCTCTAGGCTTTGTGAGGCCGTAGGCAAAACTTTACATGGGGCCCCACTCACACCCATGATGGGAAGAATAATTCAAGGACAAGAGCCTCTTCCCCACAACCCTGGCCCGTGGTTGTGTGGGTCTTGCCGGCAGGGGGACTTATCGGAATTTGGAAGCCCCCTTTAGCAAGGCGGGCCCCAGATCATGCTCTTTAATAACTAAGGGGCGGGGGTAGGGTGGCCACATTTCCAAGTGCCATTCAGGGACACACCCCTTCTCTTACCTTCCCCACAAAAAAGATGAGGGGGCGGGGGGGAAACGTAGTCTCGGGGGTTAATGGGGAATTTGGCTGTGGGTTATTTCTCAGGTGAATGTGCCACTTGCCACCAGATGCAGTGCCACTTGCCACCCATAGCCTGCCACCAGATGCAGTGCTGCTGTCACTCCCTCTGCATGAGCCGCATGCATAGAAGGAAATAAGTGACATCCCTATCTGGAGAGTGAAGATCACACCAGTCCCTGCTGCTTACTGCTGGGTGCCCGAGAAGGAGGTTTAAAAGTGGGTGGGGACAGCAGTGCTGTACTAGGCGCAGGCCTCGCTCCCGGCCTCACCGTCTGAGAGTAAATTGTCACTGGATAGATAAAGATACCAGGCAGAGTCAGCCCTAGCAACCAGTTCCGGAAATGTAGTTAGTAGGGGGTGGCTGTGTCCTCTATTTCATTCCGGGATATTGTATTGTCCCAGAATGAAGGTGCCCGGGACCCAGGACAGACATGTCAATTGCGTGACAGTCCCGGGCAATCCGGGACATGTGGGCACCCTACCGGGGGGTCACCTGGTGATGTCACTGGGTGAACCCGCCCCCTCGTGACATCATTGACTGAGGGCATGCTGGGTCATTGATGCCACAAGGGGTGGTGTCATCGATCTATTCACTGGTTGTTAGGGACGCTGGTGGCCCCGCTCCTGAGCACAGCAGCGTTAAGGTCCCCTGTCCCTCAAAACTGGGGTAATGTGTCAGGCAAGTTAGGTGGCTACGAGGCCCCTGTGAATGTGAGGCCTTAGGCGACCGCCTAATTTGCCTAATTAAAGAGCCGCCTCTGCTTCCACCTATCTCTGAATCATTCTAACTCTTAGTCAGAGACCTCCTCTGTCTGCCGGGTGGTGGAGCCCTGAACCCTAGTCTTGTCTCTAGTAAAAACACTCCACACACCTGCACAGTTAGTCCTGGTCCCAAAAGACTTCATCCCTCCCAAGTCTCTAATAAGTCTCCAGACTCAAGGTCCCAAACCAAGTTTTTCTGAGGAAACTAAAGAAAACAGTTTCCTCTGAATGAAACACACTGAAGCCCCACCTCTGTGGACGATAGCCATGGGTGGCACAAAACTCTTTCCATACTATGGCAGGGAATTTTTACCATTTTTTTTTAAACTCTGTTTACTGACAACAAAGTAATGCTCTGAATGAATACATACAGCACATCCCTCACATTTTTGCAAATATTTTATTATATATTTTCATGTGACAACCCTGAAAATTACACTTTGCTACTATGGAAAGTAGTGAGTATACAGCTTGTATAACAGTGTAAATTTGCTGTCCACTTACAATAACTCAACACATTAATGTCTAAACCACTGGCAACAAAAGTGAGTACACCCATAAGTATAAATGTGACTCATTAGTGTTACAAGGTCTCAGGTGTAAATGTGAAGTAGGTGTGCTCAATTTGGTTTTATCGCTCTCACTCTCTCATACTGATCACTGGAAGTTCAACATGGCACCTCATGGCAAAGAACTCTCTGAGGATCTGCAAAAATAATTGTTGCAATTGTTGCTCTACATCAAGATGTCCTAGGCTTTAAGAAGCTTCCCAAGACCCTGAAACTGAGCTGCAGCATGGTGGCTTAAACCATATAGAAGTTTAACAGGACAGGTTCCACTCAGAACAGGCCTCGCCATGGTCGACCAAATAAGTTGAGTGTTCAGCATCATATCCAGAGGTTGTCTTTGGGAAATAGACATATACGTGCTGCCAGCATTGCTGCAGAGGTTGAAGGGATGGGGGGGTCAGCCTGTCAGTGCTCAGAACATTCGCCGCACACTGTATCAAATAGGTCTGCATGAGTGGCCTGCCAGAAGGAAGCCTCTTCTAAAGATGATGCACAAGAAGTCCCGCTGAAGTTTGCTGAAGACAAGCAGACTAAAGACACGGATTACTGGAACCATGTCATGTGGTTCGATGAGACCAAGATAAACTTATTTGGTTCAGATGGTGTCAAGTGCGTGTGGCGGCAACCAGGTAAGGCGTAGAAAGACAAGTGTGTCTTGCCTACAGTCAAGCATGGTGGTGGAAGTGTCATGGTCTGGGACTGCATCAGTGCTGCCAGCACTGGGGAGCTACAGTTGATTGAGGAACCATGAGTGCCAACATGTACTGTGACATACTGAAGTAGAGCATGATCCCCTACCTTCAGAGACTGGGCCGCAGTGCAGTATTCCAACAAGATAAGGACCCCAAACACTCCAAGATGACCACTGCCTTGCTAATGAAGCTGAGGGTAAAGGTGATGGACTGGCCAAACATGTCTCCAGACCTAAATCCTATTGAGCATTTGTGGGGCATCCTCAAATGGTGGAGGAGTGCAATGTCTCTAACATCCACCAGCTCTGTGATGCCGTCATGGACGGGTGAAAGAGGACTCCAGTGGCAACCTGTGAAGCTCCGGTGAACTCCATGCCCAAGAGGAATAAGACGGTGCTGGAAAATAATGGCGGCCACCCAAAATATTGACACTTTAGGCCCAATTTGGACATTTTCACTTATTGTTGCCAGCGGTTTAGACATTAATGGCTGTGTGTTGAGTTATTTTGAGCAGACAGCAAATTGATACTGTTATACAAGCTGTTCTAAAGTAAAAAAAAAATAATAATAAAAAGGCCATAAAACTATCCCCTATACATTTTGCACAAACCAATCAATATACGCTTATTGCGTTTTTTTACCAAAAATATGTAGAAGAATACATATCGGCCTAAACTGAGAAATTTTTTAGTTATTTTTTAAATGTGGGATATTTATTATAGCAAAAAGTAAAAGATATTGGGGGTTATTTACAAAAGGGAAATACACTTTGCACTACAAGTGCACTGTAAGTGCCCTTGGAAGTGCAGTCACTGTAGATCTGAGGGGAAGATGTGAAATGAGGGAAAGCTCTGCTGGTTTTAGCATCTAATCATAAGCTAAAATGCTATTTTTTATTTTCCTTCCATGTCCCCCTCAGATCTACAGTGCACTTGTAGTGCAAAGTGGATTTGCCTTTTGTAAATGACCCCCATTTTTATTTTTTTTCAAAATAGCGCACAAATTAAAAACCTCAGAGGTGATCAAATTCCACCAAAAGAAAGCTCTATTTGTTGTAAAAAAGGACTTCAATGTTGGTTGGGTACAGCGTCGCACGACCGTGCAATTGTCAGTTAAAGTGACGTAGTGCCGAATCGCAAACAATGGCCCGGTCATTGGGCAGCAATTCTTCTGGGGCTGAAGTGGTTAATAACTGCTGGAGCTGTTCAGATATCATCTTCAGCTGTCAGAGATGGCATTAGGCTGGATTCACACCTATGCATTTTTAGTGCTTTTTGCATTTTGCAGATTTGCACTACAGAACATGTTCCATAGGAAACCATGTTAAATGGGCTGTAGTGCAAATCTGCAAAATGCAAAAAGCACTAAAACTGCATAGGTGTGAATCCAGCCTTAGTGTTTAGCACCCTTAATCACCAGTGGACATTTGCCTAGTTTTTGGTGTGAAGTAATATAGCATATAAGGTGTACATCAGTCTCTTAGTCCCTTTAAATGTAATAATTCCAGTCAGGGGTTAATGGGTAATTGAAATGTCTAAATCTTGTATCACAGGTTTTTTTTTAATAGGATATATTTTAAGCACTCATGATTGTTACCATACATCCTATCTTTTGCTGACCATGTAATAAAAATGGAATGAGAATAATGTGAGAACAGCAAGTCTTGTATACGTAAAAAGGGATTATACTGTACAGCGTGCAGTTTTTATCTTTGAAAATAAGAGGACCTTTCAGCAGACAGTTTAACTGATTTATTAACCCAATAATACTATATATGCTTTACTTTATACATTTATAAAAAACTTTAGTGTTTATTGTGGGGTTTTTTTTCAGTACTGCTGTGATGTGAATCAAACAAAAATATGTTTTCGATACAAAAAGTACCTGATAGCAGCAAGCCTGATAGTATGGTAATAATATCCCCATGTATTTTCTGAAATTTGTTGGCTACAAACATGACACTCTATAATCAGGTTTTTTCCAACATCTTACCCATGACGTCCTTTTTTATTAAGCAAGTTATGGATACATTCCTGCCCCCTCTGCCTGTGTCATAAGTGCTTTCAAATGCCTAGCATTTCCCGGACATCCTTTGGATGCTCCAGCTCTTATAATAAATTACATATGGAAAAAGGTCTTCTTAACAACAGACTATTCTGATATTGACAACTGATTTACTGGTGCACAGTGCTGTTCACACGCTGAACTCTTCTTCCTTCCCTGAAAGGTACCATGTGGACATTGCATTATAACTGTTTACTGACCCAGTACTAATTTAAGGTTGTCAAACAGATCTCCAGACTGACGCATTGTTAGTTTGTTGTCTGCAACAGTCTTTTCTATGGTCTAAATAGTGTTTATGTATAAACACTTGTACTTGGCACAATCCAATGTCCCTTTCTTAAATTTTTAGATTTTGGAAATAATGTAATCATAGTTAAGGTGCACATGAAATATTGGCTTATCGGTCTGATAATGTAATAATTAAAACATTTTGAAAAAAAAAGTATTTATAATTTTTTTATAAGTATTTTCATTGTGATCTGTCTTAGCAAAGATTCATGTTCCCAACCATTTGGTGACTACTGTCACTTTGTGCCTTGCTTCTGCTTGCCCTTTTTGACAGGATAAGACAAGTCATCAGAATGGAAAAGTTATAATAGAGCCTGCAATGGGCGTTTTGGGGGATTTTTCTTCTTTTCCATAGGAGGGGGTCTCTGTAATTGATCTATACAGTTCAATGCTTAAAGTGAACTTTATTCAGTTCTTAGCTGTTAACATTACTCATCCGGCCCAAGAGCAGACACAATAAGATTTGGTGTCTGTTAACTACAACTGTTACCTACATACATTATAACTATATATACATTATCTATTTATATACAGTATATATATATATATAATTCCCGGGTGAGTCCCTCCTCTTGTAACTGTGTAAATCAAGGAGAGATGTGACTGTAGGCTTGTAATTATCCACCAATTCCAATAAAAAGAGAAGGGACACGATCGGCAATGCAAAAAGTTTACTGAATATCAATTCTCCATGCAAAATGCGAACAAAGCAGCTGCTTTGTTCCCGTTGGTATAGAGAATTGATATTCAGTGTTTTTTTTGTTTTTTTTTGCATTGGCGGTCATGTTCCTTCTCCTTTTTATATATATATATACTGTATATAAATCTGGGTCCTAACTTTCTCTCAACAAACGACATTGTCCCCCAGGAGCAGGTTTGTATTATAGAGATTTCTAGATTTTTACTAATGAACTGCGCAAGAATTTGGCAAAGTATTTCACTGGTGTGGGCTAATGTGTAAAATGTGCATAGTTTCCACTTTACATAAAGTCTGGCTCCAACATTCCTACATTAAATGGCCCAAGTTGCTAAACAGTTACATGCGGCACAACAGATTACAGGAAAATTATAGCAAATATTGTAAACTCTGAATTAAAGAGCGCTATGTAATTTTACAGATATATGATAACATCTCCACACTTTTAGAAAATACATAATATATGTTTCCTTTGGTGTATCATAAAATATATTGTTTAACTAAATAGAGTTATCCTTATATGCCTTTTTTCAAACGTAAACTGTCTCTCTCTACTCTTGTCTTTTGTGAACATTATCCATGTATTAGAATAATAGACTGTTCATTCACTAACCTTTATTCAGGCATGGCGATATTGCTGGGGCTCCAAAGTAACATCCAACCCTGAGACTCTCATTTTGCTATTGTTCTTTGACCTACTGACAATCCTGGTCCTCGTCCAATGTCTTATTTGAACAGGAACATTTTGCCATCACTTTAAAATGAATTCCAGACATGGTATATTTTACATAGTCGCATTGGCCCGGTTTGGACCATTCTTTGATCATTGAAAGATCCCTGCACAACAGTCTCTAACAAAATAGCTTTTTATAAGCACCGTAAACCTTTTTTTTTGTGGCTAAAAAAATAATTCTGGATATGGTATAGTCTTACATAGTTACATGTGTCCACCTTGGTCCAATATACAGTGGGGCAAAAAAGTATTTAGTCAGCCACCAATTGTGCAAGTTCTCCCACTTAAAAAGATGAGAGAGGCCTGTAATTGTCATCATAGGTATACCTCAACTATGAGAGACAAAATGTGGAAACAAATCCAGACAATCACATTGTCTGATTTGCAAAGCATTTATTTGCAAATTATGGTGGAAAATAAGTATTTGGTCAATATCAAAAGTTCATCTCAATACTTGATATATCCTCTATTGGCAATGACAGAGGTCAAACGTTTTCTGTAAGTCTTCACAAGGTTGTCACATACGCTGGTATGTTGGACCATTCCTCCATGCAGATCTCCTCTAGAGCAGTGATGTTTTGGGGCTGTCGCTGGGCAACATGGACTTTCAACCCCCTCCAAAGGTTTTCTATGGGGTTAAGATCTGCAGACTGGCTAGGCCACTCCAGGACTCCTTAGTTGCCCAGATGGTGTGTTTGGGATCATTGTCATGCTGAAAGACCCAGCCATGTTTCATCTTCAATGCCCTTGCTGATGGGCGGAGGTTTGCATTTAAAATCTCACGATACATTGCCCCATTCATTCTTTCATGTACACGGATCAGTCATCCTGTTCCCTTTCTAGAGAAACAGTCCCAAAGCATGATGTTGCCACCCCAATGCTTCACAGTAAGTATGGTGTTCTTTGGTTGCAACTCAGCATTCTCTCTCCTCCAAACACGACAAGTTGTGTTTCTACCAAACAGTTCTACTTTGGTTTCATCTGACCATATGACATTCTTCCAATCCTCTTCTGGATCATCCAAATGCTCTCTAGCAAACCTCAGATGAGCCAAGACATGTACTGGCTTAAACAGGGGGACACGTCTGGCACTGCAGGATCTGAGTCCCTGGCGGCATAGTGTGTTACTGATGGTAGCCTTTGTTATGTTGGTCCCAGCTTTCTGCAGGTCATTCACAAGGTCCCCCCGTGTGGTTCTGGGATTTTTGCTCACCGTTCTTGTCATAATTTTGACCCCACAGGGTGAGATCTTGCATGGAGCCCCAGATCGAGGGAGATTATCAGTGGTCTTGTATGTCTTCCATTTTATAATTATTGCTCCCACAGTGGATTTCTTCACACCAAGATGCTTGCCTAATGCAGATTCAGTCTTCCCAGCCTGGTGCAGGTCTACAATTTTGTTTCTGGTGTACTTCGACAGCTCTTTGGTCTTCACCATAGTGGAGTTTGGAGTGTGACTGTTTGAGGTTGTGAACAGGTGTCTTTTATACTGATAACAAGTTCAAACAGGTGCCATTAATACAGGTAATGAGTGGAGGACAGAGGAGTCTCTTAAAGTAGAAGATACAGGTCTGTGAGAGACAGAAATTGTGCTTGTTTGTAGGTGACCAAATACTTATTTTCCACCATAATTTGCAAATAAATTATTTCCAAATCAGACAATGTGATTGTCTGGATTTGTTTCCACATTTTGTCTCTCATAGTTGAGGTATTCCTATTATGACAATTACAGGCTTCTCTCATCTTTTTAACTGGGAGAACTTGCACAATTGGTGGCTGACTAAATACATTTTTGCCCCACTGTAGCTATGTACAGTTCATACCATACCTGGTCAATTCCCTTGAAAGCTGGAAATAACTGAAGTAGCTTGCTTTTGGGTCCCATGTGGAGTGGCCTGATGCATTGTGAATACCAGAGGTCAGGTACTGTTCAGAGAATGGTTTGCAGATTTTGAATGAATGCAAAGTGTTCTATGATTAGACAAAGGGGAGAGCATGAGATCACTACCCTGCCTCATCACCTTGTGCAAAGCATTCTCTGAATAGTCCCTGTACTGAGCGACCAATCTAGCACGCAGTAACCACCCCCCACTGTAAGGGTTACATTTAAACTGGTGCTTGAAATGAACAGTTATAATCTGAAACATTGAACTGGACTGGTGGCTACATTGTAAAAATATATTTTGTAGTTATGTGGTTTTATTGGTGAGGACCATCATCAGGTCACTGTGCTTCAAAAATAAATGGCAGGCAGATATAATATACACATCCCTGCAGTTTTGTATTTAATTACATTATGAATTACATTAATTTGAATAGCATAATGAAGATTAAAAAAAAACAATCAGGATCACCATGTTAATTGTGCCCACAAAACCTACACCAAAAACATTCTTCCAGATAAAAAAAACCCACAACACTAGGCAGCCTAGAAGTTCTGCAGAAATTCTGCATCAGGGGCTTAATAGCTGCTGGTAATCCGAGACTGATTATTTTTGATAAAAGTCAGACGGTCAACTGAGTCTGTGGACAGATGTGTTCTATTAACA
Source organism: Rana temporaria (assembly GCF_905171775.1). Taxonomy (NCBI): domain Eukaryota; kingdom Metazoa; phylum Chordata; class Amphibia; order Anura; family Ranidae; genus Rana; species Rana temporaria. The sequence goes on along the minus strand of NC_053491.1, from coordinate 77,383,979 downwards.
GTAACAAAACCTCCAGCAGGACTAAATGCCCATTCAGAAAGCACGCTGGATGCAGGGCAGCCCAGCATCTCAATAGCATACTGGGCAAGTTCTGGCCAGTGGTCAATTCTCATGGCCCAGTAAGTCAGTGAACTGGAAAGCTCTCCATCTTTCTTTCTTCCCCATAGATAATCGTCCACCATTTGATGCAGGTGATCCTGACGTGGAAGCTGACAGCCCTGGGCTGCGAATACTAAAAAACGTAGAAATGCATTACTTAGGGGGCAGCCTACTCCACCACCTCTCTTGACCAACAGAAGCCTCAAACTATGTTTTCCATGACACTGTAACCAACCAGAGGCGGGAAAAGGGTTTGATAAATTCATCTTTAAGGTGTCCTCAAGAGATTTTATCTTCTACACTCTCTGTAGGGACGGAATGAGTTCTGAGGCTTTCCTCTTATTACAGTGGTCAAGGAGGGTTGCCAACCAATAGTAATCATTTCCCTTTACGCCATGTCTTCTTGGGTCCTTTTGCAGGCTTTGAAACATGAGGAAGCCCGTGCACCACAAATTTTGGGAGGCATGAGAAGCAGACTCCTCGTGGTCACTGAGGATTACAGTATCTGGAACTGCCTCCTCCAAGTCACGTACTACTCCCAAGGGTTCTGGGGATGGAAACCCATCTCTTACTGTTTGACGTATGTCTTCCTCTGCTTCAATGCCTCTGAAAATCCCAGAATCCTCCTCCTCTCTCTCCTCTTGTGTGTTCTGTGGCATAGGAACAATGGTGTCTGCACAAAGTGGGCCTTGAGAGGAAAGTAAGTCCTCCTCTTCGTCCCGCTGTTCTGCCTAAAGTGCCATGTCTATAATGCCATGCAAAGTCTTCTCCATCAGGAACACAACAGGGATTGTTTCACTGATGCATGCATTGTCACGGCTCACCATCCTTGTGGCCTTCTCAAATGGTGACAGTACAGTGCATGCATTCTTTATAAGCAGCCACTGGCATGTGGAAAAAAGCTGAGCCAGCCTGATCCTGTCATTGTGCCAAACTCACACAGGTACTCGTTGATGGTCCTCTGCTGCATGTGCAGCCGCTGCAGCATTGCCAAAGTCAAGTTCCACCAAGTGGGCATGTCACAAATCAGGCAGTTTTCGGGTGGGTGGAATTTCCGCTGAATTTCAGCCAACTGAGCACTGGCTACAGACTCTTCTGACTGTTCTATCCTGCTTTAGTAGATCTTCCAACCCTGGGTACCTATTTAGGAAACGCTGCACCACCAAATTGAGGACATGTGCCAGGTATGGCACATGTGTCAACATTCCTTGTCTTAGGGCGGACAGGAGGTTTGTGCCATTATCACACACCACCATTCCTGGCTCCAGCTGGCGTAGTGTGAACCACCTCTGGGCCTGTCCCTTTAGAGGTGCAAGAATCTCTGCGCTGGTGTGGTTCCTGTCCCCTAGACACAACAGCTGAATCACTGCGTGGCACCTCACCTCATCGACTCATTGAATAGGGAGTACTTCAGGTTCATAGGACAATTCAGCAGAGAAGGGCATGGAGGAGGAGGAGAGGGTAGAGCTGACAAATCTTGCATCATCACTAGCTGTATGGAGACATGGGGGCACAACAAGCTGCAGCACTGAGCCTTGTCCTGCATCCTTCCGAATTACAAGCAGAGTGCCTTCCACGTGATGGTAGAAAGCTGGAATGGCCTTAAGTGAAAAGAAATAGCGACTGGGAACCTGCCATTGTGGTACAACACATTCTGTTAATTCACTGAAGGGGGAAGAATCCACCAGGTGGAAAGACAGAAGTTGTAGAGCAGCTTTGACAAGTTTGAATTTAAATGCTGGACACTGTCAAACTGTTTTTAACCACTAGAGTACCGGGCCATCGTCAAATGACGGCTCCACGGTGACTCTGAATATTCAACAGGACGTCAATTGACGTCCTGTATTCCTGCGGCCACTGCGGCGCGTCCCCGAGATGCCGATGCGCGTGCCTGGCAGTCGCGATTTCCACCAGGTACCCACGATCGATAACAACAGAGCAGGGACGTGGAGCTCTGTGTGTAAACACAGAGCTCCACGTCCTGTCAGGGGAGAGAGGAGACCGATCTGTGTCCCTTTACATAGGGACATAGATCGGTCACCTCCCCCAGTCACCCCCCTTCCCCCACAGTTAGAACACAATACAGGTATACATATTAACCCCTCCCTCACCCCCTAGTGTTAACCCCTTGAATGCCAGTCACATTTATACAGTAATTAGTGCATATTTATCGCATTAATCGCTGTATAAATGTGAATGGCGCCAAAAACATGTCAAAAGTGTCCGATGTGTTCGCCGCAATGTCACGGTGACAGTAAAAAAATCGCAAATCGCCGCCAATACTAGTAAAAAAATTTATAAAATAAAAATGCCATAAATCTATCAGCTATTTTGTAAACGCTATAACTTTTGCGCAAACCAATCAATATATGATCATTGCGATTTTTTTTACCAAAAATATGTAGAAGAATACGTATCGGCCTAAACTGAGGAAAATTTTTTTTTTTTTTTAAAAATTGTCATATTTATTAAATAAAAAAGTAAAAAATAGTGTTTTTTTTTTTTTAAATTGTCACTCTTCTTTTGTTTATAGCGCAAAAAATAAAAATCGCAGAGGTGATCAAATACCACCAAAAGAAATCTCTATTTGTGGGAACAAAATGATAAAAAAATTGTTTGGGTACAGTGTAGCACGACCGCGCAATTGTCATTCAAAGTGCGACAGTGCTGAAAGCTGAAAATTGGCTTGGGCAGGAAGGGGCGTAAGTGCCCGGTATGAAAGTGGTTAAGCACCTGTTTGACAGGTGCATATCATTGCAGTTTTTGACAGCAAGGCCAATTCTTGCTTTCATCAAGAGTACCTATATAGGGTTATGGTGTTAAGGTGTCACCGACACACAAAGAACAATTTTCCTGCACCCGTTACTTCTATCCAAAGTCTGTGGTAGAGACACCAGCATTTATGCAAATCTCTAATCTTGTTCCCAGTGCACTACATTGTGGCCTCATCATACAGACTGGCTCTGCAAGCCATTGCTTACAAAATAAAGAAAGCTTGCAGGGAAAATTACATTTTTTAGGCTTTATAAATGCAATTATTGCTGCAGCAGCTTCTATACAAAGTACAGAGGTGCCACTTTACAGGTGGACTAAGTGAACACCTCAGGCACTATATTGAAATGAATATAGATCTTCAAAATGGGCGCTTTTGATTTTTCACATTTAGGTCCCATAGACTATAACAGGGTTCGTTATTTGGTTCCGAACTTTTGCGATGTTCAAAAGTTCTCGTGCAAACCTAACAGGGGGTCGTTTCGGCCCATCCCTACTGTTTGGCAATTGCTTTAAGAAGGAAGGGATAAATAATTTCCCAGATATGACTCTTACTACTAAACCTGCATTGAAGCTGTCATTATAATGTGCAGTTTTCATTATGCCCGAATTATTCACTGATTTATATGGCCATTAGTTCATTCATTCTTGGCAAGTTTCTTATGTTAATCATGAGCTGAGTTAAAATATGAATCATTTCCAACGTATTAGTCTACATTTTTCAACAAACACTTAAATAGGGCACCATAATGTGCTAATTAGGAAAGTGACTGTTCTTGTGTTTATGGATAATGGTAATAATGACTAACTACTCTGTCATTGTAAAGCTGGTGAGATATTTCCCATTTCTCCAGCTTCTCTTGAAAACCAGGATCAATGCAGTCTCAGAACCAGAGCAGCCGCCTGAAATTCTAATCTGTGATAATGTGGCTTTAGGGATCCAGCACTTGGCTGACGTTACACCATATAATAAAAAAAGTGGATATGTCATTTTATATGTACAAGGGGTTTCCTCTCCATTGTCTTGTAAGTGTGTTTAATAAATGCAACAGGCTCTTGGCCTAGACAGAAGGCATTATAAATCTGAGTGTTCAATGAGATTTTATAGTGCAATGTACTCTAGTTAACTTTTTTACTTAGTAAAGATACATGCAGCAGTGCATTCTCAATGCAGTTTCATTTTATCTTGGTAACTATACATGCCAGTAAGACATTTGTCTCCAATCTCATTCACCTCTCAGCTATTCAGAAAGGTCAGCTGGGAGACTGTTGGCATGATACTGTTTTTCTTTGACTACCTTTCTGAGACCCTACTTCATTATAGCATCCGGGGCGCCAAGCAGAAGCTGTTTAGTTGATGTAACCATGAAAATGTTTAACACTATTTTGAAAAAAAAGTGGTCCTTGTTCAACATAATTTACCAAAGTAGCGCAAAAGTTAAATGATTACATTTAGTGTGCTGTAGCTAGGGATGAGCATAATTGAGAGTGTTCATTTCCTTGACATGTTACCATATACAGTTGTGTTCAAAATTATTCAACCCCCCAATGCTGTAAAGGGTTTTAGGGAATTTAGTGTACATTTGTAATTGTATTCAGAATTAAATCCTACAAGGACTTCTTAAAGAACCATATGCAACTAAAATGACATCAATTGGTTTTGTAATACAGTAGTAAATGTTTATTTTGTGAATTCCTCATTTACACAATTATTCAACCCCTTAAAGACTACCACTCTGAAGAACAGAGGTTCATTGAAGTGTTTTCAATCAGGTATTGGAAACACCTGTGGATGTCAGGGAGCAGCAATAAAGCCTAATAAGCACCAATCAGGCAGCTTTAAAATGACTGTGATACTCAGCTCCTTCTAGACATTTACTGGTGTGGTTACAAACATGGTGAAGTCAAGAGAATGGTCCGGGAAGACAAGAGAAGGGATGATTACTCTTCACAGGAAGGGCAATGGCTATAAGAAGATTGCAACGATGTTAAACATACCAAGAGACACCATAGGAAGCATCATTCGCAAATTCAAGGCAAAGGGCACTGTTGAAATGCTACCTGGTCGTGGCAGAAAGAAGATGCTGACTTCGACTGCTGAGCGCTACCTGAAGCGTAGAGTGGAGAAAATTCCCCGTGTGACTGCTGAGGAACTGAGAAAATATTTGTCAGATGTGGGTACTGAAGTTTCTGCTCAGACAATACGGCGCACACTGCGTAATGAAGGCCTCCATGCCAGAACTCCCAGGCGCACCCCCTTGCTGTCTCCAAAGAATAAGAAGAGTCGACTGCAGTATGCCAAAAATCATGTGGACAAACCACAGAAGTTTTGGGATTGTGTTCTGTGGACTGATGAAACAAAATTAGAAGTGTTTGGGCCCATGGATCAACGCTATGTTTGGAGGAGGAAGAACAAGGCCTATGATGAAAAGAACACCTTGCCTACTGTGAAGCATGGCGGGGGGGCATTCATGCTTTGGGCCTTTTTTGCTTCTGCAGGTACAGGGAAGCTTCAGCGTGTGCAAGGTACGATGAATTCTCTTCAGTACCAGGAGATAGTGGATAACAATGTGATGCAGTCCGTCACAAACCTGAGGCTTGGGAGACGTTGGACCTTTCAACAGGACAATGATCCTAAGCATACCTCCAAGTCCACTAGAACATGGTTGCAGATTAAAGGCTGGAACATTTTGGAGTGGCCATCGCAGTCACCAGACTTAAATCCGATTGAGAACCTCTGGTGGGACTTAAAGAAAGCAGTTGCAGTGCGCAAGCCTAAGAATGTGACTGAACTGGAGGCTTTTGCCCATGACGAATGGGCGAAGATACCCGTAGATCGCTGCAAGACACTTGTGTCAAGCTATGCTTCAAGTTTAAAAGCTGTTATAACTGTAAAAGGATGTTGTACTAAGTACTAAGATTGAATGTCAATTGGGGGTTGAATAAAACTGATAATGATGTGAGCACAGAAAAGACATTTGTGGTTATTTCATTATAAATGTTATGCTATATTTGTCTGACCTACACGTGCCTCTTTGATTTAATTGTAAGAAGGATGACAGGATGATCAAAATCAATGTCACACTGGGCAAAACAATCAATTTCAGTGGGGGTTGAATAATTTTGAATACAACTGTATTGCTGCCTATTCGTTTTAAATGGGCCTTTAACAAACCTCAAGGTATAATAGATCATGCCTGCACTATTTGTGGCCCACTTGGCCGCACGACAACACACAGTACGACAACATCTGTTCTTATTTACATAGGCAAGGAGAGAAATACACAATGAAAAATGAATGCATCTTCCCAAGAGTATATTGGTAAGTGCACAACCAGTCATTTGCTGTTGTACAGGGCAGATGTGGGCCTCTATATGAAGATACCATATTTATCAGGGTAAAACATGCACAGGCGTATAACGCGCACCTTCATTTTGAGAGGGGAGTGTCAGGAAAAAAAACTACAATTTTGAAATAAAGAACTTTGAAGCAAAATAAGGGTCACAGTCAATGCAGCATGATCAGTGACAATTTGCAGCCTCAGCAGTGCCCATTAATGCAACCAGCACAGTGCCCATCGGCAGCCTTTCCATTACCCATTAATGCAGCCTCACCATTGCAAATTAATGCAACCTGCACAGTGCCCATCAGCAGCCTTTCCATTGCCCATCTGCAGCCCTGCCATTGCCAATTAATGCAGCTTGAACATTGCCCATCAGCAGCCTCACCATTGCCAATTAATGCAGCCTGCACATTGCCCATCAGCAGCCTCTCCATTGCCCATCTGCAGCCTCACCATTTCCAATTAATGAAGCCTGTACATTGCCCATCAGCAGCCTTATCATCACAAATTAATGCAGCCTGCACAGTGCCCATTAGCACCCTCTCCATTGCCCATTAATGCAGCCTCACCCTTTAGATTAATGTGGCCTGCTCATCTGCAGCCTTGCCAGTGAAGGATTACACAGCGTCACAATCGCCTGCGTACCCGGTGATCAGTCACACACGTGCAATGTGAATGGGGGCTTATTGTCAAAGCTTAATTGAGCAAGCTGAAGTTAGAATTTGATTGTCTACTAATGCACAACTGCACCAGTTTCAAGGGTACACCAGTTTTAGTAAATCTCCCCATCTGTAACATTGTGTTTTTTTTAAAGAGGAACTGCAGTCTGCTCACATAATTTGTAATAAAAACATATTTGCCATTCTGAAGCTGCCCTCCAACCACTTTGCATATTATTTTATAAATACTGTGATTCTGTACCTGCCAAATATGCTGCAGAAATCTCCCTCCACTCAGTCTGGCTTCATCCATTCTAACTGTGGGCAGCTGAAGATGCTACCTGTTTACTTCCTGGATTTACACAGAGGCACACCTCCAGCTCTGCAGCTCTCATTGGCCCTCTCACGAGATTGGGAGAGAGAGCTGTACATGATATCATAAGCCTAGGCGTTTTACATGACAAGAAACAGGAAGTGGGCTGTATACGGTATTTACTGGTAGAAAAAAATAATTTACTATCCAAAGTTAAAACAACAAGGGCAGAAGATTTAATAGATGAAAAGTTGAAAACATTTCTGAAGGTCCGCTTTAATTTATGAGTTATTACAATAGAAAATACAGTTGTACAGTATGATAATGTTTTACTTTAAAATTTCATAATATGAGAATTTACACTAAAATACCAATTAGCTGGTTTTATTTAACTATTAAAACTACTGTAGTGGTAAACCAAAGATGCTTAGACACAGTTTTACATCACAAGCACAAGTCTGTATGCATGGCTTTGCAAATGAACCCCTGCAGGATCAACTTTCCATTTAAAGATCAGCATACCTTACTTTATTCTATGTAACTTCCGGTCTCTCCTTCCCGTATGAAAGAACTAAAGGCAAAACATTTTGTAATTTTGCATAGCGTAAGAGAGGGTTTTAACCTTTGTCACTTCCTATCCTACAGCCACAACAGGAAATGAGAAGAACCCCCCAAATCCCTGATAGTCACCAGAACTTGTGTCCCCATTGGAAGATTCCCCTCCCTGATTCTGTTCTGGCGACCGCTCAAAATTTGGGATTTTCTTTCACTTTGGGTTAGAACAATTATGAGTATAAATAAAGTGGGTGAATCTCCTTAACAGGGGCACAGACAGCAATAAAAATTTACTAGGTGTTCTAATCCCTCTTCACTCTTCAGAACGAGGCAAGCATGAATCTAACTGGTGGACTGCGAGAAACTTGTGAGAAAGTATTTTTTTTTTTTTAACCAAAAGCAGCAAGGCTCAAGCCTCGTATACACGACCAGTTTTCCCAGCAGGAAAACTGGCAGGAGAGCATTTGACCGGGAATCCCGGCCGTGTATGTTCCCTAGCAGTTTTCCCATCAGAAAACCAGCCAGGAATCCCGACAAGAAAATAGAGAACCCTGCTCTCTATTTTCTCGTCCGGTTTCCCGGCAGAGTGTTTCCTGCCGAGAAAACCGGTCGTCTGTATGCTTACCTGTCCAAAGGTAAAGCCATGCATGCTTGATAAGCCTTCGCTGCATGCGCGGTAGCATACAAGGCATAGTGTGGGGTGTAGCAAGATGGCAGCGATAGCATAAAAATGTGACGAGCACCGGCTCGTCGTAGTTGATGACGTCACTGTATTCTTGCCATTCAAAAGAACGGCGGTTCTTTTCAATGGCCGTCTGTATGCATGGCTTTGCAAGAAAAGCTTGCCAGGAATCCCGTCAGGAAAACCGTCGTTTTTTTCCTGACGGGATTCCCGGACTTGTGTACAAGGCTTTACTGTGTGGGAGGGATATAAACTTGCAGTGGATATACAGTTATTGTAAATTCTATTCCCGCATCTCTAGCAAGGGTGCTCAGGTCACTGCATTAGTGACAATAGAAGATGATATGTTATGGTGCAGTATAGCCATATGTAGACAAAAACATGTATTCCCTGTGTGCATCTCAATACGTATGTTTTATTTTGGACTGGAGTGGCTTGATAAATCAAAAGACCTGCATTTTATAATCCGCTTTTTAAATCCACTAAAAAAGCAAAATTATCCCTAACATTCTCCATACCGGCTTTTGAAAAAACACTTGAAGCTGAGAGTAAATTCATAATCTATACATGAGTACTCTATTTTATTGCTTGTTATTACACAGTAATTATGATGTTCAACTTAACATAATGCGTATAATGTATATAAATAGCTTATGCAATAATGAATAGTTTAACATGAGATCTGCATTCTCTCTTTATGAGAACACCTACTCCTTAACCAGATGCCGACCAGGGCACAACGATATACGTTAGGACAATGGCTCAGCTGGGCAAACGGGCGTACAGGTACGTCCCCTTTAAATTGAGGCATAGTGGGCATGCGGGCCGTGTGCTCCGTGCCTGTGGGACCCACGGACTCGATGTCCGCCGGTGTCCCGTGATCATGTCACGGAATATCAGAATGGGGAGAAGCCTATGTAAACAAGGTATTTCCTGTTCTGCCTTGTGACAGGACAGAGATCTACTGCTCCCTGTCATCGGATGCAGTAATCGTGTCACTGGTAGCCCATCCCCCCCACAGTTAGAATCACTCCCTAGGGCACACTTAACCCCTTCAGCGCCCCCTTGTGTTTAACCCCTTCCCTGCCAGTGTCATTTACACAGTAATCAGTGAATTTTTATAGATTGCTGTATAAATGACAAAAGTCCTAAACTAGCGTGAAAAGTGTCTGATGTGTCCGCCATAATGTCGCAGTCACAATAAAAATCTAAAATCGCTGCCATTACCAATAAAAAAAAAATAATAAAAAAAATGCCATAAATCTATCCCCTATTTTGTAGACGCTATAACCTTTGCGCAAACCAATTAATATTCGCTTATTGCGATTTTTTTTACCAAAAATATGTAGAAGAATACATAAACTAGAAAAACAAATGTTATATATATTTATTTTTGGGGGATATTTATTATAGCAAAAAGTAAAAAATATTGCTTTTTTTTAAAAAAAAATCTTGCGTTTTTTTGTTTATAGCGCAAAAAATAAAAACCACAGAGATGATCAAATACCGCCAAAAGAAAGCTCTTCTTGTGGGGAAAAAAGGACGTGAATTTTGTTTGGGTGCAACGTCGTATGACCGCACAATTGTAAGTTAAAGCGACGCAGTGCCGAATCGCAAAAAGTGTTTTGGTCAGGAAGGGGGTAAATTCTTCCCGGGGCTGAAGTGGCTAAAATAATAATGTATCTGTACAAATCAGGACATCTGAAAACATTCTCTTGAATTGACCTATTATTAAATTAAAGTAGAAAGTAAAAATCTATTGTTAAAAGAGAAGGGTTTTTTTTTTTTTTTTATTCATACTTACCTAGCCTGAACTGCCTCTGTAACATCAGAGCAGACTTCAGCACGATCTCTGCTGAAAACGGGTCACGGGAGTGCAAAACGAACTGCACTCTTGTGATCCACAAGCTTTGGCTGTACTTCTCCTTTCTCCTTTAAATTAAAGTAGAAAGAAAACCCCTGTGAGTGTTTTTTTTTTTTTTGCCATCTGTGACATTGCTAAGATTTTCCTTTGTTTCCTGTCCCTTAACCAAAACAGGAAGTGAGAGGTAATCAGTCCAAAGTGAGGGAATCCCTGGTTGTCACCAGGGTCACTAAAACTAGTGTCTGCATTGAAAGATTTCCCCTCTATTATGCCGCGTACACACCATCACTTTATGTGATGAAAAAAAAACAACGTTTTAAATCATGAAATAAAACAACGTTTTTGAAACTTAATTTTCAAAAACGACGTTGCCTACACACCATTGTTTTTTCAAAATGCTCTAGCAAAGCACGGTTACGTTCACCACTCTTTTCCATTGAAGCTAGCTTCATAACTTGCTTCTGAGCATGCACGGGTTTAAAAACGTCTTTTTAAACATCGTTTTGCCCACACACTATCACTTTAATTGACACAAAAAACGACGTTTTGAAAAACGACACAAAAAATTGAAGCATGCTTCAATTTTTTTTGTCGTTTTTCACAAGACATAAAACAACGTTTTCCCCCACAAACAGTCATTTTAATTGACGTTTTTCAAAACTTCGTTTTTTTTCATCACATAAAGTGATGGTGTGTACGCGGCATTACTGTTCTGATGACAACCTAGTATTTGGGATATTTGTTTAATTTCACTCTCAATGATAACTGTATACAGGAAATAGGGAGGGGAAATCTTCCAAACGGAGGCACAGACAGCAGTTGTTCTGCCTCTCCAATCTAAGCACTTAAAGTGATTGTAAAGTCTTATTATTTTTTTTATTTTTTTTTTAATAACAAACATGTTATACTTTCCTACTCTGAGCAATGGATTTGCACGTGACAGCCTGGATCCTCCTCCTCTTCTTGGGTCTCTCTTTGCTGCTCCTTGCCCCTTCCTCCTGTCGAGTGCCCCCACAGCAAGCAGCTTGCTATGGGGGCACCCAAGACGAGCTGTAGCTCCATGTGTCCATTCAGACAGAGAGCTGCCATTCAGCCCTGCCCCCTCTCTCTCCTGATTGGCTAACTGACTTTGATTGACAGCTGTGGGAGCCAATGGTGCCACAACTGTGTCTTAGCCAATCAGAAGGGAGAGCTCTCGAATGGCCAAGGGACTCGTGGACATTGCTGGAGAGAGATGGGGCTCAGCTAAGTACAGTGCCTTAAAAATGTTGCAACCAAAAACTTAAATGTATCTTATTGGGAATTTATGTGATAGACCAAAACAAAGTGGCACATAACTGTGAAGTGGAAGGAAAATGATAAATGGTTTTCAAACTTTTTTTACAAATAAATATCTGAAAAGTGTGGCATGTATTTGTATTTAGTCCCCTTTCCTTTGATACCCCTAACTAAACATCTAGTCCACTTGTGTGTAATTCAGTCTCAGTATAAATACAGCTGTTCTGTGAGGCCCTCTAAGGATTGTTGGAGAACCTTAGTGAACAAACAACATCATGACGGCCAAAGAACACACCAGCTAGGCCAGAGACAACATTGTGGAGATGTTTAAAGCAGGGTTAGGTTATAAGAAAATATCCCAAGCTTTGAACATCTCACAAAGCAATGTTCAATCCATCAGACAAAAATTGAAAGAGTGTGGCAAACCTACCAAGACATGGCCGTCCACTTAAACTAACCAGCCTGGGCAAGGAGAGCATTAATCAGAGAATAAACTTGATTTTACTGGAAATGCACATTCCCTGGGCAGTCCATGTCAGGTATGAAGATTTGCAATATTATTGGAAGATATTTGTTTTTTTATAATTTGGACATGGAATATGAAAAAAAACATATCCCTCTATAGTGTGTACTTGTCTCAATTAAGAGCTCTAACTATAATTTCTCTCTGCTGCTTTGATCTTCTGCTATCAGCATGAATCACTTCTGACAAGTTTTCCTGACACCGAGAGAAATAAAGTAACAGGGGAGGGACCTCCAGCAGATTGGCAGTCTCAGCTGTGTTCCTGTGAGTTGTGTGAAGGGGGTGTTACCTCTTCCTTCCAATTAGCTCTTATGCCCTGTACACACGATAGGTTAGTCTGATGAAAACGGTCTGATGGATTTTTTCATCAGCTATCCGATGAAGCTGACTGATGATCAGTCATGCCTACACACCATCAGTTAAAAAAACGATCGTGTCAGAACGTGGTGACGTAAAACACAACGACGTGCTGAAAAAAATAAAGTTCAATGCTTCCAAGCATGCGTCGACTTGATTCTGAGCATGCGTGGATTTTTAACCGATGGACGTACCTACAGACGATCGTTTTTTTGTATAGGTTTTTTATCCATCAGATAATTTTAAAACAAATTCCTATTTTTTTAACCTATGGATAAATAACTGATGGGGCCCACACACGATCGGTTTGGTCTGATGAAAACGGTCCATCAGACCGTTTTCATCAGACTAACCTATCGTGTGTACGCAGCATAAGAGCTCTGCTCATTGAGCTCTGCAGAGTATAACTTCAGCTCTCCGCACCTTTTTCTGAACTCTCAGACAAGCTGTATAAATTCAGCACTTTGAATGTGTCTATAGAAGAGAAGCCTGCAGATAAACAGGAACATCTTATATAGGAGGATTTGTTTCATCTCTGTGTATCACCTGAAGCCTGTCACTTCACTGGGTTTACATAAGGGTTTACAACCACTTTAAGGGTTAGTAGTTTACCTACATGTGCATTATCTGCTTGAAATTAGCTGAAAATGGGATTTCATATGCACATTTCTAGTACAGTAACACATTTTTGGCTGATGATGTACTTTAAAATGACAGTACAGTAGTCTGTCCAAAAACCCTGTTTTTATTTGCTATCACTTTGTATTTATTTATCAGCATATAAACAGAACACGGCTTGCAATACATTGTTTAGTTACTTTTTGGATTGTTTGGATCTCCCAGTAATATAATCTCATACTTCTCTTAACATCCCTTTGAACTTGAACACCCTCTTAAGCCTCTAAATAAAATACAATTTAATTGTCTGCACTTTAATGTAGCATCTGTTTTATGTAGCCAGGACATAAAAAGCAGCAAATGGGGTAAAAGGGTTTGAGAAATGCACATGCCATCCAGCTGTTTTACAGAAAAACAAGAGGTGTAGTTAAGATTATATAGCGATCAAGCAGATGCTTCAGTTAAAGGGGCTTAGCAGGGAACACAGATAATCATAAGTAAATATACAGTTTTCAAAATTCCGTAAACACAAATCTATGTTTTAAAACATCACATTTGGTAATGAATTGATGAAAGTAATCAAACAGAACTATTTTTCAACTTTTCATTTCCTGACTACTTGAGGTCCACTTGTTTTTACTGCATATGGAGAAAAGCCTCTCTTTCCTTTTAATCATCTGTAATGTGAGGCTCCTCGTTCTTCCTTGGAAAATAAGTGTGCCTGGCAGAAATACTGTTCATCATTGTTAGTTATGAAGCACCAGTACTAGTTTAGGCTTCATAACCTCTGCTGCTTTTCACCTATTATTATCTACCACTCGATGATGCTTCTTGTACTTGGGTGCCCCAGGAACTTGTGGTGAATTATACTGTAGAACTAGATAGCACTGTGTTTAGTGAGTGAATCAGCAATCTAGAGAATGGCCAGGGCAGACAAAATACTGGGGTTGATTTACTAAAACTGGAGAGTGCAAAATTTGGTATTACATATGCCTTGTTTCCACTGAACGGAACGGTTCGGGTCAGTATGCTTGGAACGGTTTAGAATTGACCGGTCTATTCTCGAGAGTGTTTCCACTGCAAATCGGACCGTCGGGACCATACAGGATTTAGAAAAAATGCCTAGTGCGTCCACCAATCAGTGGAATGTATTGCATCTCCGCCCTAATGGAACCGTTCCATTTTCTATGGCCCCACATCTGAAGCAGGACCCGGAATGGTCCGGTACGGTTCGGTTTTATGGCACACTTTCATAATGGAAACACCCAAAATAGCGTACCGAACCGAACCGTACCGAACCGATCTCAGTGCAAACGAGGCAATAGAAACCAATCAGCTTCCATTTTTTTTGTCAAAGCTTTATTGAACAAGCTGAACTTGGGTACCACGCAGAGCTGCACCAAATTTTGCACTCCCCAGTTTTAGTAAATCAACCCCACTGTATGAAGCCAGAGGCTTGTCATAACCTAACCGGGTCAGAACAAGTCGGACTCGGATGGTGTCAAAGGACGATACAACAGCTTATTCATGAGTATAGACAGAGGTGGCTGTGGAGTTTACCAGAGCTAGGAATCCAAGCATGAAAAGCAAACACATGGTCATGAGTCACATGGCAGGCAGAGTACAAAGGAGGCCACAATAAATGAGGTCAACAACAAAGGTCAATATGAGTGTTGTAAGGAGGCCTCACTTGTGGGCTGACAAACTCTCTGATGGGCAACCTGAGAGGGACAAGTTGTTCTTAACACAGAGCTTACACAATAAAATAATGTGGGAGAACTTTGCTATGCCACTCCAGGTGATCTGAGAGCATAAAATAAACATTGGTGCATGTGTCTGGAGTGTCGGAGACCTAATGGAGGTTACTGAGAAGAAACAGAAAATAGCATGAAGCACAACAGAGGAAACCAGCATCCAGTGCCTGAGACATTTTATATTGGACTACTTTTTTCTTTTATACTTTTTCTATTCATGTAGACATTATTAGCAGCCTGACACGTTAATGGTTAAAACATTTTGACATTTTAACTAAAAGAGGTTACATTTTCACCATTGCTCTGTGCCAGCAATGCCTGTTTTGCACTGGAGCCCACTTAACTTTTCATTCTCTCTGGTCCAAACACCTTTGATAGCTAGCTAAGCCATCTTGGTGTCTTCACTTCGGAAATGCTCCTAGGACTCAAGATTAATGCCTTGTACACATGATCGGAATTTCCGATGGAAAAAGTCAGACATACAGTTGTATTCAAAATTATTCAACCCCCACTGAAATTGATTGTTTTGCCCAGTGTGACATTGATTTTGATCATCCTGTCATCCTTCTTACAATTAAATCAAAGAGGCACGTGTAGGTCAGACAAATATAGCATAACATTTATAATGAAATAACCACAAATGTCTTTTCTGTGCTCACATCATTATCAGTTTTATTCAACCCCCAATTGACATTCAATCTTAGTACTTAGTACAACATCCTTTTACAGTTATAACAGCTTTTAAACTTGAAGCATAGCTTGACACAAGTGTCTTGCAGCGATCTACGGGTATCTTCGCCCATTCGTCATGGGCAAAAGCCTCCAGTTCAGTCACATTCTTAGGCTTGCGCACTGCAACTGCTTTCTTTAAGTCCCACCAGAGGTTCTCAATCGGATTTAAGTCTGGTGACTGCGATGGCCACTCCAAAATGTTCCAGCCTTTAATCTGCAACCATGTTCTAGTGGACTTGGAGGTATGCTTAGGATCATTGTCCTGTTGAAAGGTCCAACGTCTCCCAAGCCTCAGGTTTGTGACGGACTGCATCACATTGTTATCCACTATCTCCTGGTACTGAAGAGAATTCATCGTACCTTGCACACGCTGAAGCTTCCCTGTACCTGCAGAAGCAAAAAAGGCCCAAAGCATGAATGCCCCCCCGCCATGCTTCACAGTAGGCAAGGTGTTCTTTTCATCATAGGCCTTGTTCTTCCTCCTCCAAACATAGCGTTGATCCATGGGCCCAAACACTTCTAATTTTGTTTCATCAGTCCACAGAACACAATCCCAAAACTTCTGTGGTTTGTCCACATGATTTTTGGCATACTGCAGTCGACTCTTCTTATTCTTTGGAGACAGCAAGGGGGTGCGCCTGGGAGTTCTGGCATGGAGGCCTTCATTACGCAGTGTGCGCCGTATTGTCTGAGCAGAAACTTCAGTACCCACATCTGACAAATATTTTCTCAGTTCCTCAGCAGTCACACGGGGAATTTTCTCCACTCTACGCTTCAGGTAGCGCTCAGCAGTCGAAGTCAGCATCTTCTTTCTGCCACGACCAGGTAGAATTTCAACAGTGCCCTTTGCCTTGAATTTGCGAATGATGCTTCCTATGGTGTCTCTTGGTATGTTTAACATCGTTGCAATCTTCTTATAGCCATTGCCCTTCCTGTGAAGAGTAATCATCTCTTCTCTTGTCTTCCCGGACCATTCTCTTGACTTCACCATGTTTGTAACCACACCAGTAAATGTCTAGAAGGAGCCGAGTATCACAGTCATTTTAAAGCTGCCTGATTGGTGCTTATTAGGCTTTATTGCTGCTCCCTGACATCCACAGGTGTTTCCAATACCTGATTGAAAACACTTCAATGAACCTCTGTTCTTCAGAGTGGTAGTCTTTAACCACTTAAGGACCAGCCCATGTACATATACGTCCACAATATGGCACGTACAGGCACATGGGCGTATAGGTACGTCCTCGCCTATTAGCGGGTGGGGGGTCCGATCGGGACCCCCCCCGCTACATGCGGAGGTCGGGTCCGCTCGGGGAGCGATCCGGGACCACGGCGCGGCTATTTGTTTATAGCCGCTCCGTCGCGATCGCTCCCCGGAGCTGAAGAACGAGGAGAGCCGTGTGTAAACACGGCTTCCCCGTCCTTCACTATGGCGGCGCATCGATCGCGTCATTCCCTTTATAGGGAAGACACGATCGATGACGTCATTCCTACAGCCACACCCCCAAACAGTTGTAAACACATACTAGGTGCACCCTAACTCCTACAGCGCCACCTGTGGTTAACTCCCAAACTGCAACTGTCATTTTCACAATAAAGAATGCAATTTAAATGCATTTTTTGCTGTGAAAATGACAATGGTCCCAAAAATGTGTCAAAATTGTCCGAAGTGTCCGCCATAATGTCGCAGTCACGAAAAAAATTGCTGATCGCCGCCATTAGTAGTAAAAAAAAATAAAAAAATAAAAATGCAATAAAACTATCCCCTATTTTGTAAACACTATAAATTTTGCGCAAACCAATCGATAAACGCTTATTGCGATTTTTTTTACTAAAAATAGGTAGAAGAATACGTATCGGCCTAAACTGAGGAAAAAAAATGTTTTTATATATGTTTTTGGGGGATATTTATTACAGCAAAAAGTAAAAAATATTGCTTTTTTTTCAAAATTGTCGCTCTATTTTTGTTTATAGCGCAAAAACTAAAAACCGCAGATGTGATCAAATACCACCAAAAGAAAGCTCTATTTGTGGGGAAAAAAGGACGCCAATTTTGTTTGGGAGCCACGTCGCACGACCGCGCAATTGTCTGTTAAAGCGACGCAGTCCCGAACTGTAAAAACACCTTGGGTCTTTAGGCTGCATATTGGTCCGGGGCTTAAGTGGTTAAGGGGTTGAATAATTGTGTAAATGAGGAATTCACAAAATAAACATTTACTACTGTATTACAAAACCAATTGATGTCATTTTAGTTGCATATGGTTCTTTAAGAAGTCCTTGTAGGATTTAATTCTGAATACAATTACAAATGTACACTAAATTCCCTAAAACCCTTTACAGCATTGGGGGGTTGAATAATTTTGAACACAACTGTAATTCTTTCATCGGATATTCCAACCGTGTGTGTGCCTCATCTGACTTTTTTCCGTCGGAATATAGAAAGAGAACATGTTCTCTTTTTTTCAAACAGAAAAAAATTCTATTGGAAATTCCATTTGTCTGTAGGGAACTCCGACGGAGAAAAAAAACATGCATGTTCAGAATCAAGTCGACGCATGTTCGGAAACATTAAACTTAATTTTTCTTGGCTCATCGTAGTGTTGTACGTCACCGCATTCTTGACGGTCGGAAATTTGCTGTGACAGTGTGTATGCAAGACAGCTTGAACGGAATTCCGTCAGAAAAATCCATCTGAGTTTATCCCGACGGAAAATCCGATTGTGTGTACAAGGCATAACTGCAGCATAAGACCTCTTTAAAGCTAAACTCCAGGAAAACAGCTAAAACACAATTGAAATGCATAAATGGGAGTGTTTTTACATGCAGGTTTTGTATTCCTGCCCATCTATTCCTAGGATGTACAGCATAGCCAAGCTAGTAACCTGATTTCTCTTTACTACAGTTAAAGCAATATTAAAATCTTGTTTATTTTGTTTAAAAATAACAAACATGTTATACTTTCCTGCTCTATGCAGTGGTTTTGCACAGAGCACCCCCGATCCTCCTTTTCTTGGGTCCCTCGCCAGCGCTCCTGACCCCTCCCTCCTGCCTAGAGCTCCTACAGCAAGTGGCTTGTTATGGGGGCACCCTTTTTGCTGCTCTGTGAGTCCATTCAGGCACAAAGCTGTGCCTCGCCTTCCCCCTCTCTCCGCAGTGGCTCACTGACTTCTATTCGCTCCTGCTGCTATCTCAGCCAATGAGGAGGGAAAGTCCCGGACAGCCAATGCTCTTGTGATACATCGTTGGATCGAGATGGGGCTCAGGTAAGTATTAGGAGGGCTGATCGGGGCTTCTACACACAAAAGTATTTTTTTTTATTGTAATGTATTAAATGCATTAAGATAAAAACCTTCTGCCTTTAGAACCATTTTAAGCTACACACATGGGTAACTTGGCTGCCCCTAAGCTCTAATTAGACAGAGCAACAGATTGATGATGTCGTATTTATGCTCTCTCTTCCTGTCAGCATCAAAATGCAGTAAACCTGATTGGTCCCAAGTGTTGCTGATCAGGAAATGACATGTCAGATTCAGGTATTTACAAAATGTATTTCAAGATTTTATAATAAACACATTACTGAATTCATTGGTATTTTGGTAATAATTTCCCTAAGGATTAAGAAAGTATTTTGAATCTGGATCTGAACTGGAATTTTTATATATCTGGCATTCAGCATATGCAATAGAGTCTGTTAAAGTATGTCTGGTCTCAGTACTAGGTCCAGATTTCACACAATACTTATTCTTACCCTGAAAGTTAAAGAACATGTGTTAGTATTAAATGGCCACCCCACGACATGTATGCGTAACCAAACTATAATGTTATATTCCATGCTGTTATAGGAGATCTCATCTATGATGCTTTTTTTTTGTATTATTATTATATATTTTTTTTTTTTTTACTCTGAAAAAAAAAAAAAACATAGATCACTTTTATTGCTATTACATGGAATGTAAACATCCCTTGTAATAGAAAAAGGCATGACAGGTCCTCTTAAATATGAGATCTGGGGTCAAAAAGACCTCAGATCTCATATTTAGACTTTAATGCAAAAAAAAAAAAAATGTGTCATTTGAAAAAAATGACAACAAGAAAATATTGCTTTAAGAAGCATGGGCAGAAGTGACTTACTTCCGTACTTAAAAATCTCCATAGGCAACGCTTTGAATTTTTTTACAGGTTACCAGTTTAGATTTACAGAGGAGATCTAGTGCTATAATTGTTGCTGGCACTCTATCGCACGTGGCGATTACTCACATATATGGTTTAAACAGCATTTACATATGTCGGCAGGACTTACGTGTGCGTTCGCTTCTGTGCGCGAGCTACCCGGGGACAGGGGCGTTTTAATATATTTTTTTATTCTTTTATTTATTTTTTTACTTTTTATTTTTTTACACTTGTTTTCATTTAATTTTTTTCACTTTTATTCCTATTACAAGGAATGTAAACATCCCTTGTAATAGGAAATGTGTGTGACAGGTCCTCTTTATGGAGAGATGTGGGGTCAATAAGGCTTTGTTTACTTACGGGTACCCGGGCGTGACGTCATCACATCGCGCCCGGGCTTCCGATGGTCAGAGAGATGACTGGTGAACATCTGGTCACCAGTCATCTCTATGCTTCCTGCCTGCGCCGGACGATTCTTTCTCCGGGCCCCCGATGGCACAGGAGAGCCTGGAGAAGCACCGGATGGCGGCGAGAGGGGGGATGTCCCCTCCCGCCGCCTATAAGAACGATCAAGTGGTGGAACCACCCCTATGATCAATCTTATGTTGCACAGAATCGCCGGCACTAACGAATGATATCTGAATGATGCCTCTAGCTGCAGGCATCATTCAGATATCCCCCGACAAAGCCCAGGACGTCATATGACGTCCACCCAGGATGGGAGATCCCATCTGTGGACATCAAATGACTATGGGCGGGTATTGAAGTGGTTAAGGCTCCATGCACACTGGAGCTGATAAACTGCCTCGTACAGACGACCGGATCTATCCGCTGGGATTGATCCGCGGATCAGTTCCAGCGGACAAATCCGGTCGTCTGTACGGCATATCGGATATTTATCTGCGGAGATTCGTTGGGCTGATCGATTTCAAGCGGATAGAAATTTCTTAGCATGCTAAGAAATCTATCCGCTTGAATTGTTTCCAGCGGATTGATCCGGTCATCTGTACAGACTCACCGGATCAATCCGTCCGCTCCCCTCCCTCGCATGCCTCGTAATGATTCGACGCATGCGTGGAAGTACTTACCTTCCAGCGTCGCGCACGTCGCCGCGTCATCGTCACGGCGACGGCGCGACACGTCACCGCGGATGTATTCCGCGTGGATTTTGATCCGATGGTGTGTACAAGCCATCGGATCAAAATCCGGAGGAGGAATCTCCGCTGGAAACGGTCCAGCGGACCGTTTCCAGCGGATATCCCCTCGTCTGTAAGAGGCCTTGGAGTTTGGGCATTGTTTTTTTAAAAAAAGACCATAAATTCTACTCTATGTTAGCCTGTGTGTCCATGCACACATGGACGTTTTTCAGCTTTAATGAGCAGTGGAGTTTATGCTTTTACGCTCGAAAATCGTGGTCAAAGTGCATTTTTTTTACCTAAAAAATGCCAAATGCTGATAAACGCTAAAAAATGTGGCTAACCAGTGCTTTTTTTTACAGTTTTTGATCCATTGAAAAAAAAGGTAACGCTGAAAAATGCTAAGCAACGCTAATAAACGCTATTGCAAAAACGTAAAAAAACGCTGAAAGACTCCCTGCAAAGCTACTGCCTTTTTTAGAACCTTATTTTAGCATCCAGTGTGCATAGAGCCTGAGAGGGTGAGAATCTGTGATGTAACATGGGGACAGGTATTCACACTTTCCTTTACAGTTAATGCAAAATTAGTCACTTTAAGACCCCTTTCACACTGAGGAGTTTTTCAGGCAGTACAGCGCTAAAAATAGCGCTGCTATACCGCCTGAAAAACTCCTGCACTGCATACTCAATGTGAAAGCCTGAGGGCTTTCACACTGAGGCAATGTGCTGGCGGGAGAGAAAAAAATCTCCTGCCAGCAGCATCTTTGGATCGGTGAGAGGAGCAGCGTGTATACCGCTCCTTCACCGCTCCTTCCCATTTAAAACAATGGGAAACCGCGGCAATACCGCCCGCAATGCGCCTCTGCATAGGCGCATTGAGGGCGGTATTAATCCTTTATCTGCCACTACCGGGGGTTAATACCGAACCGCTAGCGGCCAAATCCCGTGGCAAATCCGAGGGTATAGCGCCGCTATTTTTAGCGGCGCTATACCGCCACCGCGCCTCCTGCCCCAGTGTGAAAGGGGCCTTAGGCCATGCACACACGGTCGGACAAAACCAATGAGAATGGACCGAGGTTCAGTTTCATCGGTCCAAAGCGACCGTGTGTATAGCCCATCGGTCTGTTGTCCTTCGGTCTAAAATTTTAAAACATGCTTCAAAATCGAACCGATGGCCCGCTGCCCGATCGGTCCAAACCGATGGTTAGTACAGAAAGCATCGGTTTAAAACCCGTGCATGCTCAGAATCAAGTCGACACATGCTTGGAAGCATTGAACTTAGTTTTATTCAGCACGTCGTGTGTTTGACGTCACCGCGTTCTGACCCGATCGGTTTTTGAAACGATGGTGTGTACGCACTTCAGACCATCAGGCCACTTCAGCGGTGAACCGATGGAAATGGCCCGTCTGACCATTCTCATCGGTTTGGAACGACCGTGTGTAGAAGAACTTTACTTGACTGTTTAAATTTAAAATGGTAGAAGTGTACATTATTTTTCTCATTTTGTAAGTCTCTATGGTGCACAGACTTATTTAGGGATGCTTGTATCCTTTGCTTGTGGAACTTTGGTTTTATAAAGGTTTTTATTGAATGTTTCTGCTATCGTGAAATATATCAGCTCCACCACAGTGATTACAGATCAGAGCAATATAGGTCCCCTCTGACATTCGACAGATGTTTGTTATTATATAAAGGGCAACCAAAAGCTGTTTTGCACATATATACCGTACATTCTGTGGACTGAGATAGCCTGTGAACTGTGATGTTATACTTTTACTTTGGACTTAAAGGGAAAAAAAAGGTAGTCTGTAGACATTTTCCACCCTTCAGACTTGCTGATTGGTATCCAAACCCCTACAGTTCATTGATAAAGCCCATATCTAGTCCAAACATAACCCTCCATCACTCTCTCTCACCCATTCAGTGTTTTGTTTTTGTTTTTTTAAACCCTCTAAAACAGTATTTTACTTACCTACGTCTTTGTCCTTTGCCGGCACTGTTTCTGGGTGCAGGAGACCAGTAATCCAGTGATGTAGTTGTTCCCTCACCCCCTTTTCTCCCCCAGCCACCTCCTGATGATGCTATCACTACAGGCTCCACTTGTGGATCTTGAGAGAACCCCACCATTAGATAGCTAATAGGAAGTGTCCTCATCACATAGGCAGTGGCTGGGACACCTTACATTTTCACATTGAAGGATGTTGGGCAGTGGGGTGCAAACAGGGCCACCTACTTTTTGAATTTTGGCTCTTTCATCATTAACTGGCTGAAATTCAATCAGTGTACACTCGGTTATACACAGAAAAATGCTTCAGTGCATACACTGTCACTGGATCCCTGCTGAAGTTAATTATAGAGGAATCAATTTAATGTCAACCATGAATTGACGTTAGCACATGTGTAGTGTTTGGCATGATAGCATTAGTTGCCCATTGTTAGGTTTCTCTTGTTGCCAGGAATACTGTTATGCCTTTGAATTATGACTTCAATATACTGAGTGTCAAAAAATTCCAAGTAGCTTGACGTTTTGTATCTATTGTTACATATAAAGTCATATTAAAAAAAAACATTAAACCATATTTATTGTAATTATTTTCAGTGTTCCTCTTTTCTGTTTGATTTGCATAATAGGGCACATTTGTAATAAACTGATTTTTATATATGAATACTTTAAAACCTTTCACCATGCTTGTTTATAAGTGTAGCACTACCCTCGAAGGAGCTGCTGGTTTGTTTTGGGTGGCATATTACCTCTATTTCCTCACCGTCTAGGGTATCAGATGAGAGTTGTGAAAAAGTTCAATGTCCACACGTTAGACTTCTTTTTCTTTGATTTATTTGCTGAACTTGGTAAAATAATAAAATAAGTATTTGAAGAGGTGGAAGAGGTGGAAGGGTAACAGGTAATAGGTTCAGGTGTACTTCTGTCCGGAAACACTCCTGCTTCCAGCAACACAGCTCTCGTTGCCACTCTAGCCAGAGTGGGTATTGCACACCTGGATAGGCCTCTCTCACTAGCCTAGCAGCCAGGATATCACACCTGGAAATTGGGTAAAGTCTCTACCACAGACCTTCCTTCAGATGGAGATATATTCGGTCCAAAATCCTCTCACACAGGATTCAGCACCCGGATCTCTCCCGACTAACTTCTTGCAAACTTAGAACTGACAGGCGACCATCATTCAGCCTTTCAGTAATGCTACGTCCTTCGATTAAGTTCTAGGCCTCTCTTGAGATACCAGCCTCGTGCTCGTGCTCTCCAAAATTGGTTCTTCGAGTGGCTTCCTCCCTCAGGATGGACAGCACAGGACCACTCTGCAAACATAAATCCAGTCTGACTACCAGGCCTACTTAGTAGATCACAACCCCAGGCCAACATGGTCCCGGAGCCAGGAACACATGGACACGCACCCCCATCCAGGAGGGCCAGACACCAGGGGGTGGTGGGACGACAGACCAGCGATCGACGACCCCGGTCTAATGGCGTCTGTCCCTTAAGTACTCCTCCCCAGCATGCACAGTGGGACGATCAACCCCCACTGATTGGCTGCCGGAGGGGAACACCCAAGACACCCTGACCTGACTGCTGCCACCCTTGGCCTGGGGTGGTAACGGCACCCCAGACAACAATAGTGGTCACTCACAGTACAGCCATGGCTGGAACAGAGGCACAAAATTTGGAAAAAATCATACAGTCTGAGTCAACTAACTCTCAGACTACCCTCTAAATTTAAAGCTGCGCTGGCTAAAAAGTAGCAGGCAGCTACACAAGCATGCCTTTTCCTTCCTCCCAGTGGTTTCCCTTTTAGCTGTATTAAGTCTTTGTTGTTGATTTTTGTACATCAATACCTACAACTAAATGTTCCAATGTCACAGAAATGTTATTCACCTCTTACCATGCATCTTTAAATTCATAGCAAAACAATTCAGCAGAATGATAATTTGAAATACTTACTGTATGGTTATAGTCTGATGTATACAATTTTTTTACAGGAAAAATAACAAAAGATGTTCCTGTCATTGAGAATTTCCTCTGGCAGTAAACTCTTTTCTAATTATGTAAATTTAGCACTTTTATGTTCTTTCTTTAGTAGCGATCCCTTTTTATTTAAATTGAGTTTTGCAAATACCTGTTCTTATTTTGTGACTTACAAATACAAATTAAATCTACTTTTGATATTAACCACTACCCGACGGCCGTACGACTTTATACGGCCGCGGGGTGGTTGTCAATCTCTAACAGGCCGTAAAAAGACGGCCTGCGCGCGCATCCAGCGGGGCGGGCGCATCCGACGGCGGCGCGCGCATGCTCGCCGCATCGCTGAGATGCCGATGCGAGTGCCTGGCGGCCGTGATGTCCGCCAGGGACTCGCGATCGGCAGCTACAGGGACAAGACGTGGAGCTCTGTGTGTAAACACAGAGCTCCACGTCCTGTCAGGGGAGAGAGGAGACCGATCTGTGTCCCTTGTACATAGGGACACAGATCGGTCACCTCCCCCAGTCACCCCCCCTCCACCTACAGTTAGAACACAATTTAGGGTACACATTTAACCCCTTCCTCACCCCCTAGTGTTAACCCCTTCAATGCCAGTCACATTTATACAGTAATTAGTGCATATTTATAGCACTGATCGCTGTATAAATGTGAATGGCGCCAAAAATGTGTCAAAAGTGTCCGATGTGTCCGCCATAACGTCGCCATAACGTCGCAGTCACGAAAAAATGCTGATCGCCGCCATAAGTAGTAAAAAAAAATAATAAAAAATAATAATAATTCTGTCCCCTATTTTGTAAGCGCAATAACTTTTGCGCAAACCAGACGCTTCTTGCGATTTTTTTTTTCAAAAAATATGTAGAAGAATACGTACCGCCTAGACTGAGAAAAAAAAATGTTTTTTAAAAAAAATTGGGCTATTTATTATAGCAACAAGTAAAAAATATTGTTTTTTTTTCAAAACTGTCGCTCTATTTTTGTTTATAGCGCAAAAAAAAAAAACGCAGAGGCGATCAAATACCACCAAAAGAAAGCTCTATTTGTGGGGGAAAAAAGGACGTCAATTTTGTTTGGGAGCCACGTCGCACGACCGCGCAATTGTCAGTTAAAGTGACGCAGTGCCACAAGCTGAAATTTCACCTGGTCAGGAAGGGGTATATGTGCCCAGTAAGGAAGTGGTTAAACAAGAAGGGACGTTTATTTATATGGACGTTTGGACAATAAATATCCAGCCTGGGATTCAGAGAGATCGGCGCTTCTTTAGATAGGCGTAGCGCATCTCATATACGCTACGCCGTCGTAACATTGAGAGGCAAGTACTGTATTCACAAAGCACTTGCTCCCATATGTACGCCGGCGTAACGTAAATGGGCCGGCGTAAGCCCGCCTAATTCAAAGTAGCAAGGCAGTAGGCGTGTTGTATTATAATGAAGCGTGACCCCATGTAAATGCATGGCCGAACGAACGGCGCATGCGCGCGCATGCTCAGAATCACATCAAATTTACTCCCTAAGATACGCCGGCTCCATTCATGCGACGTGAACGTAACCAACGCCCAGCCACATCCACGTACGACTTACGTAAACAACGTAAAATACGACGCTGTTCCCGCGCCCATACCTTAACATGACTTACCCCTGCTTTATGAGGGGTAAAGTTACGCCGGACATATGCCTTACGTAAAAGGCGTTGCTTAATGCGACGGGCGCAAGTACGTTTGTGAATTAGCATATCTGGCTCATTTACATATTCAACACGTAAATCGCCGGAAGCGCCCCTAGCGGCCAGCGTAAATATGCACCCAAGATACGACGGCGTAGGAGACTTACGTTGGTCGTATCTTGCCAAAATTCAGGCGTATCTCGTACTGTGAATACGGCGCATAGATACGACAGCGCACATTTGGACTTACGACGGCGTATCTGGAGATACGTCATCGTAAATCCTTTCTGAATCCCGGCCCCAGCATCTGCCACAAAACACTTAAAATCCATAGCAAGTGCTAATGCAACTCCACTGTATTATATAATAAATCTACGTACTGGGTAATTATCACAGCTGTAATGCACAATGTACAATGTTCTGGAACATGTTGGTCTTCCTAAAGTAAGTCTAACATTGATGTGAGCAATTCAAAATTGAGTATATTATGAAAATTGTACTCAAAATTCCATGTCAGAACAAACGAAGGATCCTAACATACAGACAGTAGAAATTATGTAACTGGCCATTAAATTTTTTTTTCCATATGTGATCTTTGCCCTAACCTCTGCTGCCATCATATAGTTTCGTCTATTCTTTTTTTTTTTTTTTTTTTTTTTTAAGACCAGTATCGTAATGGAAGAGGTGGGGCTTTTTTTAACCACTTTAGCCCTGGAAGGTTTTACACCCTTAACAAACAGGCCATTTTTTGCGATATGTTACTTTAACTGATGATTGGGCGGTCGTGCTAGTTGTACCTAAACAAAATTGATGTCCTTTTTCCCCACAAATAGAGCTTTATTTTGGTGGTATTTGATCACCTCTGTGGTTTTTATTGTTTAAAACAACAATATGTTTTACTTTCTGCTATAAAACATACCCAATAAAAATATGTAAAAAAAAAACACATGTCTTCATCAATTTAGGCCAATTTGTATTTTGCTACATATTTTTGGTAAAAAAATCCCAATTAGCATATCTTGATTGGTTTGCGCAAACTATGGTATGGATTTATGGAATTTTTATTTATATTTTTACTAGTAATGGCAGCGATCAGCGATTTTTTGGCGGACAAATCAGACACACTAATGCCCTGTACACACGATCGGTTCATCCATTGAAAACGGTCTGATGGATTTTTTCTTCAGATATCCGATAAAGCTGACTTTCATCAGTCTTGCCTACACACTATCAGTTAAAAAAACGATCGTGTCAGAACGCGGCGACGTAAAACACAACGACGTGCTGAGAAAAATGAAGTTCATGGCTTTCAAGCATGCGTCCACTTGATTCTGAGCATGCATGGATTTTTAACCGATGGACGTGCCCACAGACGATCGTTTTTTTCTATCGGTTTTTTAACCATCAGATAATTTTAAAACAAGTTCCTAGTTTTTTCACCGATGGATAAAAAAACCAATGGGACCCACACACAATCGGTTCATCGGACGAAGCGATCGTGTGTATGCGGCATAAGTGACACTTTTTGGGGACCAGTGACACCAATACAGTGATCAGTGCCTAAAAAAAATGCACTGTGAAGCCTCGTACAAACTGCCAGGAGAGCTTTTGGCCGGGAATCATGGCCGTGTGTATGCTCCCTAGCAGTTTTCCCGACAGAAAACAGACGGAAATCCCGACGGGAAAATGGAGAACCCTGCTCTCTATTTTCTCGTTGGGTTTCCCAGCAGAGTGTTTCCTGCCGAGAAAGCCGGTCTGTATGCAGTGAAAAAACATGCATGCTCGATAGCACTTTGATGCATGCGCGGTAACATACAAGGTTAGTGTGGAGTGTAGCAAGATGGCAGCGACAGCATCGACAGCAGCTCGTGGTAGTCAATGATGTCACTGCGTTCTTGCCATTCAAAAGAATGGCGGTTCCCATGAGTGGCCGTCTGTATACACGGCTTTGCAAGGCAAGCTTGCCAGGAATCCTATCAGGAAAACCAACGTTTTTTTTTTTCTGACAGGATTCCCAGCCGTGTGTACAGGGCTTTACTGTATAAATTACACTTGCAGGGAAGGGGTTAACATCAGGGGCAATCAAAGGATTAAAGTGTTTGTTAACTAAAAAAAAAAACAGATCCTGTTCTTGCCTGGCTATACCCTCCCCTGTACGCCAACCACAATATATCAGGACTGCTGAGTCCTGACATCAATGTTAACATATGTGCCTCCGTCAGCCACAGCCCTGCTCTCTGTCTCTTGTTTCCTCTCCTTCATCCTCTCCCCTCTACCCTCTCTGACTGTCTGCTCGTGTCATCGCCCGCCCCCATGCTCCTGCTGCACTCATACTTAACATTAAATGTTTCACCCCTACCGCCCTGTATTAGAACAATAAGTTCCCCTGTGTCTGTGTTATATAATAAATATGCTTATCTGTATTGATAATGCAATTATGTGACTCCTCGGTTCTGTCTCTCCTCTCTCCTCTCCACCTGGCTGACGTAAGCGGCAGGGCTCGGCCCCACTCACTGGAACTGTTTGCCAGGCAGGGGAGAGGAGAGAGGAGGCAACTTATCACAGGAAGATGATGTGTTTATCAGTACAGATAAGCATATTTATTATATAACACAGACACAGGTTAACTTATTGTTCTAATACAGAGGGGACAGGAACTATTTTATTTTCCTGTAAAGTTGCTTCAGTTAAGATGGAGATCCAACTTTGGAGGCAACTTCCATTGAAATATATGGGTACAAGTTGCCTAGAAGTCACCTTGAAGTAGTACAGGAACCTTTTCTGAAGTCTGAGCGACTACAGTAGTGTACATTAAGACAGCTCTCATTGACTAACATGGGGTTACTGATGTCAAGCGACTTGGGGCGACTTGAGGTCTGACAAGTCGGATCCCAAGTCACTGTAGTGTGAACCTGCACTTATTGAGTCTCAATTTTATCTATCTATAGTTGAGCTTTAACCACATGTGAGTGGAGACAGAGAATTATCTATTCTTCATATAAAAAACAAAAAGTGTACAGGCAAGAGGCATTTCACAAGTGCACAGAATAGACGTATTTCCCAGCAGCAATTTTCCCTAGCTAGCCAAAAAAAAAGCATATCTATACTAAAGGTTAGTGCAATAAACTGATACCAGCTTTTAATTGGGGGCACCTAGAGTTGCCTACATGTGTTTCTTCAAAGTGTCCTTGGAGAGCCATCTAATTATAAAGTGAGGTTTGTTGATGAAATTGGAGTTTCTCCCCTTTTTGCACCTCGCTACTTGTCAGTGAGACCACTCATCCCAATAAGAATGTCTTTTAACACTGGATGCTCAACTATTTACATACCATGTTCAGTAAATGGAGGTCTATTCTGCCTTCCTTTAGTCTCCTGTATCTCACTGTCAATTCTCTTATGTGAAGAGCTGTATTACTGTCCATTAGTAAGTCACTTGAGGCCAGCAAAACTTCAACATCAGAAATTGAAGGTGACATTTTCACCAGGTATCTGGGCTCCTGGGAACATGAATGTATCTTTTATCTTTTAGTTTTTTTGTAGTTCAATGCTTGAGTCAGCTTTCTTCTTTAGGTAAACATTAAAAACTGCATCCAAAAATTCAAATAAAGGCAGATAACTCAGTTTTACACATTCTTAAATATGAATGACGCATACTTCTGTCAAGGTGCCTCTGAAAGTCTGATCAGTATCAGAACAAGGTCGCATTACAAAGAAGACTAAATTGAGATGAAAACATTTTAAAAGTTTTATAAAGTTCTAGCAATGGCTCAATTGCTTTAAGAGAAAGAAGAAAGTATGCTTAGGTGACCTATAGATTTCTTAGAAGGGCATTTTTAAGCTTGATGAGTTATAACATTTTTAAAAATGTACAGATTTGTAAACCAATTTGTATGTATAATTTTCACAAACTGGTTTAAATTTGAATTTTACATAAAAGCATTATCTGTAGCATTTGTTCAAGGTGGGCCTTTTGCAAAGCATGCTGGGCTTTCAATAAAAATAAATATTTTTACTAGTAATGGCAGCGATCAGCGATTTTTGGCGGACAAATCAGAGACACTAAGTGACACTTTTTGGAGACCAGTGACACCAATACAGTGATCAGTGCCTAAAAAAAATTCACTGTGAAGCCTTGTACACACGACCGGTTTTCCCAGCAGGAAAACTGCCAGGAGAGCTTTTGGCCGGGAATCCCGATCATGTGTATGCTCCCTAGCAGTTTTCCCGGAAAAATAGAGAACCCTGCTCTCTATTTTCTCATCGGGTTTCCCAAAAGAGTGTTTCCTGCCGAGAAAAATGGTCGTCTGTATGCAGTGAAAAACAATTCATGCTCGGTAACACTTCGACGCATGAGCAGTAGCATACAAGGTTAGTGTGGGGTGTAGCATGATGGCGGTGAAGGCATCGAATGTGACGAGACACCAGCTCGTGGTAGTCGAAGACGTCACCGCATTCTTGCCATTCAAAAGAATGGCGGTTCTTTTGAGTGACCGCCTGTATACACGGCTTTGCAAGGCAAGCTTGCCAGGAATCCTGTCAGGAAAACCAAAGTTTTTTTTTCTTGACGGGATTCCTGGCCGTGTGTACAGGGCTTTACTGTATAAATTACACTGGCAGGGAAAGGGTTAACATCAGGGTCAATCAAAGGGTTAAAGTGTTTGTAACTAAAAAAAAAAAAAACAGATGCCGATTCCTGTCTGGCTATACCCTCCCCCTTACGCTGACCACAATATATCAGGACTGCTGAGCCCTGACATTCAATCCCAGCTCCTGAAACTTCCCTCTTAAAGTTAGGGTGTGTGTTATACGCCTGTGCGTGTTATACGCCGATAAATATGGTACATATTTTATAAACACATTATTCATTTTTGTTAAACCCTACAAAGTAAACACAGAATTGAAATCACAAAAGCTAATGTATAATGAGTTTTATATATGCTAAAAACTAGTAACATGAATTTGAATTGAATAGCTAATGCTAAATGCACTAAACATACAATTGTTCACGCACTTTTGCTTGTAAGCAAAGCAGACTATGGCTTCAAGATATCCACGTGGGCTAATTCTTCCATGTGAGATCTCTGCTATTTATTATCATTTTACAAACAGGTTTTGCTTAATATATTCTTAATAATTCTGGCATGTGCCATTAAGGCCTGTAAATTCTTTCTGTTGTGGTTTATAGGGAATGCTAGAGAATCCTGTAATTTTGATAACCAGAATGTATTCTAGTAAGATGAGATCTCTGTATTGTAAGACAAAATATTGCCATTGTTTTATATGCAGTGTTTTTTTTTTTCATTTTTGTTTTCTTTTAGTGAGTCATTTAAGTGTCCAGCTCTTATTCCTGCTTGAATGTTGATATTCTGTAACGTAGCTATTTAATAGTGTAGCACTTTTAAAATCTGTGCAATCTCCAGGTAAATAATGCCTAAACACTTGAGAGCTTATATTGAATCAACATGGGAATGTTAACTTATTGATGCATCAGTTAAGTATAATAATTTTTTAATTTTTTTTTTAAAGCACAAGTTTTTTTTACTTTTTTTAAAACCTGTGTGCACCAGACCCCCTAATACTTACCTGAACCCAATCTCAATCCAGCGATGACCAAGCGAACCTTGGCTCTCCGGGGACAAGCACTCCTGATTGGCTTTGGTAGGAGCAGGAGCCATTGGCTCTTTTTGCTGTCAATCCCAGCTAGTGAGTCAATGAGAAGAGAATGGGGGTGGCTCTGTGTGTGAATTGACACACAGAGCCGTGACTCGCGAGCGTGCCTATTTGGGTGCAGCAGGCAGCTTGCTGTGGGGGGACTCGGCAGGAGGGAGACGGCTTTCAATTTTTTTTACAAATAAATATGTGAAAAGTGTGGCGTGCATTTGTATTCAGCCCCCTTTACTCTGATAGCCCTAACTAAAATCGAGTGGAACCAATTGCCCTCAGAAGTCACCTAATTAGTAAATATAGTCCACCTGTGTGTAATTTAAAGGAGAAGTGTGGTTTTTGAAGTTTTTGGGCAAGAAGAAAGACATTGTTGAAAGAAAGCCATAAAATGTCTTGTTTGCAGTTTGCAAGAAGCTGTGTGAGGGACACAGCAAACATGTGGAAGAAGGTGCTCTGGTCAGATGAGCCTAAAAACAAAATGCTATGTGTTGTGGAAAACTAACAGGGAAATTCACCGTGAACACACCATGCCCACCGTAAAACATGGTGGTGGCAGCATCATGTTGTGGGGATGCTTTTCTTCAGCAGGGTCAGAGAAGCTGGTCAGAGTTTATAGGAAGATGGATGGAGTCAAATACAGGGCAATCTTGGAAGAAAATCTGTTAGAGTCTGCAAAAGGCTTGAGACTGGGGCAGAGGTTCACCTTGAAACAGGACAATGACCCTAAACATACAGCCATAGCTACAATTGGAATGGTTTAGGTCAAAGCATATTCATTTGTTAGAATGGCCCAATCAAAAGACCAGACATGAATCCAATTGAGAATCTGTGGCTAGCTCTTGAAAATTGCTGTTCAGATGCTATCACGGTTTAACAAGAGTACACTTACCAAGGCCAAGATGCTGAGGGCGGCTCCCTTTGCGACCCGGCGCGGTCCGCCCCCTGGAGTGAGGACAGGGGGGAAGACGCACCAGGAGGCACTGGTACCGACAGGAAGGTGGAGGCCGGATGCGTGGAACAGGGGCTGATCAGGAAGCAGTCCACTGAAGGCAGCTGGGATGCACACCGGGATAGCCCTGGAGGTCCGGAAACTTGAAACAGGAAACAGGCAGAAGGTAAATCCGGGAGAACAAGCCGTGGTCAGGGGAGCACAGAGAGCAAAAATGTCACTCTCTAGATATGCAAAGCTGGTAGAGACATCCCCAAAAAGACTTGTAGCTGTAATTGCAGCAAAAGGTGGTTCTACAAAGTATTGAGGGGGGCTGAATACAAATGCATGCCACACTTTTCACAAAAATGAAAAACATTTATAATTTTTCTACCACTTCACATCACAATTATGTGCCACTTTGTGTTGGTCTATCACATATAATCCCTATAAAATACATTTACATTTTTGCTTGTAACATGGCAAAATGTGGAATATTTCAAGGGGTATGAATACTTTTTCAAGGCACTGTAAGTATATAGCAGAGCAGATGCCCTCCAAACCCATTACAGGATACAGTAGTGACATGGAGGAACCAATGAATAATGATGCCAAGGGAACCAGGAGACCCTTGGAAATCTTAGCTTCTCTGTGCATTTAAAGCATTGCTTTAACCACTTAAGCCCCGGACCATTTTGCAGCTAAATGCCCAGGCCAGGTTTTGCGATTCGGGACTGCGTCGCTTTAACAGACAATTGCACGGTCGTGCGACGTGGCTCCCAAACAAAATTGGCGTCCTTTTTTCCCACAAATAGAGCTTTCTTTTGGTGGTATTTGATCACCCCTGCGGTTTTTATTTTTTGCGCTATAAACAAAAATAGAGCGACAATTTTGAAAAAAATGCAATATTTTTTACTTTTTGCTATAATAAATATCCCCCAAAAACATATATAAAAATGTTTTTTCCTCAGTTTAGGCCGATATGTATTCTTCTACCTATTTTTGGTAAAAAAAATCGCAATAAGCGTTTATCGATTGGTTTGCGCAAAATGTATAGCGTTTACAAAATAGGGGATAGTTTTATTGCATTTTTATTAATTTTTTTTTTACTACTATTGGCGGCGATCAGTGATTTTTTTCGTGACTGCGACATTATGGCGGACACTTCGGACAATTTTGACACATTTTTGGGACCATTGTCATTTTCACAGCAAAAAATGCATTTAAATTGCATTGTTTATTGTGAAAATGACAGTTGCAGTTTGGGAGTTAACCACAGGGGGCGCTGTAGGAGTTAGGGTTCACCTAGTGTGTTTACAACTGTAGGGGGGTGTGGCTGTAGGACTGATGTCATCGATCGAGTCTCCCTTATAAAAAGGATCACTCGATCGATACGCCGCCACAGTGAAGCACGGGGAAGCCGTGTTTACATACGGCTCTCTCCATTCTTCAGCTCCGGGGAGCGACCGCGACGGAGCGGCTATAAATGAATAGCCGCACTGTCGTCCCGGATCGCTCCCTGGGGGAATCCGCCCGCCGCACGCAGCGGAGGGGGTCCCGATCGGACCCCCCACCCGCTAGAAGGCAGGGACGTATATATACGTCCTTCTGCCTGTCCGTGCCATTTTGCGGACGTAAATAGTCCTGCGGCGGGCGTTAAGTGGTTAAAGAGTTTTTTTCTGTTAATACTTTATGACAACTATGAATACGGTATATACTAAGAATTATGTATTTAAGATCATGATAATGGTTTATTAATGTAAAATCTAACAAAGCAAACACTAAGCACAGTCATTTCACGCATGGTATTACACTCACTTGTAACCTTTAAATATTTACTACTTTGTTATGCCAAATTGTTCGTAATCTAAAGACTGTAACCTACAGTAGTATGAATTATTTAATGATAACTTCAATGATGACTAAAAAATATAGAGGCCAAATGTGAATTAAAAAAATATATATATTTATCTGTTATTTCACATTGGCAAACTAGTGATGTTCATTTTGAGTAAGTGAAGCAAGTATATACTCATTAAATGTATAAACCAGTCTGATGAATGTAAATGATCACTAGTGTTCTTTCAGCTTCTTGTGGGAACAGCAGCAGTTTTATGTTCCCTCTGCTTTATAAATCCCACAAGAAGCCAACACTTGTGCTTTTCCATTAGTGACATCTGCAGCATCTGTTTTACACAGACCTCTTACACTAGCTCAGTGCTTAACGTACCTCTTAGGTCAAGGGTGAAGAAGATGGTTTGGAAAACGTGTTGGTTTGGAAATGTTAAGACAGGTTTCATCCATTGTCAAGAGTATGATATACACTTTAAAACCATTCACTTTTCAAATTCTTCACTTTTCAAATTTTTAGAAATGTCTAAATTTCTATGGGGATAAGCCAAGTTAAAGCATAGGCTCACCTTTAAATGCACTTTACGAGTTCACCTCTGCCCTGCACAGCATGTTTCCTTATGTAACTACATTCCTTATAATTTGTGAATAGGTAGTTTTACACTTATAAGTGTGTCCAGGTATTTGTTATACTCTTCAATAGAGTTATAGATAACATCTTCCTTGTAAATGCCAGTAATTACAACAACAAAAAAATAGCAAACGAAAAAAGGTTAAAGAAACTTGCTCTTTTTTTTTTCTTTTTTTGTAGGGCCAACTGTAGGTATCATTAGTGGACATTTGTGGCATTGGTAACCATGATCCATGATGGAGATGACTGCTATCTATTTAGGCATACTTGAAGAACCCTGTACATATGTCAGTTTTGCATTGGCTGAGTATGTACCCTCTCTATTATAGAGCTGTCTGATAAGATGGATAGAGGGTTGGGGAACTTGGTCTCCTCGCACCCCCCCCCTCTTTCCCAGTCCCCAGGCAGAACATTTTGAGAATCTTGGCCCCCCAATGAGAAACTTGAAAACCAACTTTAAAAGCCACCCTTTATGTCCATGTCACTTAGACAAAGGGGTCATTTGTGTATTGGAAGTTTTGGCTGTGGCGAATGGTGTGGAATGGTAACCTTTTCCAATTGTTTTCTTGTACAGTGCCATTGTTATTCACAGCACACACATCTCCAATAGGCTGCAGATGACTTGTGTGGGATGGTGTCATATAAGTAACAACACCCAAAGATACAATACTAAAGCAGAAGACAATTCTTTTTCACATCCCTCCTCCACACCGACCTTTTGTTGGCAAAATATTTTTCTTTCTCATTCATTAAAGGGCACAGTTTTCAGAGGATATTGGGTTATACTGTGACCTACCGTAAGCAGTTACCCTGTAATCCAACACGCCTCAGTTCTTTGCTAGTGGCCTGGGAGGATGGATGCCCTTTCTCTACTGAAAACCGCTTAACTATTTTTGCTAGCCCTTTTTTCTGCTTTTAAAATTATTTTCTCTTGAATCAAGATTTCCCTATACACTGCTTGAGCTGGCCCTTTTACCCAGCTATCTGAATTACTGTATCCTCTGCAATAGTTTTGATAGCTGTACCCAGACCAGACTGGACTTGACGACTGTGGCTCAAATAGAATGTGGCATTCAGGCATTCAACTCACTCACAGTGTACTGTGTTCATTAGTTTGTTACTGTCAAGGTCTTGACCCAAACCTGGGAACTCTGCTGTGTCTGGCAATGACTCCTCTTGCTGTGAGATACATGAGATGCTCGACAGTGCCCAGCTTGGTCTATTAGACAACCTCGTCTTGTGCCGTGACTTTTGCTGAACACTGAACTTCTTGCTCCTCCCATGAACTCCCTGATTTAAGCCATGTCTCTGCACTTCCTGTTTGGCAGATTATTGTACTCTCTTCAGCCAGTTTCTTTCCTGCTGCCGTCCATATTGTGCTACCACTAGTTATTGACCCTTGGCTTGTTTTACTGACCATTCTTCTGTTTAATCCTTACTTGCTTATCCACTTCTGGAGCCTGGCTTGCTCATTTCCTGGTGGTACTACTAGCGTGCAGCAAAATCAATCTCCACCATCAGGAGCTTTGGTGAACACTGGTTAGTACTTAGACTCTGCACCTCAGATGAGCCCGGGTGATCCAGAAGGTGACTGCCTGTTTATCTATCCTGCTGGTCAGTGGTAGTCCCGCTACGGAAACCCTGGTGGCACTTGGAGGATTTACCTATCAGACTGTGAGTTTTTTAAGCTGTACAAATGCCTCCTGCATGGACTCTGATGTATGTGCTGAAGTAAGCAGGACCTTGTTGTTTTGTTGGCTCCTCTCAACTTTCTCTTATTCTGAAACCGGCCTGCTCCTGCTTCTGTGAGTTTGGATTGCACCTGGTTGCCCTTTGACCCAGACTGATCCTGGTACCAGACCTTAACCTAGACTTGACTTTGCAGCCTCCCTTTTCCATGTAACTTGGGTTGGCATGCTCCATTGGCCTTCTGTCCCTTAAATTAATGGCACTCAAGCATCAACAAATACGTTTGCCATATGCACCTGTGCATCAGTTTGGCAAGAATATTCAAAACAGTAACAGAAAATAGCACACTCAAGCATAGCCTTCACTTAGCCTGAACTATACAGTGCTCTGACACTTAACATTTCCTAGGATAATCACTATAATATGGTATTTACATGAATGCTTAAAAGTTGTCAAATCTACACTAACATTAAGTTTGATAATTCAACATCTTTGTTCCGGTTTTTGTAGAAGTCAAAATGATAATTGGCATATATATATATATATATAACAATCTTTAAATGTGGCATCGTGCTGTAAGCAAGAATGAGCTTTCTAATGCTGCTCAGAAAACATTACAATTGTTCTAGGTGATGGTAAATTTAATACTTGTCAACAACTCAGCTATTTTTAAAAAGTGTGCCAGAAGCTAGTATTTGGCAGCATTGGGTTCAGTTATTTTGCAATGCCAAAAGACTGAACGAGTGTAGGTCACATTGCACATGACATGCTTCATTCTGTTCAAAAGGTTTCACTGTTACTTTGTAGCATCTTTGGAATGCTTTTTCTTAATTGGTCTAATTTTCCTATGTTAGTTACTAATTTTAAAGATTATTTTATGTACATTTTTATAGCATAGACTTTGGACAATTCAAATATAGACATAAATATTTAACTGTTAATACTACAATTCATGTATTAATAGGCTTTTCTTATTTTAAGAAATGTATTGGAATTGTGTCTCCTTATTACCATCTATACATGACTTCAATAGGGGAAGGACTTAAGATACGAGGAGAAGCCCTAGGCTTAGTAAAAGAGAGAAAAGATCCTACAATGTGCTCTAGCTTTAAGCTAATATCCTTAATCAATGAAGATATAAAAATTTACGTGAGGATATTGGCCAAGAGACTAAAGCACTTTGGGCCAGATTCACAGAGAAATACGCCGGAGTATCTACTGATACTCCGGCGTATTTCCAAATTTGCCGCGTCGTATCTTTATTTGTAATTCACAAAAAAGATACGACGGCTTTTGGCTAAGATCCGACAGGCGTACGGCTTCGTACGCCTTCGGATCCAAGGTGTAATTTTCCGGCGGCCGCTGGGTGGAGTTCGCGTCGTTTTCCAGCGTCAGGTATGCTAATTAGCTGATTACCGCAATCCACAAAGATACGCACGTTCGTCGCAATCTCTTACGTCGTCGCTAGTTGGTTTTTCCCGTCGCAAACTTAGGCCTGCTTTTTCATGGCTTATCTTTAGAACAGCCATGTTAAAGTATGGCCGTCGTTCCCGCGTCGAATTTCAAATGTATTTATTTTTTGCGTAAGACGTCCGGGAATACAAAACGACGTAACGCATGTCGCCGTTCAAAAAATACGTCGGGGCACCGTAATTTCGCGCAAAGCACGTCTGGAATTTTTTTACACGGAGCATGTGCAGAACGTTCGGCGCGGGAACGCGCCTAATTTAAATGGTACACGCCTGTTTACGTTACACCACTGTAAGTTTATACGCAAGTGCTTGGTGAATCAGGCACTTGCGCTGAAAACTTGCGGCAGAGTAACGTAAAGGGGATACGTTACACCACCGCAGATATTTGTGAATCTGGCCCTATATGCCAGAACTTATAGGAGAAGATCAAGCCGGCTTTTGTCCCGGTAAAGAAACTAGAGATAATATCCTAAAAACAGTCCTCCTGATACATGAAGCAAAAAAAAAGTAAAAGACCAGCCCTGTTCCTATCGATAGATGCCGAGAAGGCCTTTGATAGGCTGGACTGGGACTTTATGTTGCAGACTCTATATAAATTTGGTATAGGACCCCGTATGATTAAATGGATAGAGGCTTTATATTCTATTCCTACGGCCCAAATTCTAGTCAACGGGACCCTTTCAGAAAGTTTTAGGCTTTTTAATGGAACTTGTCAGGGCTGCCCACTTTCCCCTTTGCTCTTTGTGCTCTCATTGGAGCCTTTCTTAACAGCTATAAGAGCAAACCAGGAAATTAAAGGTATAGAGGTAGGGGGTCAAGAATAT
The DNA here is from genome assembly GCF_905171775.1 of Rana temporaria. NCBI lineage: Eukaryota > Metazoa > Chordata > Amphibia > Anura > Ranidae > Rana > Rana temporaria. The sequence continues at coordinate 77,344,409 of NC_053491.1, read as the reverse complement.
AAAATATCTGCGTTTGCGGATGACATTATGGTGTATATAACAAACCCTATGCAAACCCTCCCAAAAGTCATGGAAGAACTGAGAAAATATGGGCATGTACAGGTATCAAACTTAAAGGTAAATATGGAAAAAACAGAAATACTGAATATTTCGGTTCCAATAAGTGAGAGCAGAGACCTCCGAAAATTATACCCCTTCGGATGGAAACAAAAAGGTCTAAAATACTTGGGAGTACTTCTGTCAAGATCAACTGTAGACTTATATCAAGATAACTATATGCTTTTGCTGAATAAAATGAAAAATGAATTGAAAAGATATCCTGCCCATAGACTGTCATGGTTTGGCAGGATAAGTGTGGTCAAAATGATGATCCTTCCAAAAGCCCTGTACATATATTTTAAAGTTTGCCAATAAATATTCCCAGAGCATTTTTTAAAACACTGAGATTGGTAGTACAGAAATGTGTGTGGAATAATAAAAGTAACCGCATCACCTTTCGGACACTAACTAGATCTAAAGAGAAGGGAGGGGTATTCCTCCCAGACCCCAAAAAATATCATGAAGCAGCAATTTTGCGGAGAGGCTTGGATTGGGCCCGTACCCCTCGGCAGAAAAAATGGGCAGAATTGGAGGCAAAGATCTGTAACTCTGAGTTAGGGCAGATTATTTGGATTCCAAGGCAGTTCAGAGGCCCCTTGGAGGAAGCGGCCCCGATTACGCTAGAAGCCTTAAGAACGTGGGATAAGTTAATTAAAAATACACAAGGACAATATAATAGCCCCCTAATGCCTTTAACAGGAAATAATTACTTCCCACTGGGGAAAGATAATAAATTATATCTAAAATGGACTACATTGTCCTACTTGAGATTAAGGGATGTTATGAGGGGGAATGCCCTATGCTCATTAGCCAAATTGCGTGAAAGATATGGGCCCACTCCTTGGGAAGCCTGGAGATATAAACAACTGCAACATTTTGTAGACACCCTCCCAAAACCTCTTCGGGGGTGGGTAGGCTGAATGTATGGGAAAAATTAGTTGATCAAATGGAGATAGATAGGCATGGAATCTCTACCATTTATAAGCTGTTGATGACACATCTAGAGCGAGGAGCCGTGTGCCCAACGGAGAGCTGGGAATTAGAACTGAACCAACCACTGTTAGAAACCATGAGAAGTAAAGTTTTAGACTATGTCCACTCTACAGCCGTAGACACATGGATAAAAGAAATTAACTCCAAATTATTAAATAAATGGTATTATGTTCTAGCAAAACTAAATAAGGTAAATTCCCAGGAGTCACCTCTATGTTGGAGGGAGTGTGGGGAGGTGGGAACTCATGCCCACATCTGGTGGCAGTGCCCGAAGATTCAGTTGTATTGGATCCAAATATTAGAGCTAGTTAGGGAGATCAGTGGAACTGAAATTAGCTTGGACTCTTGGCAATGTCCGTTCCATGCCACGACTATCCCCAGGAAAAAATATAAAACGGCAATTATCCCAATTCTATTAAACGCAGCAAAGATATTGATTGCGAAAAGGTGGAAGGACAAGCAAGCCCCCCCCCGATACAAGAATGGTTAAGGGAAGTAGAAAAGATAAGAATTATGGAGGAGGTAACGCACCAACATTAGGAACTAAATAGTGGAGATATTGGAACCTGCGGGGGCTGGGCGAAGTTTAGACAGTCTATGGTTTACGTAGGCTATATGTGTAGAGAAGACAGTATTTAGGCAATGTTGGCCTGCTTGGCTTGAGGTAGGAGTCGTCGCTCTCTCTCCTCCTCCCCCCCCCCCTTCCGGGAGGGCATGTGTTTTTTTTTTCTCTCTCTTCCCTCTTTTTCCCGTTTTCTTTCTTTATAGATAGAATTTTATAGTAGTCACATGAAGTATTTTAAGATAAATGATGGGATAAATATGCACGTTGCACCTTTAATAATATAGGATAGTGGGTAGGGTTGTTTTTTTTTTTTTTTCACTTTAAAATAAATTTGAGAGGTCACACAAATTAAAGGGCGAGAAGCACACGATGCACTTAATAATATAGTCTGGGCGAGTAGAGGGGTTTCTCCCCTTCTCTTCCCCCTCTTTTTTTTTTATTTCCTTTTGAGAGAGGCATATAGGCAATGGGGCAAGAGTTTTACTCCTGTCCCCTTAACCTCCCTGGCGGTATGATTCTTTCTGAAAAAAGGTGCTGAAAACGGTACCATTATTTTGCATGGAAATTTGGCGTTTTAGATTGCAGGCCTGCAATTCTTAGGAATAACTCACCTAAATCTGTCCAAACCAGAGTCTCTAATAGACTATGACAAAGTTTGAAACACAAAATCATAAATTATAATATAATAAATAATAACAAATAATAATTTAATAATAACAATAGTTTTTATTCAATAAATTTTAACAAATAATATATTCAGATACTCTGATTTTTTGGGGGGTCAAACAGGGGTGCAAAATCATAATTCAATAAATGTCTCGGGTGTGAAATTCTTTAAAGCACGGTATGGCGCAAAGTCCAACATCGCAATCGAGACAACAGTAGCGCGTTTCTTTGCGAATTTTCCTTCCGCTGGCGTCGCGCTTGGAGCAGCAAACCACACACATCCGTGTGGGTGCTGTTTTTTTTGGAGTGGGTGGTACGTGGTCCAAAAAATGACGACCAGTTAGTCGCTCTGGATTTACAACCCCAGAAGCCCGTCGTCCAGAACGGTTTACCGCCGTTGGCGTTTGGTGTTTGAGGAAAATTTGTTCAGCCACCTTCCACATAAAGTCTGCATGGACCATAGACCTGACATTTTTTTTTTTAGCAGGATGAAAGAGTTCCAAAGACATTGCTCCAAAAGATGTCGGAAAATCTTTTTATAATATTTTTTTTGCTGCTTTCTCATTGCAGGGTAAAAAGTCATGGCCTGGTCAGCCCTGTCCACACCTCCCATCGTGTGGTTGTAGTCCAACACCCCTTTGGCTTTCGAACGTCTTTTCCACCTTTGGTATGGACCATGGCGGTGGAGGTATTATGGACCGTGCTCAAAAGGGAAACGTCCTTTTTGTCCCGCCACTTCAGAGCCAACATTTTCCCCTTTTGCCATGCAGCTACTTGTCCTTTCCCGAGCTTCTTATTTGGAAATCCTGACGGCATGTCACGCCGGTTAGGCCTCACAGTCCCATAAGCGTCTGTCCTATTCAGAAGTAGGAACTCGTATATTTCTGGGGACGTATAGAAATTGTCCGTAGTGATACAGTAGCCCTGGTTGAGCAAGGGCTCTATCAATGAAAGGACTGAAGCGGTTGCCATTGCATAGTCACTGAATCTCCGTGAGAATTTGGTCCCTTTGCCAGTATAAAGTACTGAGCTCCAAATATATCCAGAGCTGGACTCACAAAGCATAAAGGATTTTATCCCAAAGCGAGCGCTCTTAGACGCAATGAATTGAATCCAGCTTAGGCGACCTTTGTAGGCCATGAGACTTTCGTCTATTGTAATGTCCCTCTCAGGTATGTAGGTCCGCAGGAAGTTCTGCAGGATCATTTGGTAAATATCCCAAATTTTTTTAAGCTTTGGAGCTGGATGAGAACGTTCGTCAAATTCCTCGTTATTTGCAAAGTGCAAATATTTCATTATAAGTGAAAACCGATATTCGGACATTACTGTTCCAAAAAAAGGTGTGGCCAATAATTTATTTGTGGTCCAGTACCACTTTTGGAGTGGTTTTCCCACCACTCCCTGTAAAAGTAGGAGGCCAAGGAATTTCCATATATCCTCGCTGGTCACAGGCTCCCATTTTCTGCGCCTTGAAAATAACTGCTGGGTAGCAGATTGCTGTTCTTCATACCTATTTGTCTCCAAAACAATTTTGTCGATCACCTCATCTGTCAAAAAAAGTCGGAGGTATTCTAAGGGATTGTCATCCTCCATGTCCACTTTTATTCCAGGTGATCCTGTGAACGGAAACCTAGGGGGCGCTACGTGCTCCGTAGAGCAATCAATTGCGCACCAGGTCCGCACGTCGCTGGGCACAGGTGCAGGATCGTCAACCACATCGCTTTCTGCATCCGACGACGAACTTTCCCACACGTCGCTGTCGCTCAGCTCCTCCGCAATGGATTCGGCATCGCTGTCGCTGTTTGGCAGCAGGTCGCATAATGAGTTTGCTGTAGAGGCACGCTTTGCCATTATTGCTGTGCAGTATACAGACACTGGTACAGTAATGGTACAGTAATTCTGCAGACAGGGCACTGTAAAGCACTGGGGGGGGGGGGCAATCAAAGGTCACTGTATTTTTTTTTAAATTTTATCCAATAATATCAGTGTGTTTTACTGTGTTTTACATTGTTGCTACTTATAGGATTTGAATTTCGCTCCGCCCCCCTCCTTCCGCCCCCTGCGTCGCGACGCTCGCAGGGAAGGGAATCAGGGGAACACCCAGCATCAGGCGGACATCCGCCCGCCGTACACTGCGAGGATTCAATGCTGGATCGCGGAGAAAAGGCAAGAAAACCTTCTTTCTGCATCCAGCGAGGCAAGCTCGAGTGTGACTCGGGGTTACCGTTCGCAGCCTGAAAATCTCACCCCGAGTCACACTCGGGAATACCGCCAGGCAGGTTAAAACAATAGAAAGTGGAGGGCACAGGCACTGAAGGATTAGAAATGGGAACTGGGTACCTAGCACTTTAACCCCCCCCCCTTCTTTTTTTTTCCCTTCTTCATCCTTATTTTCCCCTCTATTGCCTGTCCTGCTGGGGAGGGCGGGGGAGAGGGTGAAGGTGGAAGAGAGAGTAAAAGATCAGGAGGATACAGGATTAACCCATATTGTTGTTTTATGTGTAGTTGTTATTGTTGTTATTTATATGTATGAAATGTTGAACTTATTTTAAATGTGAATTTTTTTTGTATGCTTATCGCAATGAAATGTAAATTATATTCATGTGTTAAAAAACTGAATAAAAACAAATTGAAACAATAGGCTTTTCTCCATTTTTACAGCAGAACTCCAGTGTGCATGAATGTTTTTTTTCATAACCTCCCCTGCATTACTGTTTTTTGTTCATTAATATGCTCCAGAGCACCTTAAAAAGCAGTTCTAAATGGTGATTCTTACCAAGCCTTCTGTGGTGTCATCACATCACACTATAAAAAGGTGCCACTTATCTTGATTCCTGTAGTCATAGCTATTTTGTGAGAAGAGTTACTGCTACTCGTGGCTTAGTGTACATTGCCTCTATTTATGTTTATGGTCAGGAGTACCAATGGATGTGTGTATGACAGCTAGGCCACTGTTGCCGATGTGGTTTGACTCTGGGCATCACACAGACTGGAAGTGTAACAGGGAGGGTGAAGGAGCAGAGAAGCAGACATACTTGTACAAGAACTACATTATTGGACAACAAATAAGTAAACAGAAGTGGCTGCACAGTTGCATGAATTGCATGTTATTGTGATAACTTTTATTAATACCTTTTTAATTTGTTTTTGAATAAAATATTTATTTTTTATCTCGTATGATTATGTTGTAAACTCATTTTGTCACCTTTAGTCCCGCTCTTTGTGTTCCTATATTTGCCTATAATTGGGATGTGGTGCCTATTTCGGCCTTTCACTGCCTAAAACTTGCAAATAAGTGAACAGGTGAGGCTGGAGTTATGCTTTAAAAATGTTTGCTTTAAAAGAATCTACATTTTATTCTTATGATAACTTACTAATGCTGTGCAAAGTTTGATCACCTGAGGAAAGATAATGGAATGACTGTAAGTGGCAGTACATCTTATTTTGCCATTTTAAAGCTTTGCTAAATTAGTCTTGAGCACATTGTTGATTTATGAAATAAGCTTTGTAATTTAGGTGACCTTATTTCACTTTAGCAAGCCAGCCATTTCAATATATGTCTATCACTAATGAGTATTACTTTAACCAACACATTATCTTACTTTTAATTTCAATTTGTTATTCTCTCACGTATGTCTTTATACATCCAGTCAGTTGAAAAGGTCCATCTGTTCTAATAACATTGCTTTCATAAGTGTTCCTAATGGGAATACATTTTTTATTTCTCTGTATGCATTGGTCATGAGTTTATATCTGCTAATAATTTTGATATGTTCCGCTACTAATATTTGATATTTGAGCCAAAATCAATAAACTAAAGTAAACTTGTTACAAACTTTGTTTATTCGGGTTGTATGAAAAAAAAATACAGAAACGTAAAGTTACCTTCAGTAAAAACAGCTTGTCAAGTTACTAGTCAGAAATGATATGTATATTTAGAATTTTCTTGTAAATGTATACCTTAGCCTAATCCTTGTTCCCCTTAATTGACTCTGTTGTTCTGGTATTAGGCTTAATGGGCTTGCTGGAATAATTAGAAGGATGAGGTAAGAGACTTTTACAGAAAACACTTAAATTTACGTTGAAAGTCCAACTCCTGGCAATCAAAAAAGTCATCCCTTGCAGTGGGGTTGTGTCTACATTGCAGGGGTTAACTCAGGGGTCAAGTCCTGGGGAAAAAAGTGTGGGAACTCCCACCCAAGATCCACTCCCCCACCAAAAATAAATAAATGATACGCTCATATGCATAATTACTAAACCGCATGTTTTTCTTTAAGCAAGTTCTTTCTAAATTCCGCGATAACTCGCGGCAGACCTCCGCAATGTCTCCTGGGAACAATGACAAAAGCTCCCAGGAGACATTGCGGCATCGAGGAAGTGACGGAATACCCGCACACTACCCTACAAATCCATATACAGGAAGTGGCCAGTAACATTGCTAAGGTTCGCCTGCCCCTGACAGTGACTCGAGCTGGGCAACGCCACTTAGTGAATGATTGGCTCGGGCAGCTCGGGGCTGCTCTAGTCCTGCAAAGGGAACTGCGTTCCTGCTGAGAAAAAAGTGCAGGAAATCCGTTCCCACGCGTTCCCGCAGGACTTGAGCTCTGGGTTAACTGCTCATTTATGTCTAGGGGAATAATTAAAGGAGATTTAATTACTGGATCCTCTGCTTCTCCAGCTGCAGCTAGACTGTTTCTTGCAGCTTCTGCATCCTCATGCTCCACTGGTCTAGGGTCCTGACATCATGAAGACCAGAGCAGGACTATGCCCTGCACTGTAAATGAGAACACCAAATCGCAGTCCACCAGAAGATGGCAGGGGAGAACTGCCTGATGGGGGAGCAGAGGATATGGCAAGTAAAACTTATTGAAGTAAGCAGGACCTTGTTGTTTTGTTGGCTCCTCTCAGCTTTCTCTGCTTCTGACATCACCCTGCTCCTGCTTATATCAGTTTGGCTCCCATCTAGTGCCCTAGTTGACTCAGACTAATCGTGGTGCCTGACCTCAACCTAGCCTTGATGTTGCATTCTTCTTTTTCCATGAAACTTGGGTTGGCATGCTCAAGTGACCCTGTGTCCTTTAAATAAATGTCACTCAAGCATCAACAAATGTGTTTGCCATATGCAACTGTGCATTAGGAAGGCTAAATAAGAATATTCAAATCTGTAAATCTATTTCTCCTTTTCACTAGACACAATTAGCAATTTACCCTTGCAGTGTTGATACAGTCCCACTGAATCATCTATAAAGAATCCAGTGAAGTACCTTGTATGTACGTGGGTACTCCCTGGCAGGTGCTGAAAGCTGTCAGAAACAAGTTTGACTCTCATAAAACTGTTACAATACAGGACTTGCGGACACTGCCAATACAGAAAAATAGCTGTTGATCATACTAGAAATGCAGTCAGTTAATTTCCCCCTGAAGGGGTGCATGCCTCTTCTGCTGTAATCCTTCATCTGCTGGTGCTGGGCACTCAATGTTCTCTGGCACCTGCCAATCATTAGTAAACAACACAGAACAGTGTTCTGCCTATGTAAACAAGGCAGATTGCCTTTCTAGCAGGAGGAGCAATGGATTCTATGTTCCTGCAAAGCAGGGACTACACTCAATTTCTTCCCCTAGTAAAAACAGCACACCAAAACACTGGCTAGGTACACAATTAACTCTTTGATTTCACTAGATGTTTAACTCCTTCCCAGCCAGTGTCATTATTGTGACTGTATTAGTGTGACTGGTTCCCGCAAAGTGTCAAAAGTATCAATTAGTGTCCAATTTCCTGTCGCAACATCACAGCCCTGCTCTAAGTCACTGATCACCGCCATTACTAGTATAAAAAAAATGTATAGATATATCACATAGCCTGAAGATGCTATAATGTTTGCGTAAACCAATCAATATACGCTTATTGGGATTTTTCTTCTTACCAACAACATGTAGGGGAATACATATTGGCCTGAATTTATGAAGATTTTTATTTTTTTATTCAATATGTTTTATAACAAAAAGTGACAAATATTTGTGTTTTCAATTTGTTTTATTTATTGCTCAAAAAAATTTAAGTGATGAACAAATACCACCAAAAGAATGCTCCATTTATGGGAAGAAATGCTATTACATTTTATTTGTGTACAGCACTGCATGACCTCGCAATTGTCAGTTAAAGTAATGCAGTGCCATATCGCAAATCGGAAATCTTTCGAAGGTCAAGTGGTTAACTTCTTGTAGTGAAGTGTCCACACAGTGCCTCTGCTACACGGAAATCATAAGCAGTGTTATCAGCCTTGCCTGAGTTCTCCCCAATTTAACTAAAAAGCACATTACCCTTTCCTTATCTCTATAGCATAAGGGGGGGGGGGTTATATCAGAGAGTAACTGGACAGGGCTGACCATGCTATTTGGGATTCCTGTGCTACAGAGACAACATTGTTAGCTTAGACAATATTTCTGGCACAATAACAGTTATTTGTTCTGTAAATGCAATGTCAAAACATGGGGAAACATGCGTGCATTGCAGATATTTACTTTTTTTTATTATTATTCAAGTACCACTGATCACTGTGTTCATGCAGTTTTCACTTATGCATTGTTCATCATAAGCTAAATCTGAGTTCCCTACTTTGTGACAGGTTTGCCTTAAAGAAACACGAAAATGAACAATACTAGTAATAACTTATTAGAGAATACTTTATAGTTAGTTCAAGTTAAAGTACTGTTTTCTCTTACAAAACCCAACACTTGGCTGGGATGTTGGGTTTATATGAGGTCAAAGAAAGGCAGTATATTACACCAATAAAATAAAAAATAAAAAAATACAATGTAACACTGACATTTATAAATATTTGTCCCCAAATATACAACAAAGAACATAGGATTGCTCATGCTTGGTATGATTTCTTACAGCAGTAATTTATTTCTCTTTTTTTATTTTTATTTTATTTCCAGAGCTGTTATAATATATTATTTTCCAAGTAATGCAACAGATCTTGATCCAGAATAATGTTTTAAATTGCTTTTGAACTTAGTGTATGTAAAGCCAATGATTTTTTTTATTTTTTTTAATGGAATGTAGAAGGGTGAGGCCCCGTACACACGGTCGGACAAAACCGAGGAGAACGGTCCGACGGACCGTTTTTTTATCGGTTCATCGCTGAAGTGGCCTGATGGTCTGATGTGTGTACACACCATCAGTTCAAAATCCGATCGGGTCAGAACGCGGTGACGTAAAACACACGACGTGCTAAAAAAAAACGAAGTTCAATGCTTCCAAGCATGCGTCGACTTCATTCTGAGCATGCGCGGGTTTTGAACCGATGCTTTTCTGTACTAACCATCGGTTTGGTACGATCGGGCAGCGGTCCATCGGTTCGGGTTTGAAGCATGTTTTAAAATTTTGGACCGAAGGAAAACAGACCGATGGCCTATACACACGGTCGGTTTGGTCCGATGAAACTGAACTTCGGTTCATTCTCATCGGTTTTGTCCGACCGTGTGTACGGGGCCTTAGAACCTCTATCAGGTTTTTTTGCTGGGAATGATTCCCCTTCTATAATCGCCTTGGTGACTATTGCTTCCAGTACAGAAGGTTATGGAAAATTACAAAAAGTTGTCACAGGAAGAGGAGGTGATGGGAAACCTTCCAATAGGTAAACTTGTTCTGGTGACCATTGTCTATAAGGTGAGATCTCAATGATTTGCAGAGGGATATCTCTGTACTGGCAGAATGCCGTAATCTAGAGATCTTTATCAGCATAATTTAAATAACCAGGACAATATTCAAAGTCAAATGCATGTACTGTACCTGGATATATGTTGGTCCAATACTGAAAAAAAAAACTACATTTAAATAAGGGCAGGGTCCTTTTCTTCTTCTTGGATACTACTTCAGTGGCGACTGGCGCTAAACTTTGTTTTTGGGGGGCAAACAAACCCCCTCAGGTCTGCACTCAGCTCTCCACGGTGCCCCGCACTCAGCCCCTCCACTACTTCCCCAGCTTCTCCTCCCGACCAACCAGATTCACCTCTTGTCCTGCTCCAGAAAAATGTGTATATCCAGGGTGCTCCAAGCATTTGAATCCTGACAGATAAAGTCTGTGTTGGAGAGGGTAGCAAATCTTCACACACTTAAGGCAGCACTCAGGGAAACAAGCAATCTCTAATGGAAACAGAAAAATATACAAGGCGCCTCTAAGTGCAGAAGTATAAAACTTGTAATATCCCCTAAAGGGGTTAAAAACACTTACAAGATGGTGGATGAAACAGACATGTAGCAGGTGAGTGTGTACAGAAGATGTTCCAGTGGCAGGGCAGTCCCAGTCTTTGATGGTAAAGCGTCCAAGGAAGTCCACGAGATGACAACCAACTTGTGCTGTGGATGTTCAGGGGACACAATAGTGCTGGAGCCTGGGGATGATGTCAGAGGAAGCGAGACAAAAACCAGCATGGTTGGCTGGGAGGAGAAGCCGGAGGACAATGGCAAATATTGATTTGCTAGTGTCACAAGGCTCATTAACGGGTTCCTCATGTCCAATACTCAGGTGAAGACTCCAAGGTGAAGACTGGTGTCATGCCTAAGCTCAGGGCCAGTGCCAGCATAAAGACAGATTAGGCTGCTGCCATGGGGCGCCAGGATAGGATAGTAAAATCCAAACCCCCTGCCACGTAGTGCTGCCTGTCCTCTCAGCCTGCTTTGCAGTCTAACATTTGCCACACTGCATCCTCAGCTGGCCTCTCTCTCTTTTGCCCCATGGAGCAGAGTCACCTCCCTCCCTGTGTGCAGAGCCCTCCAGTGCACACCATGAACTTCCCAAACACTGATGGGTACTGCAGGCTCGTCTCCCAGCCCTCCTTTAACACAGAGATCTGCCCCAGTCCAGAGAGTTCATGGATTGGAGGATGTGGCTTCCTCGCTCTGTCCATGCTGCTGCTAGAGAGGGAGCCCAGGTGGCCATGGATGAGTGCTGGGGTCATCAAGTCCTGCCACCTGTGACAGCGGACAGCCCCATCTCCAGCTCTGCGCTGACTTCCTCACTGACAACCAGGTGCACATAACGAGGTTGCACAGCCAGACCATCCTTGCTGGGATCCAGTACCCACACTCCAGCAATCTTGTTCTACACCTCAGTGAGTAAAAAAGCTCCATATTTTCTATAACCCACCCCATTTGCCCTAGAGACAGGGACCCTAAATCATGATCTCCAGAGCATGCTGGTCTGCAGAGCTGGCACCAGCCTCCATACAGTGCCAAGATAGAGAAAGAGGGCTGTAAAATCCAAATGTGTGTAGTAGTACAAGCACTGGGTGGCTGGAGTGGGGTGGGGTGTTTTAGCAGTACCAGTGTGAGTTGGCAGAAGAACGGTGGTGCCGGGAGGGGGGGTCTAGTAGAACCAGAACATGCACCTTTGCGTTTGTATACAAAAATCCTTGCACCGACCCTGCCTAAACTGCAGTGATGTAATACCAGTCTTTATCCCTGGAAGAGAAGCTGCAGAGACCATGGCAGACTCAAGTTAAAACAAGCTTTGTTTTTTGTCTTTTTCTGTATCCTAAATGGGTGGGAGCGTGTAGAATGATAAGGATTTGGGATATGCCTTATAAAAATATCAAGGCTGTGTACTTAAATCTCTAAATGTGACATCTTTATATAAATAAAATAATCTCAAATGGGTAATTCATAGAGCATGAGCTTAGACGTAATAATAATTGTTGTGTGTAATAATAACCAACTGTAGTAATATTTATGTTTTGTATGCATAGAACAAAATACAATAAAACCTTGGTTTGAGAGTAACTTGGTTTGAGAGCGTTTTGCAAGATGAGCAAAATGTTTTAATTAATTTTGCCTTGATATACAAGCGATGTCTCAATATTAGAGTAGCGTCATGTCACAACTGAGTATAAAAAAGAAGAGAGGAGCCTCTAAGTGTAGCAATTTGGTTACATTTAATGAAGGTACAACATTTAGCAACTTATTGCTACACATAGAGGTGCCTCTCTTCTCTTTTATACCCTATAAAAAAATGCTTTGATATATAAGTGTAAAGTGAGAAATTCCGCGCCTAAACATTAAGTTAATAGATAATATAAGCTGCTCCTCATAAACAATAAAAATTGTAAATATGTGAAAATAGAAAATAGAGGGCGCTAGGCCCATACAAATAATTGTATATTGCCGTGAACCAATCCAATGGGATTGGCAATTTAATTAACAATCTCTAATAAATAATTAAATAAAAATATATAAATAAATAATATACTAAAGTCCCATATATTGCAGACAGCGCTGCACATTCGCAAACAAAATGAAAAGTTCCAATGTGATCAATGTGAATATATAAATCTTCAAAAATATAAAGGAAATTGTTGCAGTCCAATATGTTCGTTTGTGATTTTCTTTAAAAGGAGAGAAAGTGCCACCACCGCTCTATATAACTTCAATTCCACCCAAGGTGCTTGAGTTTAAATTGCTCTTACCAGAGCTAGTTGACCAGTTTAGTGAAAAAGTGGTCAAACTAGCTTTTGCAGGATTGTGCCTGCGCACATAGGGATATAGACAACCAATAGACAGATCCAGGAGCTCCACATGGGATACGTTATGCAAGAGAAGAAAGCCAGGAAAGCCAATAGCGTAATAACGTTTATTAAAAGTATTAAAAAACACATAAAAACAGCCAAATGGCCTCTTACTTCCAAGGGTGCCCACCCGGCACTGAGGCTGCGGACTTGTCACCGACAAAAATGCGGTTTCAATTGTGGGATTCCGAAAGGGGGAGGAAGCCGCCGCTGTCTCGCCACCTATTGATCCTTACCGACACTCCACAGCGCAGGGGGGACGTCACGTGACCAGGTCTGCCTCCGACGTACGTTTCGTTATCCTAACGTCATCAGGGGGGCGTACCTGGTCACTAAAGCATCATGGTATATGTAGTCTAAAGCGAGCCGGTCATTGGTCAAAAACAAATTCAATTTTGGATTCAGCCTCGGTGCCGCGATCGCATACACAGATAAACAGTACACTTATAAACAGGTTCTACATTTGGGATTCTATAATTAAAGGTACATTTTGCATATAGATTTATAAAAAAACTCATAGAGCCCCGCAATTTGAACCCAAAAGGACACAGCACGGAAAAAAGCAAGGTTTAAACTGAACCGCTCCTCTCGCATCCCTCCGGATGTGCACAGTCATTATATTATTTCAGATGGGATAAAAAAACTTGCAATAAATTGATCAAAACATTTTTTAGAATAAAACATGGCCTATATAGGGCAAGAGATAATATATGAGTCCTATACAACCATAGATATGGACGTTATCAACAAGTAGAATAAGTGCACAAAGATATAGAAACAAGGGGGAACCTAAGCAAAGAGACTTCCATTGACTCCCTCTGGGAGTGCATCTTACATCCAGCTTCCCACTATAAATCCAATATTAACTTATAAAAATAAAAATAAAATTTCCAACCTAGGGAAATTTGTGATACAAGATGATCACATATTCTTGATAAATATGTGAATAAATAAAAAATATATATATGTGTAGAAAAAATACAAAATTTAGCAAACATTTAATTAGAACATTATAAAAATATATATTGGATATATGGTGATGAAACAGAGAATTAGATCTTAAAAAAATTCTCGGATTGTATTAGGCTAGAAAATATAGGGTTAGTCATCAGTCAAAAAACAGTTGAGATCAAGTTCAACGTTTAGTCCTGATGGTTGCATGGTACGTAATTTGTGTACCCATTTCATTTCGTTTTGAGAAACACTCCTCAGCATGTGTGTACCTCGCCAGTTTCTATCAATTTTGTCTATACCATAAAATGTGCAAAGACTAGGATTACTATCATGATGGCTGGCGAAATGTCTAGACACACTGTGGTTAGGAAAACTGTTTTTTATATTCTTTAGATGTTCATTCTCAAAAAAGAATATTACTATCAAGAAATGCAAAATCAATTAGATGATAGGAAAACGTATCAGCTTCTTGGGTGCGATCCCACATTGAGGCTCAGCAATTTGTTGATTGTCTGGGCTAATGAGGGACTCGAAAGAGGTATTCTAAACCCTAAAGAAGCTGATTACATTGTTTTGCATGCGCCCAGGATTCCAGTCCTATATACTCTACCTAAGATCCATAAGAATAAGGTGAATCCCCCAGGTAGACCCATAATCAGTGGGATAGGTTCCCTGTTCTCTCGGCTAGGAGAGTACCTTGATGGCTTCTTCAAGCCACTGGTTTCACAGAGTCCATCATACTTAAAAGATAGTAGAGATTTGATATTGGTACTTCAAACCTTACCAGCAACAGAGCAAACGATTATGGTAACGGTGGATATCGAATCACTCTACACTAATATCAGACATACTGATGCTTTGGTTGCTCTTCGATGGGCTCTAAACAAGTTTTCTAAGCTTAAAAAGGCACAAACCAATTATTTAATAAGAGGACTTGAATTAGCGATGAAAAATAATTATTTTTGGGCAAATAATCAGTTTTATAATCAGGTTGGTGGTGTAGCCATGGGTGCACGATATGCACCTAGCGTTGCGAATGTTGTTTTAAATAAGTGGGAACACGAAACAATTTTTGCAAATCGACCCAAGTCATTGAAATTCTATAAGCGATATATCGATGACATTGTCCTCTTTTGGGAGGGTCCTGAAGAGGATTTAAAGATCTTTATAACGCAGATGAACAAAAACAAGTATGGCCTCACGTTTGTAGCCGAAACCAGTATGTCCTCTGTAAACTATTTGGATCTCACGATTAAAAAGAAGGGCTCTAAATTTATAACGCTTACTTATTTCAAGCCTACAGATAGGAATGGGTTTGTACCCACCCACAGTTGCCACCATCCATCTTGGATAGGGGCAGTCCCTAAAGGACAATTTATGAGGCTAAAACGAAATTGTGATATTGCAGAAGATTTTGAGACACAGGCCAAGCTTCTGACCACTAGATTTTTAGAGAAAGGGTACTCTGAAGCAACATTAAAACAAGCTTATGACCAAGTGGCAGTTCTGGACAGACAATCACTGTTGGTTCCTAAACCAAAGAAAGAGTATAAAAACGAAGTACCTTTCATTTCTGGGTTTCATAGGCAATATCGCCAGGTTGAATCAGTTTTTAAACGCCATTGGCACATTTTGAGAAAGGATAGAGATCTCATCACATCCATCCCAGAAGTGCCAAAATTTATTTACAAAAGAGCTCCAGGCTTGAGGAACAAAATTGCTCCCAATGTTCCTGATCCACCAAGGAAGTTGGTTACTTTCTTGGATGGATCAGGTTTCCATCATTGCACAAGATGCAAGGCCTGTAGAACTACACGTAATTCTGGTGATAAAAAGAAAAAAACGGAGTTTAGATCAAATGTGACGGGGGAATCGTTTAAAATCAAACCCCTTATCACCTGTGGATCTGATCACGTCACATACGTGATCGAATGCCCATGTAATTTACAGTACGTGGGAAGAACCACACGCCAATTAAAGATCCGTATTAATGAACATCTAAAGAATATAAAAAACAGTTTTCCTAACCACAGTGTGTCTAGACATTTCGCCAGCCATCATGATAGTAATCCTAGTCTTTGCACATTTTATGGTATAGACAAAATTGATAGAAACTGGCGAGGTACACACATGCTGAGGAGTGTTTCTCAAAACGAAATGAAATGGGTACACAAATTACGTACCATGCAACCATCAGGACTAAACGTTGAACTTGATCTCAACTGTTTTTTGACTGATGACTAACCCTATATTTTCTAGCCTAATACAATCCGAGAATTTTTTTAAGATCTAATTCTCTGTTTCATCACCATATATCCAATATATATTTTTATAATGTTCTAATTAAATGTTTGCTAAATTTTGTATTTTTTCTACACATATATATATTTTTTATTTATTCACATATTTATCAAGAATATGTGATCATCTTGTATCACAAATTTCCCTAGGTTGGAAATTTTATTTTTATTTTTATAAGTTAATATTGGATTTATAGTGGGAAGCTGGATGTAAGATGCACTCCCAGAGGGAGTCAATGGAAGTCTCTTTGCTTAGGTTCCCCCTTGTTTCTATATCTTTGTGCACTTATTCTACTTGTTGATAACGTCCATATCTATGGTTGTATAGGACTCATATATTATCTCTTGCCCTATATAGGCCATGTTTTATTCTAAAAAATGTTTTGATCAATTTATTGCAAGTTTTTTTATCCCATCTGAAATAATATAATGACTGTGCACATCCGGAGGGATGCGAGAGGAGCGGTTCAGTTTAAACCTTGCTTTTTTCCGTGCTGTGTCCTTTTGGGTTCAAATTGCGGGGCTCTATGAGTTTTTTTATAAATCTATATGCAAAATGTACCTTTAATTATAGAATCCCAAATGTAGAACCTGTTTATAAGTGTACTGTTTATCTGTGTATGCGATCGCGGCACCGAGGCTGAATCCAAAATTGAATTTGTTTTTGACCAATGACCGGCTCGCTTTAGACTACATATACCATGATGCTTTAGTGACCAGGTACGCCCCCCTGATGACGTTAGGATAACGAAACGTACGTCGGAGGCAGACCTGGTCACGTGACGTCCCCCCTGCGCTGTGGAGTGTCGGTAAGGATCAATAGGTGGCGAGACAGCGGCGGCTTCCTCCCCCTTTCGGAATCCCACAATTGAAACCGCATTTTTGTCGGTGACAAGTCCGCAGCCTCAGTGCCGGGTGGGCACCCTTGGAAGTAAGAGGCCATTTGGCTGTTTTTATGTGTTTTTTAATACTTTTAATAAACGTTATTACGCTATTGGCTTTCCTGGCTTTCTTCTCTTGCATAACGTATCCCATGTGGAGCTCCTGGATCTGTCTATTGGTTGTCTATATCCCTATGTGCGCAGGCACAATCCTGCAAAAGCTAGTTTGACCACTTTTTCACTAAACTGGTCAACTAGCTCTGGTAAGAGCAATTTAAACTCAAGCACCTTGGGTGGAATTGAAGTTATATAGAGCGGTGGTGGCACTTTCTCTCCTTTTAAAGAAAATCACAAACGAACATATTGGACTGCAACAATTTCCTTTATATTTTTGAAGATTTATATATTCACATTGATCACATTGGAACTTTTCATTTTGTTTGCGAATGTGCAGCGCTGTCTGCAATATATGGGACTTTAGTATATTATTTATTTATATATTTTTATTTAATTATTTATTAGAGATTGTTAATTAAATTGCCAATCCCATTGGATTGGTTCACGGCAATATACAATTATTTGTATGGGCCTAGCGCCCTCTATTTTCTATTTTCACATATTTACAATTTTTATTGTTTATGAGGAGCAGCTTATATTATCTATTAACTTAATGTTTAGGCGCGGAATTTCTCACTTTACACATTACTAGGTCTCAAGAATTTTTCATTTTTGTACCTTATCTTCACGCAGCCATGGACGTTTTCAATTTTATGAGAGAACGCCATATTAATTTAGAAGAAATCTTTCAAGAAACCCCAAGTCCCAATATTGATCTAGAAAAGGGTTTTAAAGAATTACAATTTGATATGGAGAAACAGATCAGAGTTTGGTGGGACATTGCTTCGTTTGAATTATATATAAGCAAAAATCTCACCCCCAGGCGCCTTAGATGGGATGTCGGTCCCAATGATGGGAATGACAGTTTACAATCATTAGAAGAATGGTACCAATTTTTCAATGCCTGCGAACAGAAGCTCATGCAGCTTATGGTCCGGAGACGTAAAGCCAAAAACGTACTTCTGGATTCTAAAATCGCAGACCTTAAGAAAAAAATGGAGCCATTTGTTGCCAATAGTGAATATTTGGAAAAATCTAAACTTTTACAAGTACACTTATCTAAATATGACAGTGAAATTAAAATTAAAAAACTAAAGAAATATCAGAGGGATGTAAAAGATTTTGAAGAGAACAAGGTCTATAAATGGCAAGACACTCTCAGAGTAAGTGATTCTCATGAGATCAGTCTAGATGGAGAGCTTCCCTCCCAGCCTACTAAAAATGTAGAAAAGAAAAAAGTACAAATATCCAGCACCCCAAAAAAATCAGCTATCAAAAATAATTCCAAACCATCGACCCCTTACTACAAACCCTCTACCTATCCTCCTCCTAATGCCTATGGTCATCCTTATCCTCAGTCAATAGATACCTATAATAGATTCGGCCCCCTAGATGATAGAGGTCCGGATCATTATTACTATGAACCTTATCGTTCACAGTATCCACCCAGACCCCCTCGGGGGGGCCATAGGGGTAATTTTCGAGGTCGACCTGCACCTTATTACAATCAGCACCAGGGGGGGGGAGATGGGAGGGGGTGGAAGGATACGTATCGTATCCCCCCCAGATCCCCCCTTCCCCAAAAAGAATATTCAGAAAGAGAGGACGACGAGGAAGAGGGAGAGAGAAAAAGAAAAAGGCTAGAATAAGTGAGGGGATTTTTAATTTGGCAGAAGTAGAATTTTCTAACTCAGAATTAGAAGTTCTCCAACAGGGATTGAAGTTTGCACCAAATAAAGATATCGACAAATTTGAAGTCTATATCGATATAGAGAAACACATTAGGAAACTTAATATTAAAAAACACTTTGCAAATAATCTCCAGGAATCTAGACCCAAAAGCCCAGAAAAATTTATCCATAGTAGTCTGAGGAATCAGTCTGTCTTTAATCCGCATCGAGGTTCAAATCACTATATCGAAGTCTTTCGGACTTTAGTCCAAGATGATATACGTGACTTAAAAGTTGTGCCTTCCAACTCCTCAAAACACTTCAGAGAAGCCATAAAAACAATAGAAAGTAACAAAAATATCGTGGTTAGACCGGCTGATAAGGGCGGTGGCCTCGTGATTCTCAAAAAAGAATATTACTATCAAGAAATGCAAAATCAATTAGATGATAGGAAAACGTATCAGCTTCTTGGGTGCGATCCCACATTGAGGCTCAGCAATTTGTTGATTGTCTGGGCTAATGAGGGACTCGAAAGAGGTATTCTAAACCCTAAAGAAGCTGATTACATTGTTTTGCATGCGCCCAGGATTCCAGTCCTATATACTCTACCTAAGATCCATAAGAATAAGGTGAATCCCCCAGGTAGACCCATAATCAGTGGGATAGGTTCCCTGTTCTCTCGGCTAGGAGAGTACCTTGATGGCTTCTTCAAGCCACTGGTTTCACAGAGTCCATCATACTTAAAAGATAGTAGAGATTTGATATTGGTACTTCAAACCTTACCAGCAACAGAGCAAACGATTATGGTAACGGTGGATATCGAATCACTCTACACTAATATCAGACATACTGATGCTTTGGTTGCTCTTCGATGGGCTCTAAACAAGTTTTCTAAGCTTAAAAAGGCACAAACCAATTATTTAATAAGAGGACTTGAATTAGCGATGAAAAATAATTATTTTTGGGCAAATAATCAGTTTTATAATCAGGTTGGTGGTGTAGCCATGGGTGCACGATATGCACCTAGCGTTGCGAATGTTGTTTTAAATAAGTGGGAACACGAAACAATTTTTGCAAATCGACCCAAGTCATTGAAATTCTATAAGCGATATATCGATGACATTGTCCTCTTTTGGGAGGGTCCTGAAGAGGATTTAAAGATCTTTATAACGCAGATGAACAAAAACAAGTATGGCCTCACGTTTGTAGCCGAAACCAGTATGTCCTCTGTAAACTATTTGGATCTCACGATTAAAAAGAAGGGCTCTAAATTTATAACGCTTACTTATTTCAAGCCTACAGATAGGAATGGGTTTGTACCCACCCACAGTTGCCACCATCCATCTTGGATAGGGGCAGTCCCTAAAGGACAATTTATGAGGCTAAAACGAAATTGTGATATTGCAGAAGATTTTGAGACACAGGCCAAGCTTCTGACCACTAGATTTTTAGAGAAAGGGTACTCTGAAGCAACATTAAAACAAGCTTATGACCAAGTGGCAGTTCTGGACAGACAATCACTGTTGGTTCCTAAACCAAAGAAAGAGTATAAAAACGAAGTACCTTTCATTTCTGGGTTTCATAGGCAATATCGCCAGGTTGAATCAGTTTTTAAACGCCATTGGCACATTTTGAGAAAGGATAGAGATCTCATCACATCCATCCCAGAAGTGCCAAAATTTATTTACAAAAGAGCTCCAGGCTTGAGGAACAAAATTGCTCCCAATGTTCCTGATCCACCAAGGAAGTTGGTTACTTTCTTGGATGGATCAGGTTTCCATCATTGCACAAGATGCAAGGCCTGTAGAACTACACGTAATTCTGGTGATAAAAAGAAAAAAACGGAGTTTAGATCAAATGTGACGGGGGAATCGTTTAAAATCAAACCCCTTATCACCTGTGGATCTGATCACGTCACATACGTGATCGAATGCCCATGTAATTTACAGTACGTGGGAAGAACCACACGCCAATTAAAGATCCGTATTAATGAACATCTAAAGAATATAAAAAACAGTTTTCCTAACCACAGTGTGTCTAGACATTTCGCCAGCCATCATGATAGTAATCCTAGTCTTTGCACATTTTATGGTATAGACAAAATTGATAGAAACTGGCGAGGTACACACATGCTGAGGAGTGTTTCTCAAAACGAAATGAAATGGGTACACAAATTACGTACCATGCAACCATCAGGACTAAACGTTGAACTTGATCTCAACTGTTTTTTGACTGATGACTAACCCTATATTTTCTAGCCTAATACAATCCGAGAATTTTTTTAAGATCTAATTCTCTGTTTCATCACCATATATCCAATATATATTTTTATAATGTTCTAATTAAATGTTTGCTAAATTTTGTATTTTTTCTACACATATATATATTTTTTATTTATTCACATATTTATCAAGAATATGTGATCATCTTGTATCACAAATTTCCCTAGGTTGGAAATTTTATTTTTATTTTTATAAGTTAATATTGGATTTATAGTGGGAAGCTGGATGTAAGATGCACTCCCAGAGGGAGTCAATGGAAGTCTCTTTGCTTAGGTTCCCCCTTGTTTCTATATCTTTGTGCACTTATTCTACTTGTTGATAACGTCCATATCTATGGTTGTATAGGACTCATATATTATCTCTTGCCCTATATAGGCCATGTTTTATTCTAAAAAATGTTTTGATCAATTTATTGCAAGTTTTTTTATCCCATCTGAAATAATATAATGACTGTGCACATCCGGAGGGATGCGAGAGGAGCGGTTCAGTTTAAACCTTGCTTTTTTCCGTGCTGTGTCCTTTTGGGTTCAAATTGCGGGGCTCTATGAGTTTTTTTATAAATCTATATGCAAAATGTACCTTTAATTATAGAATCCCAAATGTAGAACCTGTTTATAAGTGTACTGTTTATCTGTGTATGCGATCGCGGCACCGAGGCTGAATCCAAAATTGAATTTGTTTTTGACCAATGACCGGCTCGCTTTAGACTACATATACCATGATGCTTTAGTGACCAGGTACGCCCCCCTGATGACGTTAGGATAACGAAACGTACGTCGGAGGCAGACCTGGTCACGTGACGTCCCCCCTGCGCTGTGGAGTGTCGGTAAGGATCAATAGGTGGCGAGACAGCGGCGGCTTCCTCCCCCTTTCGGAATCCCACAATTGAAACCGCATTTTTGTCGGTGACAAGTCCGCAGCCTCAGTGCCGGGTGGGCACCCTTGGAAGTAAGAGGCCATTTGGCTGTTTTTATGTGTTTTTTAATACTTTTAATAAACGTTATTACGCTATTGGCTTTCCTGGCTTTCTTCTCTTGCATAACGTATCCCATGTGGAGCTCCTGGATCTGTCTATTGGTTGTCTATATCCCTATGTGCGCAGGCACAATCCTGCAAAAGCTAGTTTGACCACTTTTTCACTAAACTGGTCAACTAGCTCTGGTAAGAGCAATTTAAACTCAAGCACCTTGGGTGGAATTGAAGTTATATAGAGCGGTGGTGGCACTTTCTCTCCTTTTAAAGAAAATCACAAACGAACATATTGGACTGCAACAATTTCCTTTATATTTTTGAAGATTTATATATTCACATTGATCACATTGGAACTTTTCATTTTGTTTGCGAATGTGCAGCGCTGTCTGCAATATATGGGACTTTAGTATATTATTTATTTATATATTTTTATTTAATTATTTATTAGAGATTGTTAATTAAATTGCCAATCCCATTGGATTGGTTCACGGCAATATACAATTATTTGTATGGGCCTAGCGCCCTCTATTTTCTATTTTCACATTTTTGATATATAAGTGCTTTGGATTGCAAGCATGTTTCTGCAACGAATTATGCTCGCAAACCAAGGTTTTACTGTAGTTAAAACCTATAAACGGATACAGGCTGTCTCTGTTTACTGCCTACAGTTCAATCATCCTGAATGTTTTGCAGAGGTAACTTCTGGTATGTCAATAGTACACATACACATTGTGTAAAATTGGTTAATATGTTATTTCTGGAGATACCATAAATGTGCACTAGTATGTACTAAGCAGGTGTTACACTAGACTAGTTACTTGTATAGACAAGGCTGAGTAAGCTCATCGTAAAACCTGAGATGGCCCAAACTGCCATGGAAAGTCTGTCTTGTTTTACCCTCAGATTTTATGGAGTGTAGAATATCTTTTAGGCTCACAGCAATCATGAAAGAACATGCTGGGACACGTAGTACTTTCTAAACCATTCCCTGTCACTGATGTATGTTTAACTAAAATTGAGAACAGTGTAGAAAATTATAATATGAAAATATGGCATTATTTTAAGATTAATGGTAACATTTTATTTTTATTGTGACATACTGTATAGAGAAAAAACATTTCACCTAGTTTGTATTGTGTATTATGTGCTATATCAGAATTCGGTATAAAATAGGAATAGCTGCTAATTTACATCTTCTATGTGTTTTTGAAAGCATTTCACAGTAAGAAAAAGTATTGGTTTACAAACTGTGTGGACATAAGCAGAATTATTTTGTTTATGTGTGTTTAATTTATGATCATATATTTTTCTATGTGGTCCTGTTAAAGCAGACCTTGCAGTAAATCATTTCTAATATTTTTTTTCACTACAATTTGTTTTCTTTTTTTACTATAAAGTTGCTTTTTGTGATTGGATAGGGAGATCTAATGCAGCAATGCGAAAGTAAACTGCAGACTACATTCAAAATGTTGTGCCCCCAGGAGGTTTTTACCATTATGTGCAAGTATGCATATGGAGGGGGGTGGAGGGGGTTATGGTGTGGGGCTGTTTTTTAGAGATTGGTCTTGATCCCTTAGTTTTATTTCTTAGGAATCAGCATACCAAGACATTTTGGACACTTTTTTATGCTGGGCATGACCCCTTGCTGTTCTAACATGACTGTGCACCAGTGCACAAAGCAAGGTCCATAAAGTCCTGACTTCAACCCAGTAGAACACCTTTGGTATGGATTAGAGCAGAGACTGTGAGGCCCCGTACACACGACCGAGTTTCTCGGCAGAATTCAGCCAGAAACTCGATCGGAGCTGGATTCTGCCGAGAAACTCGGTCGTGTGTACACTTTTCAGCGAGGAAGCCGACGAGGAACTCGTCGGGCCAAATAGAGAACATGTTCTCTATTTCCTCGTTGTTCAATGAGGAAAGTCGGCCCGCCGAGATCCTCGGCGGCTTCAACACTGAACTCGACGAGGAACTTGATGTGTTTGGCACGTCGAGTTCCTCGGACGTGTGTACGGGGCCTTAAACCTTGTGGATTTCCTTTCCAGAAGAGTTGAAGCTGTTATAGCTGCAAAGGGTGGGCCAACTCAATATTGAACGCTACGGAATAAGACTGGGATGCCATTAATTTTCATGTGCGTATAAAGCCAAGTGTCCCAATACTTTTGGTAATATAGGGTACATACTTTCTCTGTGATGTCCTGTGCTTTGCACTTCTGGGATCCTCTATCCAGCTAATTTTATAATTATTATTATAAATGATTTATATAGCGCTAAGGCCTCGTACACACAACGGGACATGTCCGATGAAAACGGACCGTTTTCATCGGACATGTCCGCTGGCGGATTTTGGTCTGATGGCTGTACATACCATCAGACCAAATTTCCTGCGGACAGCGAACGCGGTGACGTGGCCACGCCGGCGCAGCGACAATGACGCGGCGACGTGCGCGACCCTGGAAGGTCAATGCTTCCACGCATGCGTCGAATCACTTCGACACATGCAAGGGCTTTCGGCCGAGCGGACATGTCCGGTGAGTCGTACAGACGACCGAACATGTCCGACGGACAGGCTTCCAGCGGACATGTTTCTTAGCATGCTAAGAAACATTTGTCCACTGGAAACCTGTCCGATCCGCCGGAAAATTGTCCGGTCGGCCGTACAGACGACCGAACATGTCCGCGGATTCAGCGGACGTGTTCGGTCGTGTGTACGAGGCCTAATAGTTTACAATTCAATACAGGAGGAATCAGAGGGCCCTGCTTGTTAGGGCTTACAAAATGAAAAAAGAAGTGATACAAAAGGTAATAACTGGGGGGGGGGGGTGAGCTGATGGAAAAAATAAAAGTACAGTTGTTAGGGGGAGGCTAGATAGCCTTCTCTAAAGAGAGAGGTTTTCAGGAATCACCTTAAAGTGGACAGAGCAGAAGATAGTTGGACAGATCGAGGTAGTGAGTTCCAGAGGATGAGAGGATGAGAGGCGCATGGGAGGAGTTCACAAGGGAGCTAGAGAGCAGGGGGTCTTGGGAGGAATGAAAAGAACAATTTGGTTGGTATTTTGAGACTGGGTTTGTGATGTAGCTGAGGGCAGAGTTGCAGGTGCCTTTGTAAGTTATTAGTATTTTGGCTGCCTTTTATAAAGACTCAACATGCAGAGTCTGTACATTGCCAGTGCCACACAGAGAACATTTTCAGACTACCCCATTGGCTGAACCAAAGCAAACTAAAATCAACTACAAGGGGCAGATTTATATGTGGCAAAGCTCTTACACACACACACACACACACCAGGCCCTAGGCTTGTGTTTAGGTCGACTGGTGGGTAATGCAGCTCTGAATAAAAGTCATAAAATATATTTCTGAGCGGCAAAAGGGAAAAATTAAAGCATGCAAGATGGAATAAAAGGATCACGATCCACTTGCTATATAAGGATTTTTCTGTCGGGGGGGTCCTGGTATAATTGCTAAATTATGAGATTCCAATAAAGACATGAGTATTAAAGGATAAGTCCACCCTAACACTAAAATATCTACATCTACAGATATCTAGCCCTGTAAAGAAGAAACCAGTATACAGTGCATACCTTTCTTGAAGCCAATCTTGTCCGGTCTCCTGCAGTGGAAACTCTGCAGAGAGGACACAGCCTACAATGGATGGCAATTAAATGGGGAGTGGCGTCACCCATAGAGTTACTATGGGGGGTCAGTTGTCAGATGCAGGGGCGGACTGATAACTCATGGGGCCCCTGGGCAATAGGAGATTATGGGGCCCCTGGACAATAGATTATGGGGCCACACTGTATACACACACACAATACACACACACACAATATACACACTGTGGCCCAGATTCACGTAGGAGATACGACAGCGTATCTCCAGATACGTCGTCGTATCTCTGAGTGTGAGGCGTCATATCTAGGGCTCAAAGAATCAGATACGGCAGAATTTCTTTAAGATACGACCAGCGTAAGTCTCCCACGTCGTCGTATCTTAACTGCATATTTACGCTAGCCGCTAGGGGCGTGTACCCTGATTAACTCCTAGAATATGTAAATCAGCTAGATACTCCTATTCACGAACGTACGCCCGGCCGTCGCAGTACAGATACGCCGTTTACGTTAGGCTTTTTCCGGGGTAAATTTACCACCGCTATATGAGGCGCAGCCAATGTTAAGTATGGACGTCGGGCCAGTGTCGAATTTTCCGTCGATTACGTCGTTTGCGTAATTCGTTCGCGAATAGGGCTGTGTGTCATTTACGTTCACGTCGAAAGCATTGGCTTTTTGCAGGTTAATTTGGAACATGCGCACTGGGATACTTTCATGGACAGCGCATGCGCCATTTGTAAAAAGCGTCATTTACGTGGGGTCACAATAAATTCACATAAAACACGCCCACATGTTCCATATTTGAATTAGGCGGGCTTACGCCGGCCTATTTACGCTACGCCACCGCAACTTTGCTTTGTGAATACTGCACTTGCCTGTCAAAGTTGCGGAGGCGTAGCGTAAATAGGATACGTTATGCCCGCTCACAAATACACGCTCCCTACGTGAATCTGGGCCACAGTATACACTCACAGTATACATACACACAGAATGCACACACTAAAAAGGTACTGGAGAGGCGGGGCAGCTATAATTTGGGGATTTTCTTTAAAAACACAGATTTTTACATACTGTCCCTGGTTTTACTGAGGCTGGCAACCCTGATGGGGCCCCCTAGTGGCAGGGGGCCCTTGGGCAGTGCCCGAATGGTCAGTCCGCCCCTAGTCAGATGTGTGCCCTGCACCCACTTCCACAGCAAAGCTGCAGTATGCGATCGGGTCAGATCGGCTTCAAAAAAGGTATGTATACTGATTTCTTCTTTACAGGGTTAGTTAGGTTAGTGTTAGATCATGGATGTCTATAGATGTGGAGATTTTAGTGTTAGTGTGCACTTATGCTTTAAGGCTGTCGTTTCAAAAAAAGGTAGTTTGTGTTAGTCATATATGTAACTATATTATTCAGTTGTTCATGATATTTTCGATGGGCAATTTACTTTCATAGTTCCTATTTGAACCAGTAGAACTATACTGTGGGTAACTCCCAGCATGTATATTTTTCATCTAACGCCAGTTCTTTAAAAACAATATATTTTCTGCGTCTGTAAAGGAAACATGTTTGTAAAATAATACGAAGCAACATGATGATTTTGTTCTGTTTTTCTTGTACTCGAGATGCAAACTGAAGAAATCTGTAGGAAAGCATTTTATCCCACAAAGATTTGTATCCTTGCCAGTACTGATAGGTGTAGCCATGTTTTTATAGCTGCAAGAGGCATGGAGAACATTGTGAATTTGTTTCTATAAAACCTTGGGCAAACCTTGGACTGGTTTTAGGTATGAGAATCTGATATTTGAAAAACAGATGTATTATTTTTCAAAATTCAAAATAGACAGATATGCTACTGAGGGTGCCTGAAGAAAAAAGAAATCTATCTCTAGGCATTCATCTTGGAATATGAATAATTTATACAGAGTTTTAAAAGTTCTTAGGTTATATGCATTAGAAAAATTATTTGTAACAGCTATTTACAGTAGCTTCCTCATTCCAGGAGCATATCGTCTAGGGCACCTAGCCACACACTCTCACATAAGGTTTAACCTAATGTGCTGCCACCACTGCCAGTCAGGCTTGCCGTGGCACTTGGCTGTTCTGTTAAAGGGCCGGCGCATGCTGTGGGCAGAAACCAGTGCAACGTTTGTCCACACTGTTGCCAAGTCCCCCATACGTGTTCCAACCTAAATGTGTGCTTCTTTAGCTACTTAGGCTTTCAGGGTCTACTACACTGTCTCGTCCATGCAGTCTGTAGCTGCTATCCCAGGTACCCTTTCCGCTTTCTCTCCTTGCCGCTGATATTGCTTTACAGAAAATCATTAGAGGGCTAAATGACCATTGCATAGTTGGACTTTTCAATGGTGGCTATTGGCAATTTTGAAGGTGTGCAATGAATGGAGGAAAGTGCAGGACACTCTAGAATATTACACAAGAGGTGGCCTAAAAATGTACCTATAAACATTATTTTTTTTACATTTTAAACAGAGTTGGGAATGGTGAGGTATTTATCGTCTGTCTTAACAATAACAAACCTCTCAAAATTTAGGGAAAATCCTTTTCTTAACAATTGACAGTGGAGTGGATATACCCATTGGAAAAATTCCTGTCAGCTGACGTTTCCATGAGAACCATAAAATGTTGGATTTTTTTTTACTGTCAAAGTAGCCCCCAGGACCAATAGAAAGGGTCACGTTCCTCCTCAATAAAAAATAAATAAAATATGCTCCAAACCTTACACTTCCAATAAAAAAAGTATTTGGCTAGAGATACACTTACTAAATGTACAAGATTTATTGGGGTTAGGTCATAAAGTCAAAATAATCTTCTGTACAATAAATTAAAGCTGATAGACAAATGCAAAAGCTTAGTTAAATAGACATTACAAAAATCATCAGAAGTTTTTTCTTGCCATAAAACTAACATCTTGGTATTGTTATTCACTTTCTATAATTCCTGCACAACAGCACTTGCTCTGAGAATGAAGTGGGAATGTATGCAGCTGGGTTATTTACAGTAGAGAGCACATGAATGGCCCTAGCAATGTGCTGGGCATGTAATAGACCTGGTAGGTTTATTTAGCTGCTTGCTAGTCTCCATGATCCATTGATGTCAGGGAAAAAGACCTTAAAGTGGTTGTAAAGCTTTGTTTTGTTTTTTTTAAATAACAAACATATCATACTTACCTCCACTGTGCAGCTAGTCCGAAGGACCGTTGTCATCAGTTAACCGATGAAGTTGACTGATGGTCTGATGTGCCTACACACCATAGGTTAAATAACCGATCGTGTCAGAACGCGGTGACGTAAAACATGACGTGCTGAAAAAAACGAAGTTCAATGCTTCCAAGCATGCGTCGACTTGATTCTGAGCATGCGCGGGTTTTTAACCGATGCTTTTGGTTTTCACCTATCAGTTAGGCGTCCATCGGTTAAATTTTAAAGCAAGTTCTCATTTTTTTGACCAAAGTTTAACTGACTGATGGGGCCCACACACGATTGGTTTGGACCGATGAAAAGGTCCTTCGTTTTAATCGGTTTTGACCGATCGTGTGTACGCGGCCTAACACTCCCTGAAAAATTAATAGTTATCTTCTTACCCTGGGATCACCATTGAGATTCTTGTAAATCACTATCATATCTTCTCTCAAGAGTCTCTTTTCCAGGGACTCGTAGTCATTCCTCATAACCAAGGTCCTCCAGGCCCCTTATTAATTGTGTTGCCCTTCTTTGGACTCTCTCTAGCACATATTTCCTGAGGATTGGTGACCAGTACAGGACAGAATACTCTGGAAACCAGGGTTTTAAAAAGTGTCAGGATTATTTTTTTTTATCTCTGGAGTAATTTCCCTTTTTAATGCATGCTAAAAGTCTGTTTGCTTTACTTGCTGCAGCTTGACATTACATGCTATTGCTCAACCTATCTTCTACTAGGACCTCCAGATCTTTCTCTATCCTGGATTCCCCCAGAGGAGTAAGTTGCATTTATTATTTTAGCCCCCAAGTGCAATAATATATGTTTTTCAACATTAAACCTCATTTGCCATGTGGTTGCCCACCCCACAATTTTATTTATAGATTAGTGTCTGCAGTGGCCCCAAGAGCTGCACAAAAAGTGCCAAAGGGTCACATGCGGCCCCTCAGGCTGTAGGTTGGGCACCAGGGATCTAGGATATGGAAGTAATAACTCAATTCCCTAATTTCTCTACTAGACTGAGATGTAATAGGGTTTAAAAACGGACCAGGCTTTCCTCTCCTCCATAGGAGCATAAGAAAACCTCTACCCAGTTGCAGCTGTAACATACAGCTATCCTTCTGGTGTATTTTCTATGGGAATATATGGCTCATGACAAAGTGCAGACTTTTTAACTAGGTCCATTCAAGTCACAACATCATGAGGAAGGGCAGTTATTTACCCACTGGACTTTAAGAAAGCAGTAAGACCTAGTGAGATATGACCTATTCCACCCAAAATGGAAAACTCGTTTTGGATACATATCTTTTATCATGCTCTTACTTTGCTTTGCATAAAAATAAATAAGTCAGCAAAAGGCAGGCCAAAACTAGTATTTTAGTTTAGGATGAATACTGGAGGCTAAATTATACCCCAACATCTTAAACCTTTTTCAGAATCTCAGCAGCCAGATCTGCCAATTTAATTACTAGTGAATATATTTTCTTCTTGCTCAACTTGAGCTCGTTGGTTTGTCATATCCCTTACTAGGGTCTTTATATGCATAACTGATGACTGATTACAAATCTAAGTATTAAAACCAGTTGAGGGTAAGGCACAGCAGGAAGATCTTGGGGCAGATCCACGTAGCACGGCGCATTCCTCTGTCGGGCGTAGCGTATCTCTGATACACTACGCCGCCATAACTTACAGCTTTTTTTTGGTATCCTCAAAGAATTTGCGCCGTAAGTTACGGTGGCGTAGTGTAACTTTGGCGGCGTAAGGGCGCGCAATTCAAATAGATGTGATGGGGGCGTGTTTTATGTAAATACGTCTTGACCCAACGTAATTGACGTTTTTTTTTTAACTGCGCATGCGCCATCCGTGGGGGTATCCCAGTGCGCATGCTCGAAATTAAACCGGAACAAGCCAATGCTTACGACGGTGACGTCATTCTACGCAAAGCCCTATTCGCGAACAACTTACGCAAACGACGTAACATTTTCAAAATTTGACGCAGGAACGACGGCTATACTTAATATAGGATACGCCTCATATAGCAGGGGTAACTATTGTGGTGGAAAGTTTGAACTTCATATTTTATACCAGGGGAACCAGTGCAAAGATGAATGTATGTTTTACTGAACTGATTCAAGTTTGTGATATGACAAAATTGAAGGGCTCAGCTGTCCTTTAAAAAATGACTTCTCCCTGATAATTACATTAGCCAAATTGTCCTTTTGTTATGAAGGGAAGCTGGATAGGATAAAGGCTCCATCACAGCAGGGGCCCTTAACATACTAGTGTAATAAATTGTCATCAAAGGTTGGCTTGACACATCAAACAGAGGTTTTTGGCATACTAGATACATTGCTTTAAGGCTTGAAAATGCGACCAATCCGATACTGATTGGTACAGGACCGATGAATACCTGAGCTTGAGATTCAACCAATCTGGTTGAATACAATTTTATACCAATAGCATCCTAAGGATTTTGAAGCCTGGAGGGGGGGGGTAGGGACCGAGGGGGGGTATAAATCAGTCAGGCAGAAAGATTTTCAGTCTCTTGCCCTGGAGATGTGGATCTAGAAGCATGGTGATGTAACCCCTCTCTCTCCCTCTCTCTCTCTCTCTCTTCCCCCTCTCTCTTCTCCCTCTCTCCATGTCTCTGTCTCTGTCTCTCTGTCTCTGTCTCTCTCTCTACAACTTATCTTTACTTATTGTCGAATCCTCTATAGCCATATTATTATTATTATTAATATCATGTATGTTGTATCAGTATTTTGCAGTATCCTCTCTGTTTTAAGTGATATCATTTATGTTATGGTTGAAGTGTCTTCTCTGTATCAATAAATGTAATACTTTTTCTCTTTTTCGCAGCGCTATTCTTTGCTTTAATTTTTATATAGACAAAAAGGTTTTTATAGCTTATATTAATTATTTACGTGCGATATTAATTTTTCTATGACACTATACGCCGAAAAAAGCCTTACGGAAACGACGTAAAAAATTGTGCCGGCCGGATGTACGTTCATGGATCGCCATATCTAGCTAATTTGCATACTCGACCCGGAATTTGACGGAAATGCCACCTAGCAGCCAGCGTAAATATGCACCTACGATCAGACGGCATAGTAAGACGTACGCCTGTCGGATCGAGCCCAGATTCAGTCGTATCTTGTTTTGTGGATACAAAACACAGATCTGACAGGGCATTTTAAAAATTACGCGGCGTAGATACGCCAGCGTAATTCGTTTGTGGATCTGGCCCAGAGTTACTATATTCTCCAGGAGGTGTAAAAAGTCAGCAGGTGATTCAAGCATTCTGTTTTCTCCCAAAAATTGGGTTATTTACCCATTAAACTACTTTGAGGGGAAAAAAAGACCATTCATGAAATAAGAAAAAACTTGGGTTATGACATTATCAATCACTGACACTCAGATGAAAGTTGGAATGAAAGAATGTCCTTTAGACTGGAACAAAATAATGGAATTCCTTAATAGTAAAGGGGTAACACAGTTTGAATGTGTAATAATGTGCATTTATATGAATAATGTTTTCTTTAAGACCATGTGTCTCACGCTCTTTTTACTTATGGTGTTTTAAGTCTTTATGATAAATCACATAAAAAAAAAACATTCTTCACGGTTTTGCAAACCAAATGTATAAGGATTGCTGGAAAACTACTTAAAATGAACTTGTGTCTCATGAAAAGTTGAGTAATATATAAATATGAACTTTTAAATTGACTAGCGCTTTAGATGTAACACAGGCATTTTATAACTTAAATCATTTTTGAAGTTCAGCTTTTTTATCCTCTTTCGCTAACTTAAGACTGTTTCCTGCGGAAATTACTGTGCCAGCAAATGTATTTCCATGGTGCTGTTTCTTAATGCTTTTGTGAAATTGTTCCTATGTAAAAGTATTGTTGATCTTATATAGCTGTTATAGTAATTACATCAAAGTTGTTGACACTGTAATTAAAAGTTGAAAAAGACAGACCTTCTGTTTAGAGGCAAGAAGTCAATTTGACAGTCAAAACCTTATATCACTCAGTACCAATTGGCTCTGGGTTAAGCAATTTAGACAAACTTATAACATATTTATTGGTATACAACAAATGGAAAACACACTGGCTTCAATACAGCTTTATTAAAAATTATGTGTTATACTCAAAGATGCTTCAGCAAAACGCATATAATACAACAATGAGAATGCTTATTCCACGGGTTACAAGTGGCTAAATGTCAAACCCAGTCAGTAATGCATAATTACTGCCTCAAATGTGCATTCAGGGGTCCCCCCTCCTTGCCAGGATATGCAGTAAAAGTAGCAGCTAGGGTTTGGAAACAAACCATTTAACACTGAGAGGGGTGCTTACATTGGTTAGTTGTATTTATGCATGTAAAACTTTTATCTGAAAAGGAGAAAAACACAATTTCTGTAACTGCTTAAAAGGTGTAAGCTTGATTTAGTCTTCAATTTGTTAGTCACTTATGTAAAGTCCATCTAAATCTACTAGTCCATCTAACACTACCCTCTCCAGACAATGCCACTGTCTCCATTGCCCCTTCATAGATAGAGGAGCCATCCTAAAATAGAAAGTGTGGTACTGGCTGGATCACAAGGAGAAAAAAAAACTAAAAACAGAAATCTAATGAAGCCACCACATCTATGGAATGGTAAGACATGTAATATCAAAATATTGGGCCAGATTCACATAAGAGATACGACGGCGTTTCTCTGAAACGCCGTCGTATCTCTCAGAGTATCTATGCGACTGATTCATAGAATCAGTTACGCATAGATAGCCCTTAGATCCGACAGGTGTAATTGACTTACACCATCGGATCTTAGGATGCAGTACCTCAGCCGCCGCTGGGTGGAGTTCGCGTCGTATTCCAGCGTCGGGTATGCAAATTAGCAGTTGCGGCGATCCACAAAGGTTTTTCCCGTCGTTACGTCGGCGCAAGTCTTAGTTTCCCGTCGCAAAATTAGGTTTACTTTAACATGGTGTAAAATTACTCCACCATGTTAAAGTATGCCCGTCGTTCCCGCGTCGCTTTTGAATTTTTTGTTTTTCCTGGCGTAAGTACGTTACGCATGTCGCGATTCACAAACACGTCACGCCGCCGTAATTTCGCGCAAAGCACGTCGGGAAAATTGCGAACGGAGCATGCTCAATACGTCCGGCGAGGGAGCGCGCCTAATTTAAATGGTACCCGCCCCATTTGAATTGGGCGTTCTTGCGCTGGACGTGTTTACGATACACCGCCGCAAGTTTACAGGTAAGTGCTTTGTGGATCGGGCACTAACACTGAAAACTTGCGGCAGTGTAACGTAAACGGGTTACGTTACACGGCCGCAATTGTACGTGAATCTGGCCCATTGTTCTTAGGTTTAGGTATGCACTTTAACTCCACACATTATCTATTTTAATATGGTCACAGTATGGAACTGTTCCTGTTAATTCAGCATGCAACCTCCAGTATTCTCTTCTAATAGCTGGATAAGATCTATCAAAGAATAAAAATCACTAGTGAAGAAATCTTTCCAATAATTAGTGCTTTCACAAAATTATATAGAGGAATTATAGTCTTAACAATGTAGAACGTTTAAAGAGAGATTATGACTCATGCAAACACTATTAGAACATTTATTATCTCAAACTTAAACACATTTTGGATCCATGTATAATTTCAGTAGCCTGGTAGCAAGTGTATATTTTCTGAGTCGAGTATGATGTTGCAATGGTTTAATATGCCTCCTAGCATACAAGGTTGACTGACATTGTCTTGTGTTCTTCACTAGCTTTGCCTACCCAAAATCTAAGAAATAATAAATAGTGTTTAGGGATACAACTATAACACGGTACTGCTTTGGTTGGGAGTTAACGTAATTGCTATTCACAGCAGATTCCTGAACAATTTGTTCTAAAATGATTCTTGTTGGATTGACCTACCAGCAATTTATTTTTCACTTTGATAATTTATTAAAAAAGTAACATAACATTTTACATTTTGATTTATTTTTTTACTTGATACTTAGCTGAGCTGATCTTTTCTGAAAAGCCCAAGTAATTTGCATGGAAAAGTTGAATGAGGAGAACTTCAAGTGCTACTAGTTCTGAGTGCCAATGAAAATTATAGTGTGACTAATAAAGTAAATCTTTTGAATAGGATAGAACACTGTTGGTTAGGCAGTCACAAATTGTTTGTATTTTTTTTCATAGCCTCAAATATATTAAGGTGACTACTTGCCAGCAGTCAGAACTTAATGTATTAATTTTATTTGAAATAATTGAATTATTGTTACAGATTTTAGATTGAGATTCTGAATGAATGCCAGTAACGTTTTGGGGTAAACAGACAATGTTCTGTGTTTAGGGATGGAGTATCTATCCAGTCTTTAACCACCAGAAACATTTGTGGAAGGCAATGTGCTTTCAGTCTGTGGTGGTTCTTGGACTGTTAGTCAAGGCTCTGTTTCTGCCAGGGGTTTCTTAAAAGTGGATTATGCTGAGAAATGTACTTTTGGACTTGTACAGAACCATTATCAAATTGATGTTGACTTATATTGTGTAACCCAATAATACATCAACTTGGCTTAAGTTGTCATACAACACACAGGCAGAGAATGTTTTGTAGTACTCACAGACAGAAAATAGTCATGTCATCATAAAACATGAGCTGAATAGGTCTAACCACTCCTGCATCTACTATTAACTTCAAAGTTATCATAAACTACAGAGGTTAGTGGAAAACTTAAGTATTCCATTAAAAGTCTCTCTTCACATGGAGCTTTCATATTTGGTCACAAATAAACGCACTGTGCTAAAAACATATTATGATTAATGTCCGCACTGTGTTTTAATAATATGTATAAATGTCTGATTTCCACTGCATATGTGATAAATGAGATGCTGATCGAAATGCTTAAAGTAGATGTAAACCCAATTACTAACATCTCATATAATCTTCAATATGATAATATAATTTCAAAAGTTGTTTTCAGTCTTTCCAAAGTTGCTGGGAGGAGAGAATTGGAGCGAAGAAAATTGGACTTTATAGGCACACAGGTAGACCATGTAAAATAATTTAATTTTTTAATTAAATAGTGTTAAGAACATTATACATAGACACATATAAAAACATTTTATTGTTGAATGGCCACATAGACGCTGATAACACCTCCAGGATGTACAAAGTATAGTATAAACACAAATGGTGCAGTGATGGAATACACAATAGCAGCAATCAGTTGGAACTATCGACTTGGAGTGGTTGAGTCAGGTTGTGAGGCCGTACAGAAATTCGCTCTACATGTTACGCATAAGGGTACGCTTCTTCAGGAGCATATAAATATATAAAGCAGATTGTCTAAGCAACGCTGCCAAAGGACTGTAACTAGGTGTCAAAACCCATAAAATCCATAATATAAAATCGGATAACTATTCACTGCAGAGAAACAGCATTATAAGTTGCTGGTAAGCAAAATGATCCAGGGGGAGTGGATATAACCGATGCACACATGTATAGATTAGGAAACCTATTGCTAAATTGAACCAACAAATGTCAGGTTCTAAGAAGTAGTGCTGTCCAATAGTAGAGAGAGGGCAAAGCTAACAGCTTACAATAGCCTATTCCTCTTCTATGTTGAAAAATGGTAAGGAGCGTGTGTCCGCCTGGGTGTTCTGTTGCGGTCTCCAAAGTGGCTGTTTTCATTAAAATAATATCTAACAATCCTTCAATGAAAGTAGTTGTTCAGACACTTTCTGTTGTGTTGACACCCTGTCACATGCACCTCTAAAGGAGACTACACCTGTCCATGTTGATATACAGTCCATTATGTACACATGGCTCACCAATATCACTGTCATAAAGTTGTTCTAGAGAAGTGACGTGCAGCCAATGCTGGAGTATGCAAATATTTGTATCTCAGCAGCACTGAGATACAAAACAGAATGAAAAAACATGACATCAGTATGTCATAGGGAAAAAAAAGGTTACCCTTTATTAACCACTTCCAGACGGCCGTACGACTATTGACGGCCGCAGGGTGGTTCTACTTCTCTGGAGCGCCGTCATTTGACGTCCGCCCCTTTCTGCGTTCCCCACACGCGCTCCCGAGCGTGCAGCGGGGAACTTCTGTGCTGGCCGTGTCCCTTGGACACAGCCAATCACAGATCGCCGTGAATGGCCAATCGGAGTGGCCGTTTGCTAGGCGATCTGTGCGGCCAATGAGAGATGATCTCATATGTTTACATATGAGATCATTTCTCATTGCCGGCTCTCACAGACAGCAGTGCTGTCAGGGAGAGAGGAGACCGATCTGTGTCTCTTGTTCATAGAGACACAGATCGGTCACCTCTCCCAGTCACCCCCCTTCCCCCACAGTTAGAACACTATATAGGGAATACATTTAACCCCTTCCTCACCCCCTAGTGTTAACCCCTTCCTTGCCAGTCACATTTAAACAGTAATTAGTGCATATTTTTAGCACTGATTGCAGTATAAATGTGAATGGTGCCAAAAATGTGTCAAAAGTGTCCGATGTGTCCGCCATAATGTCGCAGATTGCCGCCATTACTAGTAAAAAAAAATAATAAAAAAAAATAATTCTTATTTTGTAGGCGCTATAACTTTTGCGCAAACCAGTCGCTTATTGCGATTTTTTTTTTTTACTAAAAATATGTAGAATACGTATCGGCCTAGACTGAGGATAAAAAAAAATTTGAAAAAAATTGAGCTATTTATTATAGCAACAAGTACAAAGGTTTTTTTTTTTTTTCAAAATTGTCACTCTATTTTTGTTTATAGCGCAAAAAATAAAAACTGCAGAGGTGATCAAATACCACCAAAAGAAAGCTATATTTGTGGAAAAAAAAGGATGTCAATTTTGTTTGGGAGCCACGTCGCACGACCGCGCAATTGTCAGTTAAAGCGACGCAGTGCCGAATCGCAAAAAGTCCTCTGGGCAGGAAGGGGGTTTAAGTGCCCAGTAAGGAAGTGGTTAAACACAGTCTTTTAACAAATTAAGTGTCATCCAGTTAAGAGTTTGCATCTACTTTAAAAGGAAAGTAGATGTGTTGCCCCTAAAGTCCAGATAGATTCATTTTTATTATGTGTTAGAATTGTATTAGAGTTGTTTATAACAAACTACTTGGAGAGGTTTTCTGTAATACTAATACACTTCCTGTCCTAGGGTGACAACACTGTTCCTCTATAGATACAGTACTGAGAGTGATCATTTTCATATCAGGATAGGGAAGCATGTTACTCGGAGAATCACCAGGTTAAAATGCAGAAAGTACATAATAATACTTATTATACGAAACACCTGAGGTTTAATGGGGAGGTAGGAGAAGGGGGGTTCAAACTGAAATGGCTAGTCTGGCTAAAATATAAGCAGGCACAGAGATTTGCAGAAAGGATGGTATAGAGTAGGAAGGGCGATAGGACATGGGATGGTAGGTTGGAGAGAAGAGGGGGAGTAGGATGGGGGGTGAGGGTAGGTTTAGGCATGGGTTTTCTTAAAACCAGAAAATGAGGTATGTTGTATAAATTGGGCCGGAACAGGCCATTTGACTGCGATTGAAATATTGTTTGTACTTTATATTCAATAAAGAAATTGCAGAAAGTACAAGAATCAGTCAGGAATCATCAGCGATCATGTGACCTGCACTTGAGCAGCCAAAACATGTATAAGAGGTTTTTTTTTTAAATCCAATCATGGATTCATTAAAGGCTTATATTTAAATATTCTAAAATCTTTAACTAACACCCTTTTTTACCATCCTCCCCTATTTTTTACTTTATTAAACAATTATGCAAACCACTTATTGTACTCTAAAAATCTATTTTTACATGTGATTAAAGTCAACTGAGTCATATTAACCAGCAAGGCTCTTGTTGTTTGACAACTAATAGAAGTGATAGCATTCCATTGTAATGCATTCATTGTAGCACCTCCCTATTTTAATACATCCACTTTACAGGCAGAGAAGTACCTTTGTGTAGCTACACCAGGAAATTCATTTTACTTTTTATTGCCAAAAAAATCAGTTTATTGAACTTGATATGCAAACTCCAATATTTAATTTAGCAGCTGTATCCAATAAGATATTATCACCATGTATTGCATAAGCATTTTAAATATCCTATATTCAAAGCAATTACAGTGCCAACAAGAATTTGAACTTTTCCCAAGTTTTCAGAAACCTGGTTCCAATTCTCGTCAAATCTGTATTTGGTATATGATGGAGATTATATTGCCAAATCTAACAGAATACAATGTATTGCAACTTTTGTAAGAGTTTTGTGACCTTTAAAGCAAGTTTTACCTTCCTTCAGATGTTGGTTGACATTGATTGCAGCCAGTGTGAAATGTACCGTAGGACAGCTGAGGGATTCAGTATAAATGATTAGTTGTCATTTCTGGAACATTTTTACACTCTTTCAACATATTCAAGATTTATTTATTGAAGTACATTAGATCATATGCTTCCCTGTAGCTAATTAACTGATAGATTTGAAAGGTCAGGAAATTCGGATGAGGAATTTAATGCACACTAGCAAAATGTTCATTGTTGTTTATAGACATAATGTTGGAGTATGGGGACTTATTTAGAAAGAGAGGGAAAGAACTTTTATGATATATATTTAAAGTAACAACTTTGGGTGATCTGAACAGCACAGATATAGTCTGACAAGGATCTGCAGTACTGACGGAAACTCAATCAACTGCTGTTTTGCACACATGCTTACACATTTAATATCACATCATAAAATATATTTTTTTTAACTTGATGGTTACAACATTAAGATACACATGAGATGACATATGCCTGATTTTCTTCAGCTGGATCAGGTTGCAGTCCTTTGGCTACAAGTACTAGTTGACACTGACGGCTGTCATTCCTCAGGGAAAATCCGGACATGTTATAAAACCTTGCTTGATCTTTATTGTCACCCCTGGGTTAGCTGTTATCATTTGTATCTGGCTGCTCCTTTTCTATTTTCTTTGTCGTAGAAAAAAATGCTTGGTTTAGGTGAGTGTTCCACATAAAAGAAATTAGGTAAGAAATGGTAATAGGTATTTTAAAATTGGTGCTCTGAAAAAGCCTTTATCTTTGCAAATATCACAGTAGAAATTAACAATCAGCACATGATTGTAAATGTAGCACAGTGTTCTATACTTTTTGTTTAGCTATGTCAAAATTACAAATTAGGGCAACATGTGTGACTCCCTGCTGTGCTCATGCTGCAGAGACTGGAGGGAACTGATGTAGCAACACTATGAAAGCATATCTTTACAGAATATCTTCACATACTAATTGCCTTTCCCACCCTTCACACAAAAACGAAATTAGTGTTATACGCGCTTGTTATCTACTTCAAGTGTAAGTGCATTTACTTGTTTCCATTAAAGTTGTTTTTTACGATAATACACTATGGAGCCCCTTTTCTTTTCACTCATATTGGGAGCCAACCATCCATGGTAAAGGTGCACTGTCACTCAGGGGCTGCTGCTAGTGTGGAAATTTAGAGGTTTGAATAGAAGCCAGCTAGGAGCCGTTGGTCCATAGTTAAAGGGTGTACTGCTATACAGGAGCTGCTGCCAGTGTGGATTGAAAGAGGCTTGTTTGCATGCCAGCTAAGGTGAGAGGCTGGGGAAAACAGGGTCACCAGGATTGGAACACTTTAGGGCCCTTTCACACGTACGGACCGTATGTCCGCATTTTCATCCGTCTGTTTGCGGATGAAAATGGGACATACATGGGTCCCTATGTAATATAATCCGCAAAGATCCGCATTTGCGGACGGAAGAAAACCCTATTTTTCTTCCGTGTGCCGGATCGGATGAACATGGACATACGGTCCGTGTTCATCCGATCCCCCATAGGGGAGAGCGGAGGAAAGACAGGGCGGTCCCTGCACAATGTCAGCTGCCAGCTCAGCGGGGATTTTACGGAGGATCCCCGGTGAGCTTTTGAGGACACACGGAGTGGATCATTACTGATCCGCCCGTGTGAAAGAGCCCTTACACTTGGGAATTGCTGTAGTTTGGAGCACCATACACCTAGCAACTGATATTGATGATCGAATTGTTTGCACAACATTGCACAACTTTTGGTTTTGAATTTGCACAGAGACTCACAGTTACACTACTTTTGCATGAAGGATCATATGTGCATGAAGAAATTTGTTATAACATTTTTTTCACTTTAATACCTTGTATTTATTGCTATTTATTTCTTGGAAATTGTTAACAGGATTGCACTAGATGTATTTGTTATCAGCGGACATTTACTGCTGGTAGCATTATATGTTTGGGTCTAGGCACACTTTTATATATATTTTTTCATTTATTGCACATAGCACTTCATAATATTATTATTTAATAATTTATTGTTTAGTTGTAAGCGCCTCAAACACCCCCCTTTTTTTAACATTTCTAAATGTTCCTTTTAACATTGCAAATCATTAATTTAAAATCTACATTAACCACTTAAGCCCTGGACCATTTTGTTGCTAAATGAGCGGGCCACTTTTTTGCGATTCGGCACGGGGTCGTTTTAACTGACAATTGTGCGGTCGTGCAACGTGGCTCCCGAACAAAATTGATATTTTTTCCCACAAATAGAGCTTTATTTTGGTGATCACCTCTGCTGTTTTTATGTATTGCGCTATAAACAAAAACAGAGCAACAATTAAAAAAAAAGCTATATTTTTTTACTTTTTGCTGTAATAAATATCCCCAAAAAATATATAATTTTTATTTTTTCCTGAGTTTAGGCCGATATGTATTCTTCTACATACTTTTGGTAAAAAAAACGCAATAAGCGTTTATTGATCGGTTTACGCAAAAGTTATTGGCTCGAATTCACAAAGCACTTACGCCAACGTATCTCGATATACACCGCGTAAGTGTAAGTATGCGCCGTCGTATCTGTGTGCCGTGCCCACAGAACTAGATACGCCTGAAAAAAAAGGCTTCATCCGACGACGTAACTTTCCTACGCCGGCATATAGTGGCCGCATATTTACGCTGTCCGCCTCATTGCAAATATGCAAATGAGGGAGATACGACGATTCACGAACGTAGTTGCGCCCGGCGCATAATATACGCGGTTTGCGTAAGGCTTACATCCGGCGTATAGTTATTCCCCATCTATGAGGCGCAACTCATGCAAAGGTATGGACCAGGGAACAGCCGTCGTATTTTACGTTGTTTACGTAGTAGTACGTGAATAGGGCTGGGCGTAGGTTACGTTCACGTTGTAGGCAGTGATTCGACGTATCTTAGGCAGTTGTTTCGACGTGATTCTGCGCATGCGCACTATGATGCGGCTACGGGACTGCGCATACGCCGTACGTTATTCGTATCTTTATGACGCTCAGTCCATCATTTACATGGGGTCACACCTCATTAGCATGGCTCACGCCCACTTCCACCTATGCTGGCTTACGCCGAGGAAACCCAGCGGAGATTTGGGGGCGAGTGCTTTGTGAATACTGTGCTTGGCGCTCTGCGATACGCCGGCGTAGCTTAAAAAAGATATGCTACGCCGGTATAAATATGCGCCAATGTATGTGAATCCGGGCCATAGCGTCTACAAAATAGGGGATAGTTTTATGGCATTTTTATTAATATTTGTTTACTAGTAATGGCGGCGATCAGTGATTTTTATCATGACTGTGACATTATGGCGGACACATCGGACACTTTTGACACATTTTTGGGACCGTTGTCTTTTTTACAGCGAACAGTGCTATAAAAATGCACTGATTACTGTGAAAATTACACTGGCAGTGAAGGGGTTAACCACTAGGTGGCACTGTAGGGGTTAAGTGTGCCCTAGTGAGTGATTCTTACTGTAGGGGGGATGGGCTACATGTCACAAAACAGTGATCACAGCTTCCGATTACAGGAAGCGGTGATCATTGTCAGTAGGCAGAGCGGGGAGATGCTTGTTTACATCAGCATCTCCCCGTCATTCCTTACCGTGAGACGATCGTGGGTATCCCCGCAACTATCAAGTCTGCAGGACCCGTGGTCGGGCTCACGGAGCTTGCGGCGCGCATTCCCGCAATGCCGCGATCTTAGAGGGGACGTATATATACATCCTTCTGCCTGTCCGTGCCATGCTGCCGATGTATATAGTCGTGCGCTGGTCGGCAAGCAGTTAAATATTGAGTGAAATAAACTCAGTAATATCTAGTTTTTGTGAAGGCAAACAAACACCTTTTAGAGGGCTTAGAACACTTGAAAGGTATGTATGGAGACACACACACAGTTATATGGGTTAGCATCCCTATAGCATGAAGGCGAGTAAACTACTCCATTAGATCAAAAGGGTCTTTACCATTTTTACCATTTTAAACTTAGACTTTAGACTCCTCCTCTTGTAAAAAGTAAGTATGAAAAGACCATTTGCATTTTTATTCCGAGTCCTTGAATCATTGGAAATTGTATAGAAACTAATCATAATATCTAGAACATGGGCTAATATTTAGAAAATGGGATTCTGAAGTCCAAAGAATCATTTTCCATTTAACAGGAGGTGGTGCTTGCACTGATAAGTTGTTTAAAACCACTCCCAAATCCCACACCATTTCTGGGAAATCAGTGGTGTGAAAGACTGATTCTATTGGGATGCCATGGTAATAAAGGGCATCTGCCTGGCAGGAACCACATGCTCCCCCCCCCCAGTCAGCCTGTCGGGCTTACTCACAAAGGGCCAGATTCACGAAGAATCGCGGCGGCGTAACTTATCCTAGATAAGTTACACCGCCGCAATTTTTCATCGCAAGTGCCTGATTCACCAAGCACTTGCGATGAAAACTACGCCTGCGGCCTCCGGCGCAAGGCGGGCCAATTCAAATGGGCGTGTGCCATTTAAATTAGGCGCGCTCCCGCGCCAGACCTACTGCGCATGCTCCGTTTCCTAACTCCCGCCGTGCTTTGCGCACCGTGATGTAATTTTTTTGAACGGCGACGCGCGTAGCGTACTTCCGTATTCCCAGACGGCTTGCGCAAATGACGTTAAATTTTGAATTTCGACGCGGGAAAGACGGCCATACTTTAGACAGCAATACACTTGCTGACTAAAGTTAGGGCA
This sequence comes from Rana temporaria, assembly GCF_905171775.1. Lineage (NCBI taxonomy): Eukaryota > Metazoa > Chordata > Amphibia > Anura > Ranidae > Rana > Rana temporaria. Next base: position 77,300,448 of record NC_053491.1, on the reverse strand, counting down.
CCAAAAAAAACTACTAACTTTGCGACGGGAAACTTGACTACGGACGACGTAGCGAACGCGAAAAACCGTTGTGGATCGGCCGTAACTCCTAATTTGCATACCCGACGCTGGTTTACGACGCAAACTCCCCCCAGCGGCGGCCGCGGTACTGCATCCTAAGATCCGACAGTGTAAAACTATTACACCTGTCGGATCTTAGGGATATCTATGCGTAACTGATTCTATGAATCAGTCGCATAGATAGAAACAGAGATACGACGGCGTATCAGGAGAAACGCCGTCGTATCTCATTTGTGAATCTGGCCCAAAGCTCTTATTGTTTCATGGGGCCTACAACAGTAACATAAATTAAATAAAAGGTGAATGATGATCTATGCAGACATCATTTAGACATAAAACAATCATAGGCCTATAGAATGAATCCAGGGGACTGATTTGCTCATGTTTAGTTTTTACTAAAGCTTAGAAAATCCTCCAAGCTTCTGTGTTGGTGCAAGATACATAGTCACAATAAAACAATCCCCAATAAAATATAATAAATGTTTAATTGCTCCCATATTTGTCAGCTGAGATATCTCATCATATGACCAGTATATCTGAACCAGAATGATGCATACATTCCATCATTTGTTAAATTTCAACAATAATGTCACTTTCCTGTCTTCAGTACAACATCTTGCCACCAGACAACACACAAAACAGACATTTTCTAGTAGTTACATAAGGGTACAAATATGCACAATATAAAAACAATTTTCCTTGTATATTTGGTCAGCATGTATTGCTTTGCTTCAAGATGTGGCTTTTTTTTTTTTTTTAATTATAGTGATTCTTGAGCACAGATGTAGGAATATGGTGTTGTCCTTTAATTGGTTTATGTTTGATTTTATGTCAAAATAAATAAAAATCACTTTTAGAAATCAAAAGAGCATTGTGAATTTATATAGAATGTTTTATATTTTATAGTACAATGTTTCTCAACTCAGTCCTCAAGGCACCCCAATAGGTCATGTTTTCAGGCTATCCATTATTTTGCACATGTGGTTTGATCAGTTTCACAGCCTTAAGCCCTGTACACACTGTTTGTCTGATGAAAACAGACCAATGGATCGTTTTCATCAGACAAACCGATGGTGTGTGGCCCCATCGGTTTGTTTTTCATTGGTGAAAAAAAAAAGGACATGTTTTAAAATTTTCCTATGGATAAAAAACCGATAGAACAAAACGATCGTCTGTGTGGAAGTCCATGGGTCAAAAATCCACGCATGCTCAGAATGAAGTCGACGCATGTTTGGAAGCATTGAACTTCATTTTTCTCAGCACGTCGTAGTGTTTTATGTCACCTTTTGGACACGGTCGGATTTTTGACCGATGGTGTGTAGGCAAGACTGATGGAAGTCAGCTTCATCGGATTTTCGACAAAAAAATCCATCGCATTAGATTCCATCAGATATCCGATCATGTGTACAGGGCTTTAGTAATTACCACAGCCATTTCATCTGATGGAAATCGTGAAAACATGACCTGTTGGGGCACCTTGAAGACTGGAGTTGAGAAACACTGCTATGGCATATAATGTCTATAGGTCTTTTTCTGGCAAATCAAGCAGTGATTAATATAACATTATTTTATATATGACTATGCTAAGATGAAGGCAGATATCCCTGGCTACTAGCTGTGTTGGGTTTTCATTTTACATTTCTGTTGTGCCAGTATTAGGTTTTTTTTGTACAGATATGCATGCTTGGCTGGATACCATCTAATTTTAATAAACAGATTTTAAGAAAATTTGTCATGAGAGAAACATGGATGCTGCCATTGCTGACTTGTTAGTCTGCTAATCCTAGTTGTCTGGCTTACTTTGTGTAAGAACCTGTTCACCCCTCCCTCTGTTGAGTGCCACCGCAGCAGCTTGCTATGGGGGCACCCCAGCTGAGTCACAGCTCCCTGTATCCATTCAGACACAAAGACCCTGGCTCCCCCCCTCTTCCCTAATAGGTTAGATGACTTTGATTGACAGCAGTGGCAGCCAATGTTGCCGCTGCTGTGTCTCGGCCAATCAGAAGGGAGAATCTCAGACGACTGAGACACTTGTGGACATCGCTGGACAGTGAGGAACCTCAGGGAAATGTTAGGGGGCTACTGCACACAGAGAGCTTTTTATCTTAATGCATACCATGCATTAAGATAAACAACCTTCTGCCTTTAGAACCCCTTTAAATGTGTGGCATGTGTGCTGGTAAATCTTTTGAAATATACTTCTACTGCTCACTGTTTATGATCTGTGTGTGGGTGGGAAGTCAGCAAGCAGTGAGTGAGCAACTCTCTAGTCTCTTGAGGCTAAGGATGTGCCCAGTGAACAGGATCAGTATCTCACCTAGAAGCAGCTCTGCTGTCAAATTTCTGAGCAAGGAAACATGTCTTATATTGCCTAGACCAAATTGATGAGGCTTACCATGGGAATATGGTCAAACCTTCTAAAGTATGAAAACTAAAACTACAATTTTGGGATCAGCTGATGGAATTGAGCCAAAAAACTGCATTATTACAAATGTTTTTATAGGGTGATTATAAAAAAGATGGTGACTTTTTTTGGCTAGAAATGTAAAACTTTCAAATGTAATGAAATAATTTTTACTCTTTTATCAGATATGGTTTCACTTAGTCTGAAATTATTTGTAGTGAGTGTATTGCATATTGGATGGCTATTTCAATTAAGTGAGATGTGCTGACCATTTCTGCATTTCAAAACACTTTGTTTTTTCCAAATGAAAGGAAACAACAAAAACTAGACACCAAATTCCTTTGGGACACATTGCGTATACACATAAACATGAGAGCTTGAAAAAAAAAATGTCTTTTACTACTCTTTTTGGCAAATCCTTATGGCTGAAACTCTCTGCTCTTTTTATGTCACATAGCTTTATCAAAGACCAGAATCAAAACTAAAAATAATTGAGTGTAGTGTTTACTATCTGGCATGATAATCTCATACATTGCCAATTCAAGGTTTTACAGCAACATTATGAGAAGTCTCCTGAAATAGACCATTATTTTGTACCATAGAGAATTGATAACTGATGTGCAGTTTCCCTTACCAACTAATCAGACTTTAGCTTTTTGCAGGTAAGTTAAAGTATCTTACCTGCAGCACTTCCTGTTACAAGCTGACAACCCTAAGTCACAATTAGCAGCAGTATTATCAGCCTGCCTTTCAAGCTACTTTAGTTGGCCTTGGGCTCTTTACCTGATAGCTCAACATTCAACTGAAAATGTGTACACAACAGGCTAACAGCACTGCTGCTAATTGAGAAGAAGTGTCTTAAAGTTGTCAACCAAGAAGTGCTGTTACTAGTAGGAACACCAGGTAAGAAACTTTACAACATATTCACAAAAGGTTTTTATAATTGAATTATACCTAATATATTACAGGGCTCTGTAACCTCAAGGATGAGACCAAGCTGGTCTTAAATATTATGTTTGATATTTTATTTTCACTGACTTTTTAGCAGAAATGTATTCTAGCCAGTACAATAATCCAAACGTAGAAAATATTAATACTTTTAAGGGACCATTATATGTGAACATTCTAGCAAAATTTATATTTTATATTTTAATATTCCACGTATGCTTTTCATTCTGTTCAACCGTGTATTAAATATATACAAGTTGACAAAAACTTTCAGAGCTATGAGGTCCTCTGTGATGGAAAGCATGGTATTAGTTCCAGATACTAGGTGGGTGCATCTCTCCTCAAGCCTTGTACACACGACCGAGGAACTCGACGGACGAAACACATAGTTTTCCTCGTCGAGTTCCTTGTTAGGCTGTCGAGGAACTCGACAAGGCAAGTTTCTCCATTCCCGTCGAGGAAATAGAGAACTTGCTCTTTTTTTGGCTCGTCAAGTTTCTCGACAGTTTCCTCGACGAAAATGTACACACGACCGGTTTCCTCTACAAAAAAATATCTCCCAGCAAGTTTCTTGCTGGTTTTTGCTGAGAAACTCGGTCGTGTGTACGAGGCCTCAGACGGTGTAATCCAATAGATACTACAAAAAACAAAGGGACTGGAAAGCGAATGCACCTAGTGCATTACCGAATAAGGTCTTTATTCAATGTAAAAGCAGATAAAAATGGATACTCACAAAGTTGCAACTGTATTTTTTGCAACTGTCTTTGTGCTTAGACATGTTTCCGGGGGCCTCCATGGCAGCATATGTATGCTGCCATTGATAGGCACCAGGAAAGGAAAATTACGGAAAGGTAAGTATTACATTTTCTATTATATTGGCAATGGTTGATTCCTAAAATAACAGCAAAATTGCACAATTTACTGCCAAATTTATGATTATTTGATTAGTATTTCTTGTGGACTTCTGGTCAACACGGAGTCATTGTGACACAATGATTATTTATGACCGAGATATTATCATTTTAAAGGGTTCAAGCATCACAGTACAATTTTCAGTCCTTCCATCTTTTGACTTTTGCAGAATATCTTACAAACTTTGGGCCAGATTCTCAAAAGAGATACGACGGCGTATCTCCAGATACGCCGCCGTATCTCTGAGTCTGGGCGGTCGTATCTATGTGCCTGATTCTTAGAATCAGTTACGCATAGATTTCTATTAGATCTGACCGGCGTAAGTCTCTTACGCCGTCGGATCTTAACTGCATATTTACGCTGGCCGCTAGGGGCGTGTACGCTGATATACGCCTAGAAATATGTAAATCAGCTAAATACGCAAATTCACAAACGTACGCCCGGCCGACGCAGTACAGATACGCCGTTTACGTTAGGCTTTTCCCGGCGTAAAGTTACCCCTGCTATATGGTGGTGTACATGCGGCGTACCAATGTTAAGTATGGACGTCGTTCCCACGTCGAATTTTGAATATTTTACGTCGTTTGCGTAAGTCGTCCGTGAATGGGGCTGGACGTCATTTACGTTCACGTCGAAACCAATACATCCTTGTGGCGTACTTTGGAGCAATGCACACTGGGATATTCCACGGACGGTGCATCGTCAATCACGTCGGGTCACAAATTATTTACATAAAACACGCCCCCCTGTTCCAAATTTGAATTAGGCGGGCTTACGCTGGCCTATTTACGCTACGCCGCCGCAACTTACGGAGCAAGTGCTTTGAGAATACAGCACTTGCCCGTCTAAGTTGCGGAGGCGTAACGTAAATCGGATACGTTACGCCCGCGCAAAGATATGCCGATCTACGAGAATCTGGCCCTTTGGGTTTTAGGTACCTCACTAGAATCATTCTGTCTAAATAAATATTCTAAAATCTCTTCCTTATAATATTTTTTGCAGCTGCAGTTCTCACTTAGAAATGGACCATTTAAATAACTATTACTGTTAAACAGTGCTTTTATTCAGATATTCCCATATTTATGCCTAAATATGTATAATGTGTATTTGGGAAATAGATTCAGCTACAGTTTTTTTTTATTTTAGCAGACATATATTTAGTAAAATTGTGCAATGGGGCAGCATATGCTGTCTTGAGATGCTTCTTGGTATCTCTTCTGTTGACATGAGCAGCATGGTGGCTATGTGTTGAGATTTTGTGCCTTGCAGCTTTGTGTTCTGAGTTCAAGTCTTGTACAAGACATTGTATGGAGTTTATTATTTTTTATGTATGCTTGTTCTGTGTGCTCAAGTTTTTCCCCACATTCTAAACGTTGCGTGTGTCTTCCTTCCAAAACTTTTGTGTAACAATGACGGTGTTATGGACATTAGCTTGCAAGCTCCTTCAAGGGACAGGGACTGTTGTAAACCGTTTTGTGTTGGCACTAGAAATATACATAAATGCATATTAAAATGTATTTTATGTTGGCGCTGCTTAGTTTTTCACATCTATCTTTTGGGATAAATCTTTCCAAGATTGTGGCAATAAATAATGGAAAATATGAAACAAAATAGTTCATTAAATTGTAGTTGTCCTCTTCTACTTCTGTTGTGAGGCATAAAAATTATAATTTAGTTATATGGCCACTCATGTTCATGGATGCTTTTCAAAAGCCAATTGTCTAGGTGACTTATTGCTGTTTTCAGAATTGAGTTAAAGACCCCCTACCCTCCTAAAACACATTGACCATTGAAAATCTAATGCTACTTGAACTTGTCAGTAGTGATTTCTTTACTTTAATTTGATAGATTTTGGACTTTCACGCCAAGTCTTCTGATCTTGCATGTTTCTACTAGAGTGTGGATATGCTGTGGGCTTTGAAAATGTTAAATGTGCCAGCATGACAGGGATTAGAATGGTAAAACATTTGTTAAAAACGATATAATATAAATGTGTGTAGCATTGATTGCAAGTAGAAAATAATCTAGAGACCTGCTTTCATCAATGGCTGCATGTTTTTAGTATAGGCTGACCATTACAATGAGGAGAAAAGCGCCACTTAGTGTAGAATCTTTAAGATCATTTATTTCACATAAAATGGGGCAACTTACATTTTCAATAAGATTATAGGTGCATATGAACTTGTCGGCGTGTAATTGGTACAATGCCTGGGGTCCGCCAGCTGAACGCTGCAATGTAGCAGGGGGAACTGCCGATCGCCCTTTTCTGGATGGCTTCCAAGCAGGGCTCTCCATGGAGTGCAGCGCAGACTGCTGTGCCAGCGCCAACGTCGCCAGAAGGTGGGAATGAACAACGCATTTCAAAGCAAGTGCAATGTGGATCTTGAGCATGTGTGCTCCTTTCTCAAGTTGCTCGGGGATGTGAAAGAGCCTTGGTGATATACAGTGAATATTAATTAAGCAATTAATAAAATGTAATATAAAATCATGTAACTATACAATCTGATTAAAAAACAATGACATAAAAGAAATGACAATAACTGATAAAAGTAAGAGTAAACCGCAATATTATGCAATAATTAATAATGATGATCTATGATCGCTTCATAGGAACTGCATGTACCTGCATGTCAAAACACTTGAAATTAGAATTTTTATCTGAACTCATCAAGCATATATGTATAAAGCCTTTTCAGCAATTTATATGAACTGATCAGAGCAAAAGGACATGGATATATAATAGTAGTAATAAAGTAATAGATACAAGATAAATAAAAACCAATACAGGATGCTGCTAACTGTATTTTTTAAAGTAGTTACAGTGGTGGAAGAAACCATAGTGGATCCCATGAATTTTTAAGACTTAGGCCCCATACACACGAGAGAATTTATCCGCGGATACGGTCCAGCGGACCGTTTCCACGGATAAATCCTCTCAAAGATTTCCGCAGATTTCTATGCGATGGAGTGAAATCCTCTGGCGATGACGTGTCGCGCCGTCGCCGCGATTATGACGCGGCGACCGCGCGACGCTGTCATATAAGGAATTCCACGCATGCGGCAAATCATTACGACGCGTGCGGGGAATCCCTTTGGACGGATGGATCCGGTAAGTCTGTACAGACGAGCGGATCCATCCGTTGGAATGGATTCCAGCAGATGGATTTGTTGTGCATGTCAGCAAATATCCGATCTGCTGGAATCCATCCCAGAGGAGATTTCTCCGCGGAAACAGATCCGCTGGCGTGTACACACCATAGGATCTATCCGCAGAAACCCATTTGCTGGGATTTATCTGCGGATGGATTCTATCGTGTGTATGGGGCCTAAAATATAAAAAGTACCCCTGAAATTAATAAAGATACATTAATGGATCATCATATACTATGCTAAAGTAATTGCAAAATATAAATAGATTCAATTGAATATATGAAAAACTGAATGTCTGTATGTGATATTCTTAAAGTAATAAATTATATAATGGTGTTCATTTCTAGATCTTCGCTCAAACCACTGGGAGACAAAATGTGTATATCCAAAATGTCTCACGTTGACATAACTTGGAAAAACATCCCCCCATGAAAAGTCTCTAGGGATAGCCTCAATAATCCAATCCTGCAATCCTACAGTGAATTTGTTATGGACCTCAAGAAAATGGCATGGTACGTTGTGCTAATCAGAGCCATCTTCTATTAAGCAGAGATGTTCGCCAAAGCGTTGTCTGAGAGGTCTGATGGTACATCGTACATACAACAAATTGCAGGGGCAGGTAAGGCAATAAACTACATAATCAGTAGAACAATTAAAGAAGTTACCTATATTACAGTGAGGGAAAAATGTATTTGATCCCCTGCTGATTTTGTATGTTTTTTCACTGACAAATAAATGATCAGTCTAGAATTTCAATGGTAGGTTTATTTTAACAGTGAGAGACAGAATAACAAAAAAAAATAATCCAAAAAAGCGCATTTCAAAAAATCTACCATTAAAATTATAGATCATTTCTTTGTCAGTGGGCAAACATACAAAATCATCAGGGGATCAAATAATTTTTGCTTCACTGTATATGTCTTTCCTTTGATAGTTAAGTGTGTTTTGCCCATGTTTTATAGAATCGCAGCCTTCTGACAACGATGCATGCCTTTTATTGGGATCAAACACAGCACATTTTTTTTAGATTTGGTTGTCTGTAATTTGCTGGGTGCTGCTTTCTTTTTTGAGTATAGGGGCCTTTCTGTAGGTGATTTTAGTTTTATCCAAGATAACGGGTTTAAGATGATGATCTTGGAGCAGGCTATCCCATTGTTTATTTAGGATCATGGTACCTAGGTATAATCCTGACTGGTTGATTGTTTTCTTAAAGATACTACACTAAGGCCGAAGTTCATTTTCATCGGACCAAACCGACCGTGTGTATAGGCTATCGGTCTGGTTTCCTTCAGTCCAAAATTTCTAAACATGCTTCAAAACCGAACCGATGGACCGCTGCCCCATCGGACCAAACCGATGGTTAGTACAGAAAAGCATCAGTTCAAAACCCGCGCATGCTCAGAATCAAGTCGACGCATGCTTGGAAGCATTGAACTTCGTTTTATTCTGCACGTCGTGTGTTTGACGTCACCGTGTTCTGACCCAATCGGATTTTGGACTGATGGTGTGTACACATATCAGGCCATATGGCCACTTCAGAGGTGAACCGATGAAAACGGTCTGACGGGCCAGTCTCATCGGTTTGGTCCGACCGTGTGTACGGGGCCTTAGAGGTGCTTTTCTGTTCTTTCTGTCCTTTTGGCAAACAAAGTCAGTTTATACTCACCAAAGAACCTGCCTTAAAGTGGTTGTAAACCCTTGTAACAAAAAGAAAAAACCTGCAATACAAAGGCATAATAAGCTAGTATGTATTGCATACTAGCTCATTTTGAATTACTTACCTTAGATCGAAGCTCCTTCAGCAGTCCTTGCACCCTCCTCCGGCCGGTGACATCGCTCCCGGGGGTTAATTCCAGGTATCGTGGCTCCGGTGCTGTTATTGGCCAAAGGTGCGATGACGTCACTCCCATGCATGCGCACGGGAGCCGCCAGTTACGGCACACTGACTGAAGCAACAGCACATACGTGCCATTGCTTCAGTTAGCTTTAGTGTGCATGTGCCGAGGACATCGGCACATGCAGAGGACAGGGGATATATCCTAAACCGTGCAGGTTTAGGAGATATCCTGGGGAGCCACAGGTAAGTCTTATTACAGGCTTACCTGTAACATAAAGTGGTTGTAAAGGGTTTACAACCACTTTAAGTGAACTTTTTCCTCATACCCTTGCTTGTGCAGACAGCCCCCATGGACTCTTTCGTTTGCCAATGGACTTCATGGACTGTCTAATAGACTCTTTTAAACAACCTGTTGTACCTTCTAGGTGTCTGCACTTCCTCTTATTTATTACTGACCATTACAATCAACAACTTATTATTGTACAGGATTTTTATAGTGCCAACAGTTTGCGCAGAGCTTTTCAAAAAGGGAGACAGCACAGTTGCAATGCAACTCAGAACAAGTGGATTCGGAGAACCCTGCTTATGAGACCTTACAATCTAAAGGGATAGGGAAGTGAAAGAAAAGCTAGTAGCTGTGGGGGGTAACAATTGGAGTATAAGTAAACAGTCAGCTGAATGCTGTTTACTACTAATGTATTTATTGCTTCTTGCACCCAGGAAGGTGTGAATTACCATTAATGACTTGGGTAGCATTGTAATCTTCCTTTGAGTCTCCAGCCATAGGTTTTGCCATATAAGAGATGGTTTTGAGGTGGAAACAGGTACTTACAGTATACAAAGTTTGATTTGAGGCTTCTGGAAAGGTACATAACAGGTTAGATTTACTAAAACTAGAGCCTGCAAAATCTGGTGCAGCTCCAGGTTTATTGTCAAAGCAGCTAAATTGAACAAGCTAAAGTTAGAAGCTGATTGGCTATCATGCACAGCTGCACCAGATTCTGAGTGCTCCAGTTTTAGTAATTTTTCCCCAACCTCAAATCGTTGAAACCCTTACGCCTGGTGCACGCAACGTTTTTTTTTTTTTTAGGGAAAAAAAACGAACAAGTCCGGTCAGATCTGCTGTATTAACATTTTGAAGTTAGTAAAGCGATATTCCCTGCTGAGCTGTTGTGTTCTGACAGGAGGATGGGCCCCCTCAAGGGTGAGAGCGCTGGTCATAGGTCAGCTGTCTGTTGTCGGCTGATTTTTATTGAACTTGCAATGTTTCTCGACATTTGACCCTGTATACGAAACTTTAGGCTGGACTTACACTTCTGCACTATCATTTTGAATTACTTACCTTAGATCAAAGCTTCCACAGCAGTCCTCGCACCCTCCTCTGGCCAGTGACATTGCTCCCGATGCTGTTATTAGCCAAAGCCGCAATGACGTCACTCCCGCAAGTGACAGTGTGTGACAGTGTGTGCAGAAAGAGGAACTCCTGCCCGCTGTCACGGGGGAATATGCTGGGCAAAGTGGGGTGCTTAAGAGTAACATGTTGCTTAATACAGGTGTAGGGGCAAACTAAGGGCCAGATTCATAAAAGAGATACGAAGGCGTATCTCCTGATACGCCATCGTTTCTCTGAGATACGACTGTCGTATCTATGCGCCTGATTCATAGTAAGTGACTTACACCGTCGGATCTTAGGCTGCAATTCTAGGCCGGCCGCTAGGTGGCGATTCCATTGCGGTCGGCATAGAATATGCAAATGACTAGTTACGCCGATTTACGAACGTACGCTTTGCCCGTCGCTGTAAATTTACGTAGTTTCCGTAGAGATACGCGGCGTAAAGATAAACCTGCCCTCTAGGTGGTCTAGCCAATGTTAAGTATGGCCGTCGTTCCTGTGTCGAAATTTGAAATTTCACGTGGTTTGCGTAAGTCGTCCGTGAATGGCGCTGGACGCCATTTACGTTAACGTCGAAACCAATGACGTCCTTGCGACGTCATTTAGCACAATGCACGTCGGGAAATTTTAGGGATGGAGCATGCGCAGTACGTTCGGCGCGGGAACGCGCCTTATTTAAATGGTCTCGGCCCCATTTGAATTAGGCGATTTACACTACGCCGCCGCAACTTTACAGGCAAGTGCTTTGTGAATCAAGCACTTGCCCATAAAACTTGCAGCGGTGTAACGTAAATGTAATCCGTTACGCAGCCACAGAGTATGCCGATTCTACCTGAATCTGGCCCCAATTCTTTAAGAGCTTGTGTTGCAGTCTCTAAAAAGGGATACATTATGTATCACTTTTTAGAGGGTGGTAGAGCAGCCTCCTGAATGGCTGTTTTTATTTTGTTATTTTTTTTCTGCTGAATAAACTGTCCATACATGTGGTAGTGCTACTATTGCTAAATTACAAATCCACAGCTGGTATGTTAACAAACAGCAGATGGCCTGTGACATTTTGCTATGGTAGCCCTTCTGCCACAAAATGACAGGTCCTTGGTTGACTTCTGTATGTAAACGACCCTGCAGAGATGTTTGAAAAAATATGCTCTTGACCATGCTCATTTGGTCAGTCATGTCACCCAGGATCCCCATTGGCCTGTTCACATACAGAAGCTGGCCACAGATTCATCATTTGCAGTGGGGCACCATTACCAGCTAGCAGGTCAACAGCGAGTCAACATCGTTTGGCAACCCTCATGGTGACTGATGTGGATCTACATCACTGGATGACCAGATTGAAGTTGTATTTATATTGTGGGACATTGGTTATTTTTTCAAGGGGTGCTTCTTTTCTATATCTTTTTTTATTGTTTTTTTAAAGAAAAAAAAGCAGAAACAGTAAGGCCGCGTACACACGATCAGTCCATCCGATGAGAACAGTCTGAAGGACCGTTGTCATCGGTTAACCGATGAAAATGACTGATGGTCTGATGTGCCTACACACTATAGGTTAAAAATCTGATTGTTTTAGAACGCGGTGACGTAAAACACTATGACGTGCTGAAAAAAACGAAGTTCAATGCTTCCAAGCATGCGTCGACTTGATTCTGAGCATGCGTGGATTTTTAACCGATGCTTTTGCATACTAACCATCGGTTTTGACCTATCAGTTAGACGTCAATCAGTTCAATTTTAAAGCAAGTTCTAATTTTTTTGACCAAAGGTTAACTGACCGATGGGGCCCACACACGATCGGTTTGGACGATGAAAAGGTCCTTCAGTCCGTTTTCATCGGTTTTGACCGATCGTGTGTACGCGGCTCTACAGTAAAAAGAGGAAACATGTCCTTATAAATCACATCATACAAATAGCAATTACATGGGAAGAAACCTGAAGCAATAGAACCCTGCATATATAGATCAAGAAGAGAATTGTAATATGCGGAGGTCTATTAAGTAACACATACAATAAAATACTCTGCCTCCATAGAGGGAACAAGGTAAAAGGCCAAAAAAATATTATTTGTTGGCATCAGGTAGGACATCTTTAGGGTGGGGAGAGGGAAGAGGGGAGGCTGGTATGGTATCCTTAGGTAATTTCAGTCTGCCGAGAGAGTTAGTAAGGTTTGCCTAAGAAGATGGATTTTCGAGCTTGAAAGAGAATGTTCCATGAATATCTTCAAACGACTGAGGAAACGTTTGGTAGGTCCAAAATTCTGGGTATCTTGTTTTTCAATGTATAGAATATATTTCAGCTCCTTTTTAACTTGCAATAATTGAGGGAGTGGAAGATGATGTTCAATCTTTCAGGATAGTCTGACGTGCCATCATCTATATCATTTTTAAAATTGTTTCTTGTAAATGAGTAAGAGGATGTGCAATGTATCCCATACATTCACATAGGAGGTTCTGGTCATTTACTTTTAGATTAGAGAAGCATGACATGGTTTTCTCACCCCTCCTCCAATCTAATTTATTCACAGAGTGCCTTGTATTCAGTGAAAAGATTGCAAGCAATTTTGTAAATGGATGAGGTGGTGAGTGTGACCCACTATCATAACTGTACTAGAGCTGGAACTATACGTCCGAGTGGCCTAAGCTCACAGCTGATGTTAGTATCCAGTAGAATAAAACTAACATTTTTAGTATCACCTGGTGGCATCCAGACATTTTTTTTCCCCTATAGATCACCTTTAACACTGGGTACTTGGCAATGAAACAAATTAATATGCAGAGCGGGAGAATTTTTTGTTGTCAGAAACAGTTACACATATGAATATAATATTTTATATTTTATACTGTATATATCTCGGCTTTAATCTCCCTTGTTTCATTGTTTAATTATACATTCCCTAAAGCATTGTCAGCAAGCGCCGATTCATAATGTGTTACAAATATATTACTTCCTGTAGTTTTAATTACTAAACTGACAAAAAAAGAAGAAGAAAATAATGGAAACACAAAAATCTGTCATAGATCCTAATTAATATTCTGATTAAATAACTTGGATCTTGATTATGTGGCTTTACACATTATTTGTTCAGTCTATGGGAGAGCAGTTTTATTTTTTATGTTTTACAGCATCCTTTTCCCATTGCAAAAATAAACTGTGTGCTCTATTAGGATGTGTTAAGGATCAGATTTCCATCATAAGGAGTACAGCAGACCAGATGCATACATAATGACTGTTTGCAGATTCTGTTGGTTTGAAAAGTGGACATTTTTTGTAACCTTTCTTTCTCATGATTTACATGAAAGTAAGTTAACATTCTAAAACCATCATGCGGCGTACAATTTCTGACGTAATTTTGGCTCAAATTTGTGTTGCATTCACACGGTCACACAAATATTGTTGGAAATTCCAAACGTCAAGAACGTGGTGACGTACAACACTACGACAAGCCAAAAAAATGAAGTTCAATGATTCCGAGCATGCGTAGAATTTTTGTGTGTCTGAATTGCATACAGACTTTTGCTGTCGGAAAAATTGAGAACCAGCTCTAAAATTTTTCTTGTCGGAAATTCCAATGGAGCCTACTCACATTCGTAATATCCGACCAAAAACTCACATCGACAACATTTGTTGTTGGAAGTTCTGACCGTGTGTGCATGGCATAAGAGTACATATTTATTAATGTTAGTGGGGTGCTAGAAAACGTGTACACTATGGCTATATAACTTTATTTAGGCAGCAGCAGTCATGTGACTGTGATATAACCCGGTTTTGTCTCAAAACGTAAAGTAGGAATTTGGCCTTCCATAAAACAATATATACTACTCTACAGAATTCCAGGTATGGCTTGGACCAATTTGAGTATGGATATACCATACTAGTGGAAAATCCTCTAGAAACTAGAAATCACTGTAATAGACACCGGCACGTCAATGATATCCATTATCCACTGACTTTAAGGTCTCGTGCCGAGCAGATGCCCTGCTGCATTATGAACACAGGAGGTTGGCTGCTTGGTATGGAAACCATTTAGGCAATGCTTTGAATGTTCTCAATGAATGCAAAGCATTCCCTGGATGAGGCTGTGTTCACAATGCTGCAGGGCAGCCGCTCAGCACTGGACTCGGATACTAGTGGAGATGGCCACCAAGAAAACTTCACCTCAACACATTTAGACACAGATGGTGTGATCAAAAGGATCACGTCATTCATAGAGAAAATCTTTAAGGAGGTGGTGGTTCCTGGATGGAATGATCATGGTTGCAGCTATTTCATGGATGTTTTGAATTCTAGAATCCAGAAAAGCAGAGATTGGCGTGCAGCTCTCATTCATCTTTTATATGGATTTGGTAATTGTTTATCCTGTCAGACAGGTGCCTCTAGTTGTACTTAAATATAATGTGTTTCCTTATTTGCACGCCAAATTGAGTGCACTGAAACATTTTTTATGAAAATAAAATGTCCATATCTTAATTGTTTATTGAAATTGTCTAACAACATCCAATTTCTGTTCTATTCACAAAAAAATAATTTGTTATGTTTCATTATCTTTTATTACTCTGTATTATTTGACCACGGGACATTGTCTAACAATTTACTAAATATGAATGTCACAGAAAATAAAAGAAAAACGACGCTGCTAAAATTCAGTTTTTGTGGACATGGCTTATCATTTTGGATTCACTTATTACTTTTGTCTTGTTTTACATAAAAATGTCATAATTCTTGCTCTCATCCATCTGGATGGCAGAGGTGGCATAAGTTATATCAGTAGTTTCCTGGTTTTAGTCATCTAATTGCAACACAGTTTTAGTAAGGCCTCGTACACACGACCGAGTTTCTCGGCAAAAACCAGCAAGAAACTTGCTGGGAGATATTTTTTTGCAGAGGAAACCAGTCGTGTGTACATTTTCGTTGAGGAAACTGTCGAGAAACTCGACAAGCCAAAAAGAGAGCATGTTCTCTATTTCCTTGATGGGAATGGAGAAAATTGGCTTGTCGAGTTCCTCAACAGCCTGACAAGGAACTCGACGAGGAAAACGATGTGTTTCGCCCATCGAGTTCCTCGGTCGTGTGTGTGTGCGAGGCTTAAGTGTTAATGGTGTATGGTGATGTACACAAGCATTTCCAGCCTTATTTTATGCCCTGTACACACGATCGAAATTTCTGACTGACTTTTTCCATTGGAAATTCCGACCATGTGTATGCCCCATCAGACTTTTTTCCGAGGAATTCCATCAGAGTTTAGATAGAGAACGTGTTCTCTCTTACTCCGATGTAATTCCGATGTTAGTTTGGCCGGGCAAAAGCCTGATCCTGTGTACGGGGCATAATAGTAGACATTTCTACTAGGAAGAATGATCCTTTTACTCTTCACTGCATGAAATATTGTACATAATGGGAGGGGTGGTTTTAGGCATTGATGTGTTCAGGGAGGGGTAGACCAAATACACGTCTACAAGGTTTGGTGATACATAACGGGCTTTAATCACTTTAAAGTTAGTGAAAATAATGTGAACCCATCCTCAGACAGGAATTTGCTGTGTTGAATGATTTTAACTGAGCATATCGTGTAAATGCAGAACAAAAGTGTGTTTACTTAGGACAAGTAGAAAAGACTAACAAATGAGTCTGGCCTTGTGACCTTTGTTTAACTTTTGCTTTTTATACAGATAATGATTTGTTGCAGGTTTTTACAGATGCCTACTTTTTAACAACAAATAAATGCGAGTACAAGAGCTATGATGTGTCATTCAATCAATTATACACGGTTCACATCAGATGACAGGAGAGCATTCTAACCCATCTAAAATAATCCACTTATATTCAAACTTAATAATTTGTACAAAAAGCATGAGTAACATTTTCTTAACTGCTTGCCGACCAGCCGCCGCAGTTTTACGGCGGCAGGTCGGCTCGGCTGCGCAAAATCACAATATTACATGATTTTGCATTTCAGCCACTAGGGGCGCGCGCATGCCCGACGGGCGCGATCACTGCTGGGCACCCTCGATCGCTCGTTACAGAGCATGAACCGGGAGCTGTGTGTGTAAACACACAGCTCCCGGTCATTTCAGGGGGAGAAATGACTGTTCGGCTGTTCATACAATGTATGAACAGTGATCTGTCATTTCCTCCAGTCAGTCCCACCCCCCTTCAGTTAGAACTAGGGAACATAATTAACCCCTTCCTCGCCCCCTAGTGTTAACCCCTTCCCTGCCAGTGACATTTTTACAGTAATCAATGCCTTTTTATAGCATTGATCGCTATAAAAATGGCAATGGTCCCAAAAATGTGTCAAAAGTGTCCGAAGTGTCTGCAATAAGGTCGCAGTACCGATACAAATTGATGATCGCCGCCATTACTAGTAAAAAAAATGCCATAAAACTATCCCCTATTTTTTAGACGCTATAACTTTTGCGCAAACCAATCAATAAATGCTTATTGCAATTTTTTTACGAAAAATATGTAGAAGAATATGTATCGGCCTAAACTGAGGAAAAAAATAGTTTTTTATATATTTTTGGGGGATATTTATTATAGCAAAAAGTAAAAAATATTATTATTTTTTTCAAAATTGTCGCTCTATTTTTGTTTATAGCGCAGAAAATAAAAACCGCAGAGGTGATCAAATACCACCAAAAGAAAGCTCTATTTGTGGGAAAAAAAGGACGCCAATTTAGTTTGGGAGCCACGTCGCACCCCCGCGCAATTGTCACTTAAAGCGACGCAGTGCCGAATCGCAAAAAGTGGCCCGGTCATTGACCAGCAAAATGGTCCGGGGCTGAAGTGGTTAAAGCAATATTAAACCTAAAATAAATTACTTGCAGTGTACTAGTCCTAAAATGTGGTGGATGCATTTGTCTTCTTTTTTATTCCTTTATTTTCAACTGGTGATTATTTCCTGTCTTACAATGTTTCCATTCCACTAGAAAAGCAATAGAGACACTGTTGGACAGCAGCATTGGCAGTCCAGGGAGAGGGTAGTGTTAAGCCTCGTACACACGATCGTATTTTCCGATGGGAATTGTGTGTTGACAGCCTGTTGGTGGAAAATCCGACTGTTTGTATGCTCCATCGGACAATTGTTGTCAGATTTTCCTCAGACAAATAATGGATGGCAGGCTTTAAAATTTTCCATGGACAATGGTCTGTTGTCAGATTTTCCGATCATGTGTACACAAGTCCATTGGACAAAAGTCCAAAGTACAAACACGCATGCTCAGAAGCAATGCTCACCAAACACAACATTAGCAGAAGGTGCCCAAAGGGTGGCACCAAAGAGATGAAAAAGCACGTAGTGCGTAACTACGTTTGTGTTTATTGGCCAAAAATTGTGTGCTGTTTGTATGCAAGACAAGTTCCTGGCCAACGCCCTTCAGACAAAAGTCTGAGGCTTTGTCTGCGGAAAATCCAATCGTGTGTACGAGGCTTTAGACTAGCAGATTTCAATGGGCTTGGATAACAAATTAAAGCCAAGTTCCAGCTAACACTTTTTAAGAAGTTTCAGCATCATTGTTTCCCCCTTTGGGATAAAGATTTTACATAAATAAAAGCTGACCATGGTTAGCACTCTTCATAGTGTTACATGGTTTGTCTCAACTCTCTTACTGCCACTTTTGCTGGACAGCTTGGTCTGTTAAAAGAAATTGAAAAATAACTGAATTTACGGCCTGGTGAAAATAAATAAAAGGGAATGGAAAAAGGAATAAAAAATGCTGCCACCACATCTACTGTAAGGATTGGTAAGATGAAATATATAAATGTTGTTTTGAATTTAATACTGAATAATACTGATTTAATGTTCCATTCAGTTAATTTAATGCTTTCTAGTTTAAATTTAGAAAATGTGGGGTTTGCACTCCCTTTTGGCATTACCTTATATTTGCGTTTTTTTTTAAATACATTCACCCAAGGTGAATTTTTCTGGCTACGCCCCTTTGGAAATTAAATGTGCGTATTTTTCATGTTTTGTGAATATGATTAAAGCGGGGGTTCACCCTAAAAAAAACATTTCTAACATTGCATGGAGTCGACCTATGAGTCCGACACTATGCTGTTGTTTTTTTTTTTGGCGTACATACCATTTTAGGGCTATTTTCACCCCCGGCTTTCCCGCGGGAGTGGGCGTTCCTAATCACAGGCTGTGATTGACGTGCTTCTGACCGGCGCATACTGCGCATCACCGAAAGAAGCCGAACATTGGTGCGGCTCTATAAGGCGCCTGCACACCGACGTTCGGCTTCTTTCGGCAACTCGTGACGCGCAGTATGCGCCGGTCAGAAGCACGTCAATCACAGCCTGTGATTAGGAACGCCCACTCCCGCGGGGAAGCCGGGGGTTAAAATAGCCCTAAAATGGTATGTACGCCAAAAAAAATTTAAAAAAACAACAGCATAGTGTCGGTCTCATAGGTCGGCTCCATGCAATGTTAGAATTTTTTTTAGGGTGAACCCCCGCTTTAAACTCAATCCAACTGTTTCCTGTTCCTTACATCTGTTATAAAGCAGTCATTAGGTCCTTGGAATGTTGGAGGTGCACAGGAAGATTTGTTAGCCTGTTGAAAACTCCCACAAGTGGACCCACTCTGTACCACATATGATCCTTTGTCAGCATGAGAATAGAATATAAAAGAGCCAACACATTTCAGGGCTTTTTATTATTGCATGTCACTGAAACATGATATGAAGAACGCCTCTTTTGGGGCTCCTATGTTGAGGGATGAGGCCCAGTAATCAGGCTCTATGTAACTACCAACCAAATGAGAAGTAAATTGAATGCAACCATTCTCCTTTCAGCATGAGGAGGGGACTGAAATGTGTGCCATCATTCAGTTGAATTATATAAGGATGGACAGCTATATTTTTGTATGCCATTGTACCTTAAACATCTGCTTGTCTATTGTATGAGTGAAAGGCAGTTTATTATTTAGAAAAAAATTATGTGATAGCAAATGGAATTTTTTTGTCAATGAATGATATGATCTATTTGGACAGTTTGAGTGGTAAAGAAACCAATGGGCACTGATAGGCATCACTGAGAGGTGGCACTGATGGGTGGCACTGAAGGGCATTGATGGGTGGCACTAATAGGTGACATTGTTAGGTGACACTGAAGTGATGGGCACTGATGGGTACTGATAGGAGGCAATGATGGGCACTGGTAGGTTACACTGATAGGCAGCACTTCTAGGTGGCACTAATGAGGCACTGATTGGCACCACTGGTGGGCATTGATAGGTGACACTTGTTGGCATTGATTGGTGGCACTCATGGGCATTGGTAGGGAGCACTGTGGGCACTAACAGATGCACTGGCAGGCGGTAATGATGGTCACAGATGAGGCATCAGACATATATTTTTAATGTGCCTGCTTTCAAATAATAGAGCGTTATGCATTACAAACACCAGCCAGTGTTTTCTCATAATTTGACCTACCGTATGTTAATTATGGTTCCCTTGCAGTCCAGGAGGGACAGAGTACTCCAGTATCTGTAATAAGGTAAAGTGCTCTTCTAATATCATAGCAAATAACCACACTGATGAGCACATTTTAGATCCAAATAGGACAAACATAAGTGCTTATAATTAGAGGATTCCTGTTTATGTACTGCAGTGATAATGATATTACATGACAAACAACAAACTACATCAGGGTTTCTGTTTTATGTTAAACCAGCAGCTGAATGGCAGTAGTGGAGTGAAGGAAAGGCAATATGTGTTGCTGGTGGGAAAAATACTAAAAAAAACCTGGACAAAATACAGATTTGCTTTACGAATGTAAAACTCTAATAAAAATAAGTCAAATCTGTACATTGTTTTACTATGTATGGTGTTTATAACTAAACAGTTCCAGTTGCAACACTAAATGTAATTTTGTACAGTACAGAAGGACTACTAAAGTAAAAGTGTGCAAACCCCATTAGTCTACCTTTCAAGTGTTTGAAACAAAGAAGCAATAGCACAGGTCTAGAAATACATTAAAGTGAGTTTAGTAACCCATCACAAGACAGTGTTTTGGTCCAAGATCTCCTTTATTGAGCAATGACTGAATGAATGAGCTTGCCTAAAATGATTCTGGGATTTGTTCTGTCACTTTTTTCATTGCCAAAAAATCTAAAATATGGAGTCATATAAAATATAAATATATTATAAACCATGATGTAGTTATTGAAACATCCTGTGAATGCTACATTTGAATATGGATTTTACCAGGTGCGTCTGTAAAGAAAAGGTATAGTACCTGCCAAGCAAGTTACATCTGTGGGATATGTGCTCAGCCTTTTTTCCCACTACATCATTTCATTTCCACAACAAAATCTAAGTGAAAATGTATCGTTTTCTTCTCATGAAAAATAAGTAAGTAGTACCCCCTAAAAGACTATATTTTGTAATCTGTTGTGTAAGGGAAACCTGGACGGCATCCATAGCGTAGATTTAGGAAAAGCAGCTCTTGGCTTTGCGTTGCCCATGTAATAGAGTGACAGATTGCTGCCAAGTTCCACCAAATCTAACTGTACTTTAACTTCATCTTTGCCTTATACAACCCCTTGTTCAATTGTTTTTTGATTCTGTGCGCTTACTCACTTTCTCACTTTTTGGTCTATAAAGTGAAAACTAATATAAATAACTTTGACTAAAAACTTTATGCAGGTTTCAGTTGATCTCTGTAGTCACTAGAAAAAAAAGTTGCTCCTAATTACCTGTATGCACTAAACAGGAGCCAGGGGTCTGTTTTTTGGTGGTAGTGCTACTGCCACAAAATTACAAACTTTGCGTCTCATCATTGCATTCAAACATCAGTCAGGTGCTCTACTATGGCCAGATTGTTTGCCCATTTGCTGAACAGCAAACAGGCTGAATTTGGTTCAACCAAAAACAAAAGCTCATCTGTTACGTTACATAAGCATTGTCTGTTGAATAGTCTGATGTATGCATGATGTATGATGTGTGCAGCTAACCAAACTGGGTAAACTGATATGCTTTGCAAGTGCTGTGTGTGTCTTAAGTTGATGTGCCTATTGGGTTGAGCAAAGGCACTTCCCATGCCTGAATCATAATATAGGGTGGTAATCACATCTTTAAAGGTCTCAGAACAATGCAACATATCTTGAAAATCTAAAGACTTTTGAAGTGAAGAAAGTAGACATTGATTTACTAAAGGCAAATAGACTGTGCACCTTGCAAGTGCAAGTGCAGTTGCAGTGGATAAGAAAGGTACGGATCCTTGCGGGATCCGTACTTCTGAAAGAGCCCTAAAACGTTTGTTATTTTTATAAAAATAACCTGAAGGTTTACAACCACTTTAAGTAAGCTTTATGCCTAATACACACGACCAGTTTTCCCGTCGGAAAACTACCATGACAGATTTTGGCCAGGAAAACCGGCCGTGTGTATGCTCCATCGCAGTTTTCCCGACAGGAAAACAGCCGGGAATCCTGGCGGGAAAAAAGAGAACATTTCTCTCTTTTTTCTCGCTGGGATTCCTGGCGGTCTTTTTCCCGTTGTGAAAACCGGACGTGTGTATGCTTTTCCGAGGGGAAAAAAACATGCATGCTCAGAATCAAGTATGAGACGGGAGCGTTTGTTCTGGTAAAAATAGTGTTTGGAATGGAGATAGCACATTCATCACGCTGTAATGGACTGAAAAGCACAAAGACTGAAAAGCGCAATTCGTCTCTCACCAAACTTTCACTAACACGAGGATCAGCAAAAGCAGCCCAAAGGGTGTTGGCGTTTGAATGGAACTTCCCCTTTATAGTCCTGTCGTACGTGGTGTACGTCACCTCGCTTTGGACGGGCGGTATTTGGCCTGAACGTGTGTATGCAAGGCAGCCTTGAGAGGAATCCCGTCGGGAAAAACTTTTTTTTTCCCTGCCGAGAAAAACGGTCGTGTGTACGAGGCATAACGGTCCAAGAAATGTGCAAAATGTAGGTATTCCACAGTTAATAGAGTCAGATTTAGAACAAATAGTGAGAAAAAAAGGGAAAAGGGGATGATCTCAATTATATACACCCATTTACTAAAGACAGAATTGTCAGATATGAACAAATTATGTGAGTGTTGGATGAGAGATGTACCAAATCTATC
The DNA here is from genome assembly GCF_905171775.1 of Rana temporaria. Lineage (NCBI taxonomy): Eukaryota > Metazoa > Chordata > Amphibia > Anura > Ranidae > Rana > Rana temporaria. Next base: position 77,277,660 of record NC_053491.1, on the reverse strand, counting down.
AGTAGAAAACTAGGGGGAGATATTTAACTTTCCATTCCAGATTCTAGTCTCATTACGGGATAAATTAATTCAATTTAAAAATAACACATAGGAGTAACTATACACTGTATAAAATGTCAAAAATATCTCCATCAAATTCCCAAAATCGCTGGAGATGTACAGGTACCCCGGGAAATTGTATCCATATATTCTGGACATGTCCAAAGGTAAGGAGATATGGGAGGGGGGATATGGAAGAGAGATTGAAAAAAAAAGTACACCAATGGATGAAAGTGATAATGATGATATCAAATGTAAGGAAAGTACAAATGCATAATTATATTGTATGTGATTGTGATGAAAAGATGTTTGTTAATACGATTTTATAAGAAATTTTTGAGTAAGTTGAACAATCAAAGATGTAAGATGTCAAATGTAATATGCATATGTATCCATATACATATGGATATGGAATAAAAAAGGAAAGAAAAGATATAAAGAGATTTATAAAAAAAAAAAAAAAAAATTGCAAAATGTAACTGATTTCATAAGTTCTGTGAAAGAGATGGTTTGGGCTGTTTATGCCTAACATTATTCAATTCAAGTTCCAGCATTATTCTCATAAATATATTTTGCCCAAATATCTTTCTTACCTGCCTAAATGTAATAAAGTATTCTTCATAAATGTCAATGTGCTCCTGCAGTCCAAGTCCATTGGACTTAGTGAAAGGGCTACGAGTGTGATATCAAACTGCCCTGTTCTATATCAACCATGGGTAAATATCATGGTCTAGTGTTTACGGATGAGTGAAGCTAGGCTTGTTTATGTTTGGGCATGGCTGACCGTGAAAGAACAGCCTGCTGTCTCGTCTCTATGCTGAGCTGTAGTTCAGGAAATACAGCTGACACAGTGGGTGGCAACGCTGCATTTCGCATTTTCAGCTGCAGTGGTGATACCCGATTTAAAAGAAAAGATTAAGAGAAAATCACTTTGCTGATGCACAGAAGAAAGGTATTTGTTTGGACATTAATCAGCAAGCTAGTTAAAACACAATATTATTTAACTTGTCATGCTGCATTATATATTTATATTTTGTTTTTTGATCATAATTTAAAGGGGTTGTAAAGGTTTGTTTTTTATTTTCTAAATAGGTTCCTTTAAGCTAGTGTATTGTTGGTTCACTTACCTTTTCCTTCAATTTACATTCTAAATGTGTTTTTTCTTTGTTTTCTTTGTCTGAATTTCTCACTTCCTGTTCCTCCTCAGTAAGGTGTTCAGTAAGCTATTCTAAATGACTTTCCACCGCTCGGATGATGGTGGAAAGCTTACTGAGGAGAAACAGGAAGTGAGAAATTCAAACAAAGAAAAACATTTTTTAGAAGGGAAATGGACGGAAACGGTAAGTGAACCAACAATGCACTAGCTTAAAGGAACCTGTTTAGAAAATAAAAGACGAACCTTTACAACCCCTTTAAGGTTAGGCAGGGTTACCCAAGATGGTAATGAGGTTGGGAAAATCCTTTTAGCTCAGAGACCAGTGCTGTTCATGTGGAGGCTTAACATATCCATTTTACAACTTCCCTTTATTGACTATAAGATTGCATTCTTTATCATGAAAAATAGGAGTTGATCTACTAAAGGCAAATAGACTGTTTACATTGCAAGTGCAGTTGCATTCTGCAAGGGAATTTGCTCAGAGCTTAGTACAAGAGATGAAGATTTACTTTGCAAAGAATACCCAATCACATACAGGGAAGATTAAAAAACAACATTTTTGCTTGAATGTGATTGGATGCTGGAAATCAGCAAAGCTTCCCCTCATTTACTAAACTCTGTGAGCAAATTCTGCTGTGAACAGTTTATTTGTCTTTAATAAATCCACCCCATTGTTTATAGGGAATGTAAAACAAAGCAGCTGTATCATGTAAGGTACAAAATCTATATACTTTTAACGGAAATCTTTTTTTGTTATATATATAAATGTTTTACTTTTTAACTACCGGTATATGCTTTGGATATTTGGAGTATTTTTGTATTAATCAAGGCTTTCTAGGTGCTTTAGTGAAAATATTGTCCTTGTAATCATGGCACTTTATACAGAGATATGTTGATTACAAGGAAACATAATTTGCACAGCAAATGGAACTTTGTTTTCTTCATTAGCTGCCTCTTTCCCCATTAGGAATAGAACACTTGTGTCTTTTACATATTTTATACACTAGCTTTCTGTAATCAGCTTGTAAACAAGCCACTTGTGAACAAGACAAAAACAAGCAATGTTTATTACTATACAGTGAATGACACACGGTTTAAAGAATTTATAGATGTCAGCTCAGTCATGTAATATGTGTAAACTAACAGGTCAGATGGGAGAAGTGATTAGAACAAGAAGCATCAGTTAAACGTTTCCTTCAAGGGAATACAGCATCTACTTAACATAAATGTTCTTTGGTGAACATATGTTCCCTATTTTCAAACTAATTGCAATCTAAATCTTGTGTCAGGTATGGAGTCCATCCCAAAAAATAATACAAATAATATATACAGTATGCTATACTGACCTTCTCTCTGAAAAGTTATTAATCCATTATACGAGTGACCGTTGCTATTTTAGAAATGCTGCATGGCGCCTTTGTTTTTGCAATTCACCATACTCTCTTCTGATCATGTGAACGCTGTGATTGGCTGGTACCACTGGCTCCCCGATTATTACTAAAGACTGGGCGCGGTCACATCTTGGTATGTAATACGCAGTAATATCCTTTTTCACTTTTGACTTCCAGGTGTAGGTCATGTAGAGTGAAGTTATAAATCTGTGTTATAAATTTATGTGTTCAAAGGGAACTTTGTGAAATGCTTTTTTGAAAAGACAGCAGGAGGTAAGCATAATATATTAATTATAGTTTAAGCGATATTAAACCCAAAAGGAAAATGTATTCTTTGCAGCTTAACAGTCCTTTTTAAGCTGGCCATAGATGGATCTAAATTTGTCTGGTGCAGCAGGCACCAGACAAATTTCAATCCATCATTTGCTGTTTCTGCTTAATCAAAGTTGATCTAACAACTTCTGTTGAATGGGAATGTTAAAAAAAAATCTCAGTCATTGGGCTTCAGCCAATCAGCTGTATTCTGCCAGAGGAGGAGTCCTACACCCACCTCACGTGTGTTCATTGGGATTTTTTTTGGGGGGGGCAACGCCATATCTTGGCCTAGAATTTGAGCGAGAAACTATTAAATTGGGCTTTGAGGGCACACAGTACAATTTTGTATAGAAAACTAGAAATGTATTAATATGAAATATCATAAAATCAGACAGACATAAAATCAAAATATAGAAATTAGGTCAGTGATTAGTACTACAAGGGTAATAGCAACAAATATACAATCTTATTATGCACAAGCTTCGTTTCCAAAGCACAGTTACAGGTACAGTGTTGAGTTGTATATCCCATGTAGTATTCCGGAGGTTAATGGAGGGCTTGCTCTACATGTTACGCGCTTAGCGCTTCCTCAGGAGCATAAGATATTGCATAGATGGGCCGCATTGGGAGTACACAAGCGACAATCATGTATTGACCCCACAGTGGCTGGGCACATACAAAATGTATCGATCCAGTCAAAAGTGGGGGTATTATCATAAACACGGAAATGTAAAAGTAATGGTATACAGGCAGTCAATTGCTGATAAGCAATAAAAATTCAAATCCGGGGGTGTACATGTGTGGTAATTCAGTGCTGAATATACTGGGCTGGTTGCAGGTAAGGAAGTAGGTAAAGCTAACAAGGCAGTCTATGGATCCTCATTCCAAAAGGCAGAGGATATGATATAAGACTGCCAAAGCAAGATCCTGCAGCCTAGTTAGCACATGAGTCCACGCCTGTCCCCATGGAAATGCTGACGCCGATACAACAAGGCCCAGGCCTAGGGCAGCACTTTTAGGGAATGTAAAACAAAGCAGCTGTATCATGTAAGGTACAAAATCTATATACTTTTAACGGAAATCTTTTTTTGTTATATATATAAATGTTTTACTTTTTAACTACCGGTATATGCTTTGGATATTTGGAGTATTTTTGTATTAATCAAGGCTTTCTAGGTGCTTTAGTGAAAATATTGTCCTTGTAATCATGGCACTTTATACAGAGATATGTTGATTACAAGGAAACATAATTTGCACAGCAAATGGAACTTTGTTTTCTTCATTAGCTGCCTCTTTCCCCATTAGGAATAGAACACTTGTGTCTTTTACATATTTTATACACTAGCTTTCTGTAATCAGCTTGTAAACAAGCCACTTGTGAACAAGACAAAAACAAGCAATGTTTATTACTATACAGTGAATGACACACGGTTTAAAGAATTTATAGATGTCAGCTCAGTCATGTAATATGTGTAAACTAACAGGTCAGATGGGAGAAGTGATTAGAACAAGAAGCATCAGTTAAACGTTTCCTTCAAGGGAATACAGCATCTACTTAACATAAATGTTCTTTGGTGAACATATGTTCCCTATTTTCAAACTAATTGCAATCTAAATCTTGTGTCAGGTATGGAGTCCATCCCAAAAAATAATACAAATAATATATACAGTATGCTATACTGACCTTCTCTCTGAAAAGTTATTAATCCATTATACGAGTGACCGTTGCTATTTTAGAAATGCTGCATGGCGCCTTTGTTTTTGCAATTCACCATACTCTCTTCTGATCATGTGAACGCTGTGATTGGCTGGTACCACTGGCTCCCCGATTATTACTAAAGACTGGGCGCGGTCACATCTTGGTATGTAATACGCAGTAATATCCTTTTTCACTTTTGACTTCCAGGTGTAGGTCATGTAGAGTGAAGTTATAAATCTGTGTTATAAATTTATGTGTTCAAAGGGAACTTTGTGAAATGCTTTTTTGAAAAGACAGCAGGAGGTAAGCATAATATATTAATTATAGTTTAAGCGATATTAAACCCAAAAGGAAAATGTATTCTTTGCAGCTTAACAGTCCTTTTTAAGCTGGCCATAGATGGATCTAAATTTGTCTGGTGCAGCAGGCACCAGACAAATTTCAATCCATCATTTGCTGTTTCTGCTTAATCAAAGTTGATCTAACAACTTCTGTTGAATGGGAATGTTAAAAAAAAATCTCAGTCATTGGGCTTCAGCCAATCAGCTGTATTCTGCCAGAGGAGGAGTCCTACACCCACCTCACGTGTGTTCATTGGGATTTTTTTTGGGGGGGGCAACGCCATATCTTGGCCTAGAATTTGAGCGAGAAACTATTAAATTGGGCTTTGAGGGCACACAGTACAATTTTGTATAGAAAACTAGAAATGTATTAATATGAAATATCATAAAATCAGACAGACATAAAATCAAAATATAGAAATTAGGTCAGTGATTAGTACTACAAGGGTAATAGCAACAAATATACAATCTTATTATGCACAAGCTTCGTTTCCAAAGCACAGTTACAGGTACAGTGTTGAGTTGTATATCCCATGTAGTATTCCGGAGGTTAATGGAGGGCTTGCTCTACATGTTACGCGCTTAGCGCTTCCTCAGGAGCATAAGATATTGCATAGATGGGCCGCATTGGGAGTACACAAGCGACAATCATGTATTGACCCCACAGTGGCTGGGCACATACAAAATGTATCGATCCAGTCAAAAGTGGGGGTATTATCATAAACACGGAAATGTAAAAGTAATGGTATACAGGCAGTCAATTGCTGATAAGCAATAAAAATTCAAATCCGGGGGTGTACATGTGTGGTAATTCAGTGCTGAATATACTGGGCTGGTTGCAGGTAAGGAAGTAGGTAAAGCTAACAAGGCAGTCTATGGATCCTCATTCCAAAAGGCAGAGGATATGATATAAGACTGCCAAAGCAAGATCCTGCAGCCTAGTTAGCACATGAGTCCACGCCTGTCCCCATGGAAATGCTGACGCCGATACAACAAGGCCCAGGCCTAGGGCAGCACTTTGCAGGGGGGCAGAATGAAAAGAGTCCCCGACGGCTGGTGCTACACTTTTAGTGCAGCGCCAGTCTTATGAGGTGACAAATAGGTCTGGTGCAGACATAAGGGACACTGACATGGTCACCTATACCTGGCAGTTAGGTAGTAGGACTCTCCTGCAATCCTTTTCTGACCTGTTAATCCTATCTGACCTGTTAGTCACCTATACCTGGCAGTTAGGTAGTAGGACTCTCCTGAAATCTTTTGCTTGTTGTACATATTAGGGAATCTTAATTTTATTTCTGTTGATTGCTGATGAGAAAAATAAACAGATCGATTTATTTGTTCCTGCCCCCAATCATTCCTTTGCTTACTGCCTGGACCACATACCTTCATCACTGTCCTATGATAGAACAAATATATGGACAGCCGCACTCCAAAAAACCTTGATGGTCGTCTTTATTGTAAAATAGGATAAATAAGCATAAAGCACAGCAAAAATAAGGCATAAATAGTCAACGTGTTTCGCACTAATAACTAGTGCTTAGTCAAAGCTTTGACTAAGCACTAGTTAATAGTGTGAATCCCTTTGTTCTATCATTTGCCTTGTGCATTGCTGGCACCCTTGTTTTCCTGAGAGGACATTTATCACATAAGCACATCCACCTGGAGCGGTAACTCCCTTTCTCTTCATCATTGTCCTATATGTTTTCTGCTGTACCACTGGCATGGTTATATCCTCTTATTCCTCCAGAAATTTAGCAGAAATTTGTGCTTAAAATAGAACTATGGGCAACACTTTTTTTCCATTTTGGAAAGAGTAAGGGACGGTTATAGCCCCTGTTAATTTTTTTTGCCATCTGTTCATTTCTCTTCATTTCCTGCCCCATAGCCAAACAGGAAGTGAGAGGAAATCTCTACAGATTAAACGAATCCCCCCCAAGGCCCTCAGAACTATTGTCTCCACTTGAAAATTTCAGGGCAGGTCTTAAATAGGAAGGGGTGTGACCTTGACAGGAAGGGGTGGGACATATTTAAATTATGGAATGCACAAGTTTAGTCAGGCCTAGGGCAGCACAAAACCTAAATACACCACTGGGGGGGGGAGATTTTCCTGCTTGGCAATCAAAAAGAATGAGTAATCAATGGTCAGCCTCAAGCTTTTTATCTGGTGATCTGACCAGTTAGTCTGTTATTTTTCAACTTTCTTTAACAGACCAGTGGGGATACCCTAAGGCAGGAAGTGAGCTAATGTTAAAATTAAGAAGAAAAATCCTTCAAATACAAACATGTAAGAATTGATCAGCTACAGTATATGAATTTTTGTTTTGTTTGTGTTTTATTACCACTTTAACTCCATGCTATCCTAGATACAGCTCTCCCCAATTGGCCCGAGCGCAGCGGTACCTATAGCTCTATGCTTTTAGAAAAATAGCTTTCTACTTTCGTTTTTTTTTTTCTGACAGTAGTTTTCTTACCTTGTGTACAATACTGACTAACCTTTTAATATTGACCCTATTTGCAGTTATTAAAATTACCAGAACTGTTTAGCAATATACATTTACAGCATTATTTTAGAAGTATCACATTAACTGTTATATTTAAATTATTGTGAACTTATATTGTTTCTTTACAAATTCACAGGCCTTGTGTGACATCTCTTCTTTTGTCTGTGTAAATTGCTCCAGGTGTTTCCATTTTCACTTTGTTTGCCAAAAGAAAGTTGTGTCTTCATACTTGTCTGATCTGTTAGTATTCTATACTTAGCTGGGCTGGGTAGCATTGTCTTAAAAACAGCTGTTTCCCTGTATTCCAAATGTGCTGTACATTTGGTCAGGAAGGAAAAATTAACAGGGGTGTGAGAAAAAAATGACAGCTCTGATAGTAGCTGCGGTGGCCAAATATTTTATTAATTGGATAGGGAATATTGCCTAAAAAATTCAGATTTAGGATTAATTCAAATTTTCTTTCCTGTCACAATGTTTGAAGGTCAGACTCAAGCCAAGAAAATATTCCCTGCATAAAATCCATAAAGCTACACTGGATTTGAATGCATAATATTTACACATATTAATGGAAAGTGGTGGACTTCTGAAGTGAGAAAACGTTTCAGGTTTTATGGATAATAAATGCATACCAAGTTCTAGTGAACTCTGCCTTAATGCAATAAAAAAATTATATTAAGATATTAAGGTTATATAATCCAATTAAAAAATTGTAACCAATGTCAAGATAGCTGCTTCCAGTAGTATCCACAAACAGGTACTTCAAACATTTATACATAAATAATGATGTAGCACCTTACCTTTAGGAATACTGAATATAATATACATGCAATAGAAACAGTCAGTGCAAAATCCAAACATAGGGCCAGATCCACAGATAATTAGATGGGCGCAGCGTACCTTACCTGGCGGATCTTGGAATCCTCAAAGAATTCGCACTTAAGTTACGGCGGCAAAGTGTATTTCTGGCAGCGGAATTCAAATTGGCGGGTAGGGGGCGTGATTCATTTAAATGACGCATGCGTCGTTCCAAAATTTCCCGCCGTGCATTGCGCTAAATGACGTCGCTAGGACGTCATTTTTTTAACTTAGACGTGAGTTACGTCCATCCCTATTCACGGACGACTTGCGCAAAAAAAAAATATTCTAATTTTGACGCGGGAACGACGGCCATACTTAACATGGCAAGTCTATCTATACGCCACAAAATACCAGCTTTAACTATACGCCGGAAAAAGCCGACTACAGACGACGTTAGAAAATGCGACGGCCGCACGTACATTCGTGGATCGTCGTAAATCGCTAAGTTGCATACCTGACGCGGAAAACGACGCAAACTCCACCCAGCGGGCGCCGAAGTATTGCATCTAAAATGCGAAGGTGTACGAAGTCGTACGCCTGTCAGATCTTACCCAGATGCCGTTGTATCTAGGTTTGAGGATTCAAACTAAAGATACGACATGGGAAATTTGAAAGTACGCCGGCGTATCAGTAGATACGCCGGCGTACTTGCTCTGTGGATCTGCCCCATAATCTCAATTTAAACTCTAGTCAGTTTTTCATCAGTTTCTTATAAAAAAAAATCCATCCACTACCACAAAAACTGATACAAAAACAATGAATTTACATCCGTTGTTCGTCCGTTCTGTTTTTTAAGGAACAAAAAAAGGGTTTTGATCCGTTTTAAAAAAAAACTGATGTTGACTAATGCGTATGTAAACTGGTGTGAATAGATGATCAGTTTTTCCATGATTGATCATCCTTTCTTTCATAGAGATGGATTTATGTCCATTTTTGATCAACGGATGGATGAAAAACTGACAAACGATCCATATGCGTGAAAGGGGCCTTAGGAGAGCACCTGTAGCAGTTGTATCTAAAAAAAAAACATAATTAAAGTGGTTCTAAGGCCTTTTTCACACATGTGGCTCATTTATTCCTTTCTTTTTTCATCCATCCCGAAGATCGTCTATTTACATTTGTTTACATTAACATCCATTTTTTGGGATGGATCAAAGCCCCTATTTGATGTAAAAACGGATGAAAAGTGGATTAAAAACTTCATCCGTTTTATTCTTTGAATAAACTGATGAAATGAACGGTCCGCATGTGTGAAGGGGACCTAAAGGTTCAAGGTTTTTTACCTTCATGCATTCTAAGGTTTTCGTCAAAACCTTCTCTGTGCAACAGCACCCCCCCCCCCCTAATACTTACCTAAGGCCCATTATGATTCAGTGATGTGCCTTGGCTCTCCAGGAACTCTCCCTCCTCATTGACCCCTGCTGCTGTCAATTACAGCCAGCAAGCCAATAAGGAGAGAGAGAGGGGGCGGGCTAATCCACAGCCTTGTGTGTGAATGAAGACACAGAGCAGCGGCCTGGGAGTGAGCCTGCTTAGGTGCCCCCATTGCAGGCTGCTTACTCAGGAGGCATTCGGCAAGAGGGGCTGCTCTGTTCAAAACCACTTCACAGAGCTGGTAAGTTTGTTATTTTAAAAAAACTGCCTTTAACCACTTGCCGCCAGCCCACAGTCAAATGATGGCTGGGCAGTGTGGCTCTCGTTCAGAATGGCCGATCTTGTGTGCCACGGGGTGTGCAGCGTGGCGATCGTGTCTGGGCAATGTTTCTAGGACATGGCATGACTCCGATCTCTGTAAATCACAGCCGGTCACATGTAAACACGGAGATGCCGGTAATCTGCACTCCTCCACTCACACTCACAGCGTGTGAGGAGAGGAGAGATGATCAGCGGCATCTCCTCTCGGAGGACATCTAGGGATGTAATCAGGGCACTGATCATCAGTGCCCTGATTACAATTAAGTGCCCAACAGTACCAGCAATGTGTGCCCACAACTGCCAGCAATCAGTGCCCACCTTTGCCCACAAGTGCCAGAGATCAGTGCCCACAAGTGCCAGCAATCAGTGGACATTAGTAATGCCAGTCAGTGCTGCCCATCAATGTCCATCACTGCTGCCCATCAATGCCCATGACTGCTGCCCATCAGTGCCACCCATCAGCGCCGCCTATCCATGTCGCCTATCTGTGCCCACCAGTGCTTCCTATCTGTGCCCACCAGTACCACCTATCAGTGCCCACCAGTACCACCCATTAGTTCCACATATCAATGCTACATATCAGTGCCCATAAGTGCGGCATATTAGTGCCTTCTCAACAGTGCCCATAAGTGCCACCTCACCAGTGCCCATCAGTGCAGCCTATCAGTGCCCATAAGTGCTGCCTCATTAGCACCCATCAGTGGAGGAGAAAAATACCTATTTACAAAATTTACTGACAGGAACTAAGAAAAAATGGCGTTCTTTTTTTTCTTTTTAGGAAAAAATAAAAAACCCAGAAGTGATTAAATACCACCAAAATAAAGCTGACTGCAAAGTGTAAGGCCTCGTACACACGACCGAGGAACTCGTCGGAAAAGACACATCGTTTTCCTCGACGAGTTCCTTGTTAGACTTGTCGAGGAACTCGACAAGCTTTCTTTGCGTACACACTGTCAAGACCAAATCTCCTCGTTCTCAAACGCGGTGAAGTACAACACATACAACGGCAGGGGAAGTTTGAGTCCACTGGCACAACCCTTAGGGCTGCTTTTGCTAATGTCATGTTACTGCGTGTTAAGTAAAAGTTTGGTAAGAGACAATTTGCACTTTTCAGACTGTTACAGCGTGACAAATGTGCTATCTCCATTACAAACGCTACTTTTACCGAAGGTGTGCTCCCGTCTCATACTTTATTCTGAGCATGCGCGGGTTTCTTAGCATACACACGTTTGCGTTTCTCGTCGAAAACCAGCCCGACGAGGAACACGACAAGGAAATCGAGACTCCCGTTGAGGAAAAAGAGAACTTGTTCTCTTTTTTCCTCGTCGAGTTCCTCGACAGTTTCCTCGATGAAAAACATACACACAACCGTTTTCCTCGGCAAAAAAGCTCTCCCACCAAGTTTCTTGATGGCTTCTATCGAGGAAAACGTTTGTGTGTACGAGGCCTCATGTGTTGTACGTCACCGCGTTTGAGAAAGAGGAGATTTTGTCTTGACCAAGTGTACGCAAAGCAAGCTTGTCGATTTCCTCGACAAGCCTAACAAGGAACTCGTCGAGGAAAACGATGTGTCTTTTCCGACGAGTTCCTCGGTCGTGTGTACGAGGCCTGACAGCTGAAAAATGACCTGGGCGGGAAGGAGTACAGTGCTCTGTATTGAGGTGGTTAATATCACTTTAAGCCAATATATTTTACCTTTCATTAATAAAACATAAAATACAAACATTGTTCCAGAAGTGCTATACCACATTAATAAAAACTATGTGGATTTTTCGATTTCTCACTCCTACTGTAATTAGGCTTTTAAAAGTGGTAGAAGTACATATAGAATTAAAGCCAATAGCCTGTATCACTTTCTCTGCAGTCTTCAGTGATTGTTGGAGAATGTCAAGCTATAACAAGCTCCAGCCTTGAGCTTGGATTATTCATTTTTTTTTTTTTGCTCAATGGCAATTTTTAATGGGACTAACTCACTTAAATTAACCTTGAGCCACGCACTTGGCTCATGGTTGTGAAGTGTCCCATTGGCTTGAATTGGTGAGTTTGACAGGATGGGTTGTCTACCAACTTGATATGCCACATTAAATTTGCCACAGCCATGATGCTTTACTGTATATGTGTACAGCCCCCTCTGGATGTACGTTGGGTTTTAGGTGGGCAGTCAGGGAGCTGTAAAACCATGGTTCAGCTTCCCGTTTTTACTGCCCCCCCAGTGGGTTGTGTGAAAGGGGCCTTATAGTGTATTTTTTGTTTTATTGTGACTGAATTCCAAAAAATTATATTAAGTTGTAACCTATGATGGAACCCATGTAACTTGGTTCATAATTCATTATATGGTCTATAAATATTAATATAGATAGAAGTAAGCTCAATAAATGCTTCCTAAATGCAAATATAGTAAGTTTTGGTAAAATGCTATTTATTTTTAAATTATAAACATTCCTAACAGAAAAATTGGACAAACATATCGGCTTGAAGGAGATGACAAATCAGAAAATCTTTAAACATGGCTATGAGTCATGCTTTGATCTAGTACCTCCATATGGTCCATATGTTCCATATGACACATTTTACATTAGTGACTAACACACCATTACAAATTTTGGGGGATTTCCACTTTCACAGATTTCCACTAGAACATTTAGTAAAGGTAAAACAACATTTTGAAAATAGTTAGGACACAATCTTTAATACAGGGAGGTTTTGATATTATTCAAAGTAAATAGGGACTAACTATAATGTCACAATACAGTAAGATCTTAAAATGCGACACCAACAAAGATCAAAACACTGCGCCACAGAGCTAAGCAGTAATAATAAACATATACAGCAGCCACTATAGAAAGAAAAGCATTAAAAAACAATACATAACATATATATAAAGGTAAATAGTAGCGCTGGAAGATAAAATATAATCTATATTAAAAAAACACAGTGCTAGGGTGTGAGGAAATTAATAGTCCATGGGTAACTTCTTTTTGTTTCAATATTTTTATTAGTATATTAATAGTCATATACATACATATTAACTGTGTAAGTTTCGACAAGACACATTCAGTTTATAAATCGTTTAGACACCATTCCATAACATCAGGATGGAAAACATATGAATGTTTTGTACCGTATCCTAAAAGTAAAATTCCTGACAGACGGATAAAGAACTACTGCTATTTCTACCAGATATATTACTATATCACATACTACAGATATACGTAACATCTACTTTAGAGAATTCCATTCAGTTATCACTTGACCATTCAGTCTTGCATAAAATTAACATATTCTAAAACTACTATTTTAAATCAATAGAGGTTACCTTCTCTTGTAAAACATTCAAATATTCAAATATTTTGGTTGACCCATACTTTCCAAGGTGACCATGCAACATTGAATTTGTGTAAATTGTTTTGGGATAAAGCCCACAATCTTTCATATGTCATATGAAGGTTTGTTAAGTCTATAGCTTCCATCACCGAAGGAGGACATGGGTCTTTCCACCTTCTGGTGATTGAAAGCCTAGCTGCTAATAGTAAATTGATGGCAGAAGTTCGTTTATTAGCCCGAATACTTTCCACACCCAGGGATAGTAGTGCCAAAGCTGGGTTAGGTTCTATAGTAGTATTGGCTAAACTGTTTAATATGTTAAAAATGTTTCCCCAATATGCCTTTAATTTGGGACAGTTCCACAGTATGTGGAGGAGATCACCTTTACCACCACACTCCCTCCAACACTTATCTGAATGTTGAGTACCGAATTTAGCAAGCACATTAGGTGTGTAGTACCATCTCAAGTTTATTTTTACTGTCAATTCCCACAATGCAGCACATCTGGATGCTGATTGGTTTATTACACATGCCAACTTCCATTGTTCATTTGTAAAGGAGAGATTAAGATCTTTCTCCCATTGTATGAGAGGAGCGGATTTAGTAAATTCTCTTTTACCCTGAAGTAAATTATAGAAAAAAGAGATACCTTTTATTTGCAAATCCGCGGAATTGAAGAAATTCCAAGCATGTTTATGGATTTGGAGGTTCGTAGAATTAAAAAATTTTAAGCAAGTAGATATTTTTTTGAAATGAGCTAGTTGTGATTGGGGTAAGTGAAATTCAGATTTAATTGCATCGAATGATTTAATTTCGTTTTGGACAAAGAGATCCTGAATTTGCGTAATCCCATGAGAATACCACACTTCAATTACCTCCGAAGACGAGACTACCTGTATGATTTTTAATGGAATATCTATTGTGACTTTTGGGAAGGAATTCTCAGTACATTTTAGGAATTTCAACCAAGAAGATATTGATATTTTCATAGATGGCGGCAAGTGTGAGGGGATTTAATTGTTTGTTGGCTTTTGTAAGCAATATGAGGATTCAATGTACCCCCAAGATTTCGTGGGAGAGGGCTGAAACCATTCCTTAAATTGGGTTAATATGGAGCTGTGATAGTAATCTAGAAAATCTACGTAGCCCACTCCTCCCCACAGTCTATGTTTTATAAGCTTATGGTGAGCGCACCTAGATTTTTTTCCTTGCCATATGAATTTAGATAGAAGGGATTGTAGGGATTTGAAATAGCTAATCGGGATTGGAATTGGAATACAACGAAATATGTATAGTACTTGAGGTAAATGCATCATTTTAAAAGCAGACAACCTGCCCCACCATGAAAGTTCATGCTTCCCCAAATTGGTCAGTTCTAAATGTAATTTTTTCTTCAATGGTAGATGATTCTTTGTAAATAAAGCTTTGGTAGTTTTTGTTAATTGGATACCTAAATAAGGAATTTCGGATTCCGCCCAAGTGTATGGGAAGTCGTGTTGCAATACATGGGTAACTTCTTAATCAAACACTTTGTTGCTACAACCCAGCGGGTTGGCGTTGCTATGGGGGCAACATTTTCTACTTGTTTATGGCTCAATGGGAGGATAGATATATTTTTAATACCCATAGACCGATATTATTATTTTATCATAGGTATATAGATGACCTAATATTAATTTGGGTGGGCCCTAAACATACTGTGGAAGAGTTTCTTTCCTATCTGAATCAGGATAACAATAATATAAAATGTTACTTTCAGGTTAGTGACACCAGTATACATTTTTTGGATGTCAATAATTGAACGGTCTTGATACAAAAGTCTATTTGTATCAAGTAGTCAGTGAACAGTGGTCACCATCCAATATGGATAGAAATATTCATAAGGGGCAAATAATGAGAGTCATACGTAATTGCAGTAAACATGAGAATTTTGTTTTACAATCTGGAATTTTAAAAGAGATTTCAGATTTTCATTGTCAGTATAGGGATGTAGAAGACATCTTTAACCACTTCCCGACCTCCTCATGTACATTTACGTTGGCAGAATGGCACGGACAGGTACAATCACGTACCTGTATGTCCTCTGCTACACGTGGGTGGGGGGTCCGATCGGGACCCCCCCCGGTACATGCGGAGGTCGGGTCCGCTCGGGGAGCGATCCGGGATGACGGCGCGGCTATTTGTTTATAGCCGCTCCATCGCGATCGCTCCCCGGAGCTGAAGAACGGGGAGAGCCGTGTGTAAACACGGCTTCCCCATGCTTCACTGTGTCGGCGCATCGATCGCGTCATCCCCTTTATAGGGGAGACACGATCAATGACGTCATTCCTACAGCCACACACCCCGACACTAGTAAACACATACACAATGATCCCTAACTCCTACAGTGCCCCCTGTGTTTAACTCCCAAACTGCAACTGTCATTTTCACAATAAACAATGCAATTTAAATGCATTTTTTGCTGTGAAAATGACAATTGTCCCAAAAATGTGTCAAAATTGTCCGAAGTGTCCGCCATAATGTCGCAGTCACGAAAAAAATCGCTGATCGCCGCCATTAGTAGTAAAAAAAAATAATAAATAAAAATGCAAAAAAACTATCCCCTATTTTGTAAACGCTATAAATTTTGCGCAAACCAACCGATAAACGATTATTGCGATTTTTTTTACCAAAAATAGGTAGAAGAATACGTATCGGCCTAAACTGAGGAAAAAAAAATGTTATATATGTTTTTGGGGGATATTTATTACAGCAAAAAGTAAAAAATATTGAATTTTTTTCAAAATTGTCGCTCTATTTTTGTTTATAGTGCAAAAAATAAAAACCGCAGAGGTGATCAAATGCCACCAAAAGAAAGCTCTATTTGTGGGGAAAAAAAGATGCCAATTTTGTTTGGGAGCCACGTCGCACGACCGCGCAATTGTCTGTTAAAGCGACGCAGTCCCGAACTGTAAAAACCCCTTGGGTCTTTAGGCAGCATTTTGGTCCGGTGCTTAAGTGGTTAAAAGACACTGGCATATTCTCTGCATGGGTAGGCACTTGTTTCTGTAATTACCAGATCGACTCAAGTTTATATAAAGGAAAGCACTTAACTTTGGTGATAAAGTAGTCAAAAAGATTTTGGATGCCCCTGGACAACAAAAAATACATATAGATAAAGTTTTTTTCTCATACAGAAAGTGTATCACTTGCATCACAGTAAAAATGTGTAACAGGGGTCGTACACATTTAACCAATCGGGAGGGTAGATGCTTTGCAATAGATGAATTTATCACTTGTAATGCAACACATGTGGTTTATCTATTATGGTGTCTGTGTGGCCTGTTCTACATAGGAAGGACTAAAAGACTGCTCAGGATCCAGATAGCTGAACATTAAAGTAATATTAGGATTGGGTTCAAGAAGCATAGCGTGTCTGCACTTTAGAGAAAAACATAATAGGGACCCATCCTTATTGCAGTTTTGTGGTATAGACTGTGTATTCTCGTCTTGGAGGGGCTCCAATAGAGTGAGGGACTTGTCCCAGAGAGAGAAGAAGTGGATATTTCTTATGAAATATCTTACACCACATGGCTTGAATGTAGAGTTGGATCTAAACTGCTTTATAAATATTTTTTAATTGGACGAGTGTATTCATTTATCCATTATTTTTAGTATTTGTATTTTATTAATTACTGTTTTACTATTGTTTTATATGGCTCAGGTTATTTGGTCAAATGCATCACTGTAATTTGTTTGGTGTCGTCATGATCAATCTATCTATGTAACTTACAGTTTTTATTATAATGGAATTATATTAAGTGATTTTTCATCGTAATGATGTATGTTTAACCACTATACTGCCGGCCGCCGTCAAATGACGGCGGCACGATAGATCTATTCTTCTGACAGGACGTCATAAGACGTCCTCGTCTTTCACAGCCACTAGGGGGCGCACATACTGGGAACATGATGCGCCTGCTCGGCGGCCGCGAGATGGCCGCCGGGCACCTGCGATTGCCCAGTAACTGAGCAGGACCGTGGATCTCTGTGTGTAAACACAGAGATCCAAGTCCTGTCAGGGAGAGGAGACCGATGCAGTGTCCCTTGTACATAGGGACACAGATCGGTCACCTCCCCCAGTCAGTCCCCTTCCACAGTGAGAATCACTCCCAGGGTACACATTTTACCCCTTCCTCGCCCCCTAGTGTTAACCCCTTCCCTGCCAGTCACATTTATACTGTAATCAGTGCATATTTATAGCACTGATCGTTGTATAAATGTGAATGGTCCCAAAAATGTGTCAAAAGTGTCCGATGTGTCCGCCATAATGTCATAAGTCCAAATAAAAATCGCAGATCGCCGCCATTACTAGTAAAAATAAATAATAATAAAAAATCATAATTATGTCCCCTATTTTGTAGGCGCTATAACTTTTGCGCAAACCAGTCACTATAAGCTTATTGCGATTTTTTTATTTTATTTTTACCAAAAAAAAAAAAATTGGGATATTTATTATAGCAAAAAGTAAAAAATATTGTGTTTTTTTTTTCAAAATTGTCACTTTTTTTTGTTTATAGCACAAAAAAATAAAAACTGCAGAGGTGATCAAATACCACCAAAAGAAAGCTCTATTTGTGGGGAAAAAAGGACATCAATTTTGTTTGGGAGCCACGTCACACGACCGCGCAATTGTCAGTTAAATCGACGCAGTGCCGGAAGCTGAAATTTTGCCTGGGCAGGAAGGGGGTATATGTGCCCAGTAAGCAAGTGGTTGCATTTATATATTTGGGATAATGGTTTGTATTGAGTTGCACTGATATTCCTGCAGCGTGTATGAATGTATACGTGGCGGATGCTAGATATATAATTTCTGCGGGGACATCAGGTGGGCTGGGTTTGGAATTCATGATATTTGCATGAGTGGGAATAGTTAAATGAGGCTGCCGTGCCATACAGCCAATCCCAGGACGAAGTCGGTATTACGAAATGTGTTAGGATGTGGCCTTACCACCGTAAATGTGACATTCCGAGTGTTTTTTGGATAAGGAATTCGGAAGAAATTTGAAGGTTCTCTTATGCTCGCCGCGACATGATATTTCTGGCATCATACACAATTCCCATGCAAACTTTTGTTGTCTTCTGGTAAGTGCACTACCATTAGGCCAGTGATGTAATGCTATGTTTAAATACACTTTTATATATCACACTATCTGGAGTTTATTTTCTCCACACATTACGATTTTCCTGGGACCTTTATCTGATGGGATGTCGTTTAACCCTGCTTCTTTTACCAAAACAGTAGAGTGTGAGGCAATAGTAGTTGGTAAGTGTACATTTGACTGGGGAAGTGGTGGCACGTTTACTCACATGGTGTGGTGAGAGTTGGAAGCCATAGCAACAAAGTGTTTGATTAAGAAGTTACTATTAATGGACTATTAATTTCTTCACACCCTACCACTGTGTTTTTTTTTGTATAAATTATATTTTATCTGCTGGCAGTACTATTTACCTTTATTACACGTATAACTAGCTATAATGTACCTTTTATTACGGTGATTATGTCACTATCTTAAAAACCTAACAAGAAGCTGAGACTGCAAAGACAAATGTTACCATTTATCCGTCCCACTCCTATAGTGCAGAACTCTGCCAGCTTGAATAGATAATCTTGCTTAAGGGCTTCACCATCCAGAATACTTCTAAGTGTGTAGGATGTCAGGTCCCTCGCTGTTGCTGTAAACTGTGGTTCCTTTTGCTGGCCTCCACTTCTCCACTTTACTCCTGTGTCCTTTAAGGATATAGAAAAGTGTTTCTCAGGCCTCGTACACACGACCGAGTTTCTCGGCAAAAACCAGCAAGAAACTTGCTGGGAGATATTTTTTTGCTGAGGAAACCGGTCGTGTGTACATTTTCGTCAAAGAAACTGTCGAGAAACTCGACGAGCCAAAAAGAGAGCAAGTTCTCTATTTCCTTGACGGGAATGGAGAAAATTGGCATGTCGAGTTCCTCGACGGCTTCACAAGGAACTCGACGAGGAAAACTATGTGTTTCGCCCGTCGAGTTTCTCGGTCGTGTGTACGAGGAATCAGCCTTTTTTTTAATCAAGGCACCCTTTAAATTTCTGCACAACCATGAGGCACCCTTTCTAAAATGTATAGTTTTAAATAATACAGCAACATCCACAAGGTTAGGTCACCCAACATTAGAGGTAATGCAAACACACCTCTGTAGGCTGGTAATGACTAGTATTCCAGTGTTTATTTTTCTCAGTTTCTCTCCCTCAGTGGTAATGGAGAGTGAAAATGGAGGGTTAAATAAGGAGGTGTACAGGGACCCCATGTCCTCCTTATCAACTGATGACATTATTGGCAGTTAGGACTCTGGTGGCTAGAAGGTTGTAATGGTTCATCATGAAAACCTGTGGCTTTGTGTAACTAAACGGCTTCATCTACCCACTACCTTGTATACATTTTTGCCTGGGCACCCTGGTTGAAAAGGGTTGATCTAGAGAATGGTGAATAAAACAACAGATTGCAGTAGGGGACACATTAGACACTCCTGGAAGTGTCAAATACAGAAGATTTCCTGGCAAACTTCTCTCTCGTAGGCAACAAAGTTTGGTGGCGGACAGATTTCAAGAAGACATGAGGTAGTCAACAGTAAATTAATTAAAACATGCTTGAAAACATAGGTATGTCCTCAGATATTGCAAAAGAAAAGGTACACTTAATTGGTCTTGGTCTTGGAACTAGTTGACAAGCACCCAAAATATTCATCCATATGAAGCTAGTCTTATGTAGTTCAAGGCTTGGGAAAATAAGTGTTCAATCCAACCAGTGTTTAAATACAGGATTTAAGCTGCTGTGTTTTATTAAATAGAAATGAAATCATAAAACTGGCAGACAAGATGCAACTGATGTTCCTTTACAGTGTTCTGAATATTTGGCACATATGTGGTCCAGTAAATGTGGTGTTTCCTTGCTGTGGTGCTGTGTTCTGATTGAGAAGTACTCCAAAAACCAATCCTGAATACTTTTATTAGAAATGAACACATACACATTTTTTGAATTATCATTATAGTAGTTAATTTTGTGAAGGCATCATATCCAATTTTTTAAATCACTGGAAATATTATGTTTGTATTCCTATCAATGCACGGCAACCAGTTCGATTGTAGGGGATAATTAATCAGGAAATCATGAAGAGTATAGTTTGTTCTAGTACCCATTAACTTGCACTGATGCAATAAAACCCAGTGCAGTTAAGACAAATTTGTCTGCATTAGACATATTTTGCAGCACAATGCTTAGCATTTAGATTTCAATGCATGAGAGCTGTTTTAATAGACCCCCCCACCCCCACAATGCTTTTCCATTGTCCAACAAAGTAATTTGACCAGTGTGTCTGCTCTATATAACTATTAAAGCTAAATTAAAAATATTTTTTACAGCCTTTTACAGGATTTCAAAATCTGATCTCCATAAGCAAGCAAGTATTGGATTTAAATAGCTAGTTTGCCTGTTAGGACCTAGCCAGTCCAGGCCCCCCTTACATTGGCTGCATTTTCTTCTGCTTTAAGCTCACTTCACTTCAGTAACCATGAAATTATACCAATCTACTAGACTCTCCTGATTAAGGAATAGCTGTGATCAGTGGCTTAGAAGCTGCCTATTGCAACTACTGCTGCCCCAAAGTGTGCCCTCTTCCTTCAATGTGCTTTTTGCTATCTTTACCTCCCACTGCCTCAGCTGCCCACTCCTGCTGCAGTGACACTTCCCCTCAGCACTTGTGTGCCCTTCTCCTGCTGTTAAATTGCTTCTCCCAGCCCTTTTCAATGATAAGACTAGCGTCAAGACCGGCTTTATGCCAGGCTCTTTGTGTTCAGCATAGTGAGTGGAAAGGTTGGCAGACATGACTTCTCACTTCTCCTTGTGAATAAACAGGGAAGAGCAAGTTTCTGAGCTCTTCCTTGTTGCTAGGACACAGTGCGGCCCCGATCTCTGTAAAGAGCCGCGTCCGCAGCTTTTCTACCATGTGATCGGCTGTGTCCAAACGAAGCCCCTGCAGCGGTGCTCGGTCACCTCCTCCATCGGTGCCATCTCTCCACGTGTGACTTCTGCATATCGCTGCTCTGGTGCTGAGACTGGTCGGAGCTGCGATGGCTTCACTCCCGCACATAAAGTGGTATGTAAGGGTTTACAATCAATTTAATATGCTTTATTGAAAATCTGAGTGTCTAGTGGTGTTTTAATAAATTTGGTAAGGTAAAAAAATATATATATTGAAAATAATTTAAATTTATTAGGTAAAGACATATTGATATTTTCGTTTTTGTTATTCTTTAACGCCCGCCGCATGTACATATACATCCACAGAATGGCACGTACAGGCATATGGGCTTACATGTACGTCCCCGCCTTTCCGCGGGTCGGGGGTCCGATCGGGACCCCCCCGGTACATGCGGCGGTCGGTAACCCGCGGGGAGCGATCCGGGACGAGGGCGCGGCTATTCGTTTCTAGCCGCCCCCCTCGCGATCGCTCCCTGGAGCTGAAGAACAGGGAGAACCGTATGTAAACACGGCTTAGCCGTGCTTCACTGTGGCGGCTGCATCGATCGAGTGATCCCTTTTATAAGGGAGACTCGATCGATGACGTCAGACCTACAGCCACACCCCCCTACAGTTGTAAACACACACTAGGTGAACCCTAACTCCTTCAGTGCCCCCTGTGGTTAACTCCCAAACTGCAACTGTCATTTTCACAACAAACAATGCAATTTAAATGGATTTTTTGCTGTGAAAATGACAATGGTCCCAAAAATGTGTCAAAATTGTTCAAAGTGTCCGCCATAATGTCGCAGTCACGAAAAAAATCGCTGATTGCCGCCATTAGTAGTAAAAAAATAATAATAATAAAACTATGCCCTATTTTGTAAGCGCTATAAATTTTGCGCAAACCAATCGATAAACGCTTATTGCAATTTTTTTACCAAAAATAGGTAGAAGAATACGTATCGGCCTAAACTTAGGTAAAAAAATGTTATATATGTTTTTGGGGGATATTTATTATAGCAAAAAGTAAAAAATATTGCATTTTTTTTCAAAATTGTCGCTATATTTTTGTTTATAGTGCAAAAAATTTAAACCGCAGAGGTGATCAAATACCACCAAAAGAAAGCTCTGTTTGCGGGGAAAAAAGGACGCAAATTTTGTTTGGGAGCCACGTCGCACGACCGCGCAATTGTCTGTTAAAGCGACGCAGTGCCGAATCGCAAAACCTGGCCTGGGCATTTAGCTGCCTAAAGGCCCGGGGCTTAAGTGGTTAAAAATAAAATATACCATTGAAACAGTGAGATGATATCCTCAGTTTTTTATAAGACATGAGGAAACCATGTTTAGGTTTTGCCCAGAGCCTCATGACTTTGAATTTTCCTTGATTAGATACAATCACCAAAGATTTAAAAAATCTGACATCATGGAATGCAAGGGGTTAAGGGTAATACAATATTTGCCTTATGATGTATTCAGGTGCATAAACCTAATCCCACCTGCACAGTGACATAATATAAATTCATCCCCTATGATCGGCAGACGTCTACAGTCTCGTCAGTTTATGTACAAGAATATCTTCAACATTCCTCCAAGATATGCATGTGGAAAACCCATTGTGAGCTCTCATATGTGTGATGGGTAGTATTGTGCGATCACAGCCATACACATGTCGTACAGTGAGGCCATTCATTTTGCATGCTATTTCCAACAACTTTCAGTGCAGACAGAACTTGCTTTCAAATGAGTCATGAATATATATTTAAAAGCCGGGAAATTCTATAAAACTTCACACTAAGCTGGAGGGAGCAATTTTCAATTTGTCAGCAGCCAGGTGTTCTCTCCTTTTTCCTTTGCGTAATGACTGATAAGTAAAAGTATTTTGGGAACAGAAATATTGTCAGTTTTTATTTATGGAGAGAAATTTGTCCCAAGTTTTGAATTTAGTGGTTCCCTTCATGCAGAACCCCAGCCAATCAGCTGATCTTAGGCTGGAAACAAAGCATCTCCAAAACTGCTGATGTACTTGCATCTGCCTGGCCATTTTCAGCATGACGCAACTCTGGCTGAAAGGTCCATTGCTTTCGATAGCTTCCAAGTTGGAGCTGCATCTCTAAAAAAATATGTCTGTAACAGTCTTTAAACTGGTTATTTTCCCAGTTTTATAGTAGCTAGCTGGCGGGGATTCCCATAGAAAGAACTCCACTAGTCCAAACATAGACATGCATTTGTTTGTAATAAAAGAAAAAAATAGCTCTAACAACACAAACATCAAAGTGTTAAAGTAGAATAACTCATCTTGATGTGACTACAATAAAACAAAATCAGATTGCTGTGGAATTATTGCAGTTTGCCTCATCTCCTTGCTACTTCTGCTCCCTTTTGAAACAAAACTGTACTTGTTAGTAACCACTTGACCTCCGGAAGATTTTTTTTTTTCACAATCAAACTGGAAGATTTACCCCCCTTCATAACCGGACCATTTTTTTTGCGGCTTTGCACTGCGTTATTTTAACTGACAATTGCATGGTTGTGCGATGCTGTACTCAAAAAAATCTGTCCCTTTCCCCACAAATAGAGCCTTCTGTTGGTGGTATTTAATCATCTCTGTGTTTTTTTTTGCGCTATAACCAAAAAAAGACCGACAATTTAATAAAAAAAAATGTTTTACTTTCTGTTATAAAACATATAATAAAACAAATCCAATGTCTTTATAAATTTATGCCAATATGAATTCTGCTACATATTGTTGGTTAAAAAAATTCCAGTAAGCACATATTGGTTGGTTTGCGCAAAAGTTATAGCGTCTACAAACCATGAAATATTTTATTTTATTTTTATATATTTTTTTACTAGTGGGGGTGATCAGCGACTAGTGACACTGCAATATTGTGGCAACAATCGGATACTAACTGACACTTTTGACACTTTTTGGGGACCAGTGACACTAATACAGTGATCAGTGCTAAAACTATGCATTGTCACTGTACTAATGACACTAGCTGGGAAGGGGTTAACATCAGGGGTGATCGAAGGGTTAACTGGGAGCCTTGCTAGTGTGTTTATGTACTATGGGAGGTGCTTTACTAATGGGAGACATGGATCCTTGTCCTTTACAATGAACATAGAACCCATGTCTCCCCTACTGACAGAACGGTGATCGATCTGCCTTGTTTACATAGAGAGATTGCTATTCTCCCTCTGTGTTGAATGATCGTGGGTGCCAGCAGACATCGAGTGTGCGGTACCCACAGATCAGCCCCTGTTGTGTATGATCATGCATGCCCCAGACCCAGAAGTGTCGGATCACATACTATAGGCACATGGTACTAGCTACATGATCTGGCGCAGCAGTTCCACCTTTCTGCAGTATAAGTACGTTACTTGCAAACAGTTCAAGTCTTTGTAGCCCCTAACAATAAACTTATTTTATTTTCTTCCTTTTGCTCTGTTAACTATACCCATGCATCTGTGCAAATAGTGCAGTTCATCCTGCCAGGAACTAGTGAGCTGAAACCTTTCTGTGCTGCATGCCCTTGCTGACTGTTGTCAGTTATTATTGTACCCAGGTCTCTCTGTGAACTACAACCCTCCCTCTTGTTATGGAGATGAGGAGTGGGGTCTGTAGTTATTTTTTAGTGTGACAATGGTGCTTTTCTATAGCTACATTATAGTAAGTATTGTCACCCTAGGACAGAGAGTAAAAAAAAAAAGAGAAGAAAATGAATGCAGCTATCGTATCTAAAGACTGGTAACAGTCAATATTGCATTTTTTCTCTCGGGTTCAAATTCATTTTAGCAAAGGAGAATATGCCGCCTTCCATACAGTTGGAGAACAAAGTTTACACCACTTTTTGCAGAGGCTTTTCATTCTTCCATTGCAAAAAGCAAGAGATGTCAGTGTTACGTAATTAGAGGGAGACTCCATCTGTTTTGCAAGTCTTTCACAATCCTATAAACATTCTCTTTACTAAGGTACTTCAGAAATGATGCTTAAGTCAGTTAATATGAGCAGGAAATCACACTGCAACCTTGTCATGACTAGTAAGCGGAACAGATTTGACAGCAACATTTGATGACTCTTTTTTGGAGAAATGTAGGACCAAATGTGAGCTTTCAATGTTAGTTATGTTAAAATTCAAATAAGAGTTGTCACCTTCCGGGACTCTGTTCATTTTTTTTTTGTACTAAATGTACTTAAAGTGATACTAAAGCTTTGTTTAAAAAAAAAGAAAACATGTCATACTTACTGTACCTCCCACTGTGCAGCTCGTTTTGCACAGAGTGGCCCCAAAAATTCTCTTTTGGGGTCCCTCGGCGGGTCTCGCGGCTCCTCCCCGCATTAGATAACCTCCAAGAGAAGCGCTCTCCCGAGGGGGTTACCTTGCGGGTGCGCTCCTGAGTCATTCATTCGGCATCCATAGATGTCGAGTGTATGACTCGGCCCCACCCCCGGCGCCTGTGTCATTGGATTTGATTGACAGCAGCTGGGGGCAATGGCTGCTTTGCTATCAATCTATCCAATCAAAGCCGGGACTTTGTGGAGAGATGGACAGCGGGGATGCACCGAGGAGATGAAGGGGCTCAGGTAAGTAAAACCGGGGGGCCAGTGACTGCTAGGTGTTTTTTCACCTTAATGCATAGGATGCGTTAAGGTGAAAAAACACAAAACTTTACAACCCCTTTAAGTACTAAATAAAAAAATATAAAAACAATTCTTGGAAATAAAGTATACATACCTTACCAGGAGGTGATTTGACAACAATCTTGTACGGTACACTATAGATGTTCTTTTACTTCACCTAAACGTTGTATTGATTTAGTATTTGGCTGCCAGCCAGTACAGCCAGAGAAAATTTTGCTCAGTGCCTTTCATCTCCTCACTACCAGATTTAGGTTTTGGGCATTATTCTTATTATATCCACTATAGACTTCCTTTCGATGGCTTTGTTGAGCATTCTGAACAACACTTGTCTTAAACTATTTGGTGCAAGTACTGTTTGGTTGTTATTATGGTGGCAATTTTCTCATAACTTGTATATTCTGAGAAGATAGTGCATATGAAGTTGGGGAAACTCAGCCTTATTGTGGAGAGTAATTGCATGTAAAAAATGCAACATGTACTTTGTCTCTAAACATAGGGCTACACACTCCCTATACTTGAACACTAAAGTTTGGTTGTTATTTTGTAGACGGCATACCAAGATTCTCATTACAGTCACATGAAAAATTCAGTACACCCCCAACAGTGCCTACAGAAAAAGTAATATGCTTGAATAAGAACACAGGAAATATTGCCCACCAGTCTCTGATTTCAACTCGGTGAAACTTTTGACCGCTTCTCCATACACAATTTCCTCAAAAGCAATATGTTTGCGGGTTTCTATGTGTGAACTGCCTGTTTCAAAATCTGCAGTACTCAATGTCTTATTTATAAACCATTCCCTGGTAGATCTGCTAGTGTGCTTCAGGTCATTAAAATATTGAGACTCATTTCTGGTTCAACTTCAAATTTGTGACAGACGACCTTATATTCTCATCAAGCATCCTTTGACACCAAATGTATAGTTGATTCAGTGGGGTTAATTTAATCAGGATAAATAGGCTATTTTATTGCACAAGGACATTTTCACTTGTTAAGCAACATTTCCCTTAGCACAAAGTGCAATTATCCTTTTAGCCCTCTTCCTTTAGTAAGTGACATCATATGATGCAGTGTGTACAGTAGCCAGACACTGGTGGATAGAGGACCCTACCCTAATAAATGTACAATCCAAGAAGTAGAGCACATAGGATTCAATTGGACTGTTTGTAGGTTGGTTGGCTTCAGGTAAAGTGAGTTGATCTCACTACAATGATATAGTAGAGTACAGAGGCAAATGGATAGACAACAATTATATACTATATCAAGTAGTATATGTTGTTGTTTTGCTATTCAGTTATGATTTAGTAGAATATGAAGCAGTCCTAATATTTATTACTCCTTGCAATGTGCGAGATCACACTTCTACCGTGTTTCCCCGAAAATAAGCCCAGGTCTTATATTAATTTGTCAACAAAAGATGCAGTAGGGCTTATTTTCAGGGTAGGTCTTACCATGTAATGTGCTGTCTTCTCTACCCTCTCTATCCCTGCCTGACAGGAATACCCAGAGTGAACTGAGTTAACCTCCCTGGCGGTATGATTCTTTCAGAAAAAACATGCTGAAAGCGGTACCATTATTTGCAAGGAAATTTGGCGTTTTATATTGTAGGCCTGTCATTTTTAGAAATAACTCACTTAAATCTGACCAAACAAGATTCTAATAGGCATCCCGGGTATGACATTTTTTTAAAAACAAAATTATAAATTATAATATAATAAATAACTATAAATAATTATAAAAAATAATAATATAATTATAATAAAAATTATTCAATAATGTAATCAAATCAAAATCACTGAAATTTGCTCAGTTGCAGAATTGTTGCTGTCATTATTTTTTTTTTTTATGACAAATTTCCCCACAAATCACTATCGCACAATTCTGCAAGTGATTATAATTTATTATCGCTGTTTTTTAGCTGATCTAAAACTATTTTTGACATAAAGGGACACTTTTGGTTGCTATGGACAATCTACAGTTTGCAGGGAGAAAAAAAGGTTTTTATTATATAAAATGACATGCAGGACACTGGGCAGACCACTAGGGACAAGGGGGGTGTGTTTTTTTTTACATACAGTACTGTGATCTATAAGATTACAGTATACTGTATGTAATGTGTTTGTTTACTTTTTTAAATGTGGCGCCGTTCTCCGTCCCCGTGCGTCGTAACGTCGCAGGGAACGGAGATCGGCGGCACAGGAGGACGCTGTGTGAATCGAGCGAGGTCCCGCTCGCTCACACAGCGCGGTGGCATCGCTGGATCCAGGGACAAGGTAAGAAAAACTCCCTGTACATCCAGCGAGGCAAGCCCGAGTCTGACTCGGGAACACCGCCCAGGAGGTTCAAATGCTTGTAAAATCCTATGACCCACTCTAATACAGTATTATATAATGTACAATGTGTGTGTGTTACTGTAATATAATTGTGCCAAATACCTTTGTTATAATGCCGCTCTGCACTTCTGTCACCTGCCCAAGCTCTCTTCCCCGCAATTATATTACAGAAACACACACATTGTACATTATATACTACTGTATTAGAGTGGGTTAAAGGATTTTACAAGCATTTTAAACTAGGGTTTATTTTCGGGTAGGGCTTATATTGCAGCCCTCCTGGAAAATAACGCTTAGTCTTATTTTCGGGTAGGTATAATTTTCGGGGAAACACGGTAGCTTGTATGGAAGAATACTACTGTGAAAAAATGCTGTGAATTAAAAATGCTTTCAGAAATAGAAGTATTAATAGTTTATTTTTATCAATTAACAAAATAGAAATAATGAAACAGAAAAGGGGGAACGCACTCACATTGCCACATCCGTATAATTGGGAGAAGAATGGGATTACTCAAAAAAGAATAACCAATGGTCGGACTTTGGAGGCAAGACAAGGACAGAAAAATTGCAAAAAGTATACATTTATTACAAAAAGTACAAAGAATACAATGTTCAAAGATAAAAAACATGCAGAAAGTATGGATGGTGTCCCCTGTGCATCTACGCGTTTTGCCGTGAGGTTTCTTCAGGACAAGCACCAAAAGGAATAGTAACGAAGGACAAATCTCACTATCTTTGGATGGGTAAAGCCAGATCACAAAGTGAGTATTCAGATATCAGAGGTTCCCCATATGTAGATAATATGTCATAGGGAAGAGTAAATATATCCAGAGGTTCAAAGAGCATATAAAGATCATCAAACACAGACCAATCCCTTTCAAAAGAGTATCCAATATAGGACAATGCCATAAAAGCAAGCCTAAGGTCCGGAGATTTGAAAGATATACAACTCTCAGATTCAAAACGAGGAGCCAATCCAAAGAGGCAGTAATTCACAAGTAGTCAAAATGTATTTAGTTCAATAACCAACTTCAAGAGGTCAGACCGAAATAGAAATAGCAAAGTATTGCTGGATAAGTGTGCCCCATACGATTATATAGAGACAGGACCGAGATATCTGGAACAGCCCCCGGGAGACAGCTTGTGCTGTACACAAGCTGTGACGCAGTGCCATATCCCAAAAAATGGCTTAGTCATTAAGGGGGCAAGTTCTTCCAGTCCTTAAGTGGTTAAGGATGTGCACAATTATGCAACCTTATTATTAAATCTTTTTTTATTTTTACTTCACTCCACCTAAGATATTTCTATTTGTTGTTCAACTGAGTTTATAGGTCACTTTAAAGGTGTGAAAAGTTCTGTCATTTTTTCAGAAACATGACATTTTACATATTAACAGGGGTGTGTAGGCTTTTTATATCCACTGTACATATATATTTTAATAGAGGTTCTATAGAATAAAATAATGGGTGTTGCAATCTTTTATGTCACATGGTATTTGCGTAGCAGTTTTTTCAGAACGCAATGTTTTGGGAAAAAATATACTTAACTGAATAATGGAAAATGCGAGTATTGCCTCTTTTAAATTTAGATAACAATATCTGTAAAATGTGCCAGCATCCCTGTTAATTATAATTGGTAAGACCTAGTCAATAAACTCAAACAAAGGCTGCTTGCGGCCTGGTCAACTGACTATAAATAGTATAAATATTTATTTGACAAATTATAATAATACAAAAAATACAGAACATGTTCTGTATTTTTTGTATTATTATAATTTGTCAAATAAATATTTATACTATTTTTTACATTGTTGCATATCAGTGCCTCGAAAATCCCAAACAACTCCCCCTCCTCCTTTGATCTATATTCAGTTGACCAGGCCGCAAGCAGCCATTGTTTGAGTTTATTGACTAGGACTTAACTGAATAAATTAACCTGGCTCCATTGCTACAAGATCCCTGACTTTTTGCAAGTGTACAAAGTGTAAGTGCAAGTGTACCTAGAATTGATGCTGGTTTGAAGCCAAAGGGTAGTCGCACCAAATACTGATTTGATTCAGATTGTACTTCTGTCCACTCACTTTGCGTTTTGTTAATTGATAAAAATAAACAAATACAATATATATTTTTGAAAGCATTCTTACTTTACAGAATCTCTTCACATCTGCTTAAAGCCCCTTTCACACGGACGGATAGAATGGTGCTTTTAGCTGCGGATTTTACCGCAACTAGAAGCACACAATGCTTTCCTATGACACCCTTCACACACTACGGTTACCTGCGGTTTTGTAACCCGTGGTTTTGTGCAGGAAGAAAAAATAGAACTGGATGCGTCCAGCTGCGATGTCCCGCAGCTATCGGCACATAACCGCAGGTACCCGCAGTGCACTCTGTCAGCTGCGTTTGGTATGGATCTTGAGGGGGAACTCCATGCCAAATTTCAAATAAAAAAACGGCATGGGTTCCCCCTCCAAGAACATACAAGGCACTTGGGTCTGCTATGGATTTTAAGGGGAACCCCCGTACGCCAAAGAAACGGAGTGGGGGTCCCCCCAAAATCCATACCAGACCCGTATCCGAGCAGCAGCCCAGCCGGTCAGGAAAGGGGGTGGGGACGAGCGAGCATCAGCGTCAGGCGCCAGGCCGCATGCCCTCAACATGGGGGGTAGGCGCTTTGGGGCAGGGGGAGCCCTGCGGCCCCCCCATCCCAAAGCACCCTGTCCCCATGTTGATGAGGACAGGGCCTCTTCCTGACAACCCTGGCCGTTTGTTGTCGGGGTCTGCGGGCGAGGAGCTTATCGAAATCCCAGCCCCTCACCCTAGGTGAATGAGTATGGGGTGCATCATACTCCTACCCATTCACCTGGCGTAAAAAAAAGGAAAAAAACACACTACACAGGGTTTTTAAAGTAATTTATTAGTCAGCTCCGGGGGGCATTCTGCCGGGCCCCTCTCTTCTTTCGTTTTTTTCCGAGGGGGGGCCCGGGCTTCTTTGACGTCTTCTGCCGGGGGGGGGGGGGGCCCGGTCTTCACAGCCGTTTGGTTCTCTTCCACCGGGGGCCCTGGCTCTCTTCTTTAGCTCTTTTAGCTCCGAGTGGGGCGCCAGGGCTTCTGTCACCTTCTGCCTTCTTCTTCTCGTCTTCTCTTCTTCGATGTTGACACGTCGCTTCCTCCAACTGTAATGCTGTGTGCGCGGCTCGCACCAATTTATATAGGCCTCTTATGACATCACAGTCCCGTCATGCTTCAGGTGGTGACGACATAAGGGGGCGGATATCACCCGGTGACCCCGCCAGAGCTAAAGAAGAGAGCGGGGGCCCCCCCCGGCGGAAGATAACCAGACGGCGGTGAAGTCCAGGACCCCCCACCAGCGGAAGAGAACCAGACGGCGGTGAAGACCGGGACCCACCCTGGCAGAAGACATCGAGGAAGCCTGGGGGGACACTCGTAAAAGAGCTAAAGAAGAAAGCGCCCCCGGCGGAAGAAAACCAGACGGCGTGGACGACCGGGGCCCCCCCCGGCAGAATACGTCGAAGAAGCCCGGGCCCACCTTCATAAAAGAGCTAAAGAAGAGAGGGGGGCCCCGGCAGAACGCCGCCAAAGCTGACTAATAAATTACTTTAAAAACCCTGTGTAGTGTGTTTTTTTTTAAAAAATTCCACCAGGTGAATGGGTAGGGGTACGATGTACCCCATACTCATTCACCTAGGGTGGGGGGCCAGGATCTGGGGGCCCTCTTATTTAAGTGGGCTCCCGGATTCCGATAAGCTCCCCGCCCGCAGACCCCGACAGCCAACGGCCAGGGTTGTCAGGTAGAGGCCCTGTCCTCATCAACATGGGGACAGGGTGCTTTGGGGTGGGGGGCCGCAGGGCACCCCCTGTCCCAAAGAACCAACCCCCCAATGTTGAGGGCATGCGGCCTGGCACGGTTAAGGAGGGGGGCGCTCGCTCGTCCCCACCACCTTTCCTGACCGGCCGGGCTGCTGCTCGGATACAGGTCTGGTATGGATTTTGGGGGAACCCCGATGCCGTTTTTTTCGGCATATGGGGGTTCCACTTAAAATCCATAGCAGACCCAAAGGGCCTGGTATGCTCCTGAAGGGGGAAACCATGCCGTTTTTTTATTTGAAATTTGGCGTGGAGTTCCCCCTCAAGATTCATACCAGACACAGTGCTTGGTATTGGCAGGGATCCAAGTCGGATCCCCGTTCAATATCGTGCCGCGGCTAAACGCAACCGCAGCTAAAAGCACTGTACAAATGCAGCTAATCGCTGTGCCTGGAGTCTTGAATTCCAGCAAAACATAAACATGCTTTTATCTGCGGCAAAACAGCTGTCCGTGTGAAAAGGGCCTAAAACTTTTGCACAGTAAGTTATGTAAACATTACCTGTCCTGTTCAGTAGAATAACCATGGTGGCATATTTACTAAAAGGATACAAATAGATTGGCCATGTTCCTGGCATTTGTCTTGCAATCTTATGTTAGTTATACAGTAAAACCTTGGTTTGCAAGCATGATTTGTTCCAGAAACATGCTTGTAATCCAAAGCACTTGTATATCAAAGCATTTTTTTACAGGGTGTAAAAGAGAAGAGAGGGACCTCTGAGTGTAGCAATAAGTTGCTAAATGTTGTACCTTCATTAACTGTAACCATATTGCTACACTTAGAGGCTCCTCTCTTCTTTGTTATACTCAGTTGTGACATGACACTGCTCTTATATGAAGACACCGCTTGTATACCAAGGCAACATTTATTAAAACATTTTTCTTGACTTGCAAAATGCTCTCAAACCAAGTTACTCTCAAACCAAGGTTTTACTGTAGTGGGAATTTGTGGTCAGTGGAATGGGGCAGTGCCAGTGAATGCAAATGGGGATGTTAAAGGGGTGGTTCACCCTAAAAACTACTTTTTCTTATTACACTTGCCCCCCACATTACAATACGATTAAGGCTATTATTATTTTTTTATGCTGTACATACCTTTGTATAGCATATTCACCCGTGGCATCCGGCTTGCGAGTCCCGCGGGAGTGGGCGTTCCTAACATGTCTGTGATTGACATTTTGACCAAAAACAAGCTCCCCCCCATCGCGTAAGCCGCATCACGATTGGCGAAAGGAGCCGAACAGCGATGCGCATGCGCAGTATAGCGCCGACTCACCGTTCGGCTCCTTTCGCCAACCGTGACGCGGCTTACGCGACGGGGGGAGCTCGTTTTTGGTCAAAATGTCAATCACAGACATGTTAGGAACGCCCACTCCCGCGGGACTCGCAAGCCGGATGCCACGGGTGAATATGCTGTACAAAGGTATGTACAGCATAAAAAAAAAAAATCATAGCCTTAATCGTATTGTAATGTGGGGGGCAAGTGTAATAAGAAAAAGTAGTTTTTAGGGTGAACCACCCCTTTAAGCAAAGGTCCTCATTTAAAGATAATTGGATGTATGGAGGATGAGTGCAATGCTGAGTGTGTGCCATCTCCATAATAATCAATACAATTATTGATTTTCTATCTGCAAAGTATGAATGATAAGAACAGGTTGAAGCTGTCATTATAATGTAGTTAAGATAAAAGCTACTGAGAACAGGATTTTCCAATTGAAGAGTGGGAAACCCAGATGTATGGAGAATAGCATTGATTTTGAAAACATGCTCACAGAAGTCCAAAATGTGAATATTCTTAATAACTATAATGCAAAATTTGATGGGGTTTTGCTTTGCAAATCATCTCAATAAAGTATGTGTTGTGCTATAGTTTTTCTCCAATTATTCATTTTATAAAATGTATGACTTTTTAAAGCAATCCAGTAACATTTTTACAACACTGCACTTAATTTGCACTTAGTTATTAAACTTTTCTAAAAGTTGGAAACTTTCCTTCAATAAGCATTTGCAATCATTTCAAATACGCTGTACCCATCATGCACACTTTGTCTTCATATATTTTCCCTCTAATCCCATTTGTGATATAAAGAGACCAGCAAGTCATCTTCCTGGACCATTGAAAAAGTTACCTTTTAACTGGACCAGATGCATAACTTGGCATGGACCACTCGTGTCCCTCCCCTTCTTTTGCTGCATATGAACTACAGCCCCTAACTCATTGCTGTCTCCTTCCCCCTCCCCTAGCTGGGAGAAGTTATTCCATGAGGGGATCAGCTTACCAGTTGTCTCCAGAGCTGTAGCTGAAGCAAAGCTTCTTGTAGTGAAATAACTAGAGACAGAGTGAGAGAGAGAGCAGTGGTTTGCAGAATTGCCGTGTTGAGATACTGAGACACAAGTGCATCTGCTAGCTGTTAATACTTGGCAGGAGGATTTTCTTCCTCTAGGATAGTTTTGACATTGTCATGATAATAATGTTTGTCAGCTACTTGATTTTAACTTTCCTCTCCTTTGACAAAGCAGTTCTAGGACGACCTGGGGGACAGGTAAGTCACCATTTCTTTTACTTGCTGTCCCTAGAACTTTATTGCCATAGATTGATTCTAATTCATTATGCAGCTTCTTTCCTGAACAATAAAGCATATTATTCTATTTGTACTCATGTAAACTGCAGGAGATGTTTTAAAGTTTGGCAAACTTTTGCCATCATTTTCATCATGAGTTTTAGACAAAGCAACATGTAAAGACCTATTCAAAAATGCATTACTGGAAAGGTGATAAGTGTTCTGCAAGGCCAAGCTGGCTATTTATCCTTAGTTTTTAATAAATTCATAAAAAATAAAAAAATTGTAGTATTAAATTAGTATTGCACAAATGAAAATGTTGCTGATTAGCCATAAGCTTTGGTCTAGCAACTGATAAGAAGTATTGATAATATATATATTATAAATACACAACACAAATCAATTTATTGACAAGATAAACAACACAAACCAATTTATGAATTAGTTACCTGATTGGTTTAGAATCTAAATAAACTATTTTAGGATGCAGGGACATGGAGGTAGTCTTGGGTTGCCGGTACAGATAACAGTGGGTTAATCTGATAAAAAAAAAAAAATGATATATAGAAATTCTGTAAAACAGTTGTGTCTTAAAGGTGCTGAAATTACTGTTATTGCTCTAAGCATGTCACCTAATATGTTTCATAATTTTCGTTCTTGAAAATGCACATGTATAAGCAACTCCATCTCCAACTCATCTTAGTTACTTGCAGCATGTTCTCAGTCATTAATGATAAACCTGGAATGGCTCTAGCTCTATCCTATTGGCTCACAGTTCATGTACACTATATAGAAGACTGCACTCCCACTGGAGAAATGTATAATATAACATTTCTCTTTTTATTTAATTTTTTTATTAAAATCCGTCACAACAGCCTTCACTAGTATACTTAAATCTGATAATTATTTAATTTTGTACAAATAAACTATATTTATTTTAATCAAAATATGTTAATGCATAAAGAAATCAAAACATGTTTATTATACTAACTAAATAAAAATCTCATACTGATCATAAACAGTCAGATTTTTTTTTATCAACCGTGGCAAAGGATGCTGCCCATTTTTGACATAATGGCAAAACACATTGGTTGCCATTGTGCTCTTTTCTTTTTTTTCTTGCTTTTTTCTGAATAATTTATGTTCTTGCACAACTCCCAGCATGCTGAAAGATTTCTGAAATGTATTATCCTGATTTTAAAACTTGTTGCCTTCATAAGCAAGTGTAGCTCAGTTTATTAGCTGTAACTCACTGAGGCTAATTTATTAAAGGATTTGAAAATTCACGCAATAAATACTTTACTTCAATTATATGATCATTAATAGATATTCAGGAAGTTGCTTTTCACAGCACTGGATCATTTTTGAGAATATTCACACAATTTGTTGTGTGAAGATCCCTAAGGCAGGACATAGATTATGCAATTTTCTTTCCTGCAACCAGATGTTGCAGAAAAGAAAAATCTTGATTCCCCCATTAACACAGTCAGTGTTGATGGGAGAATCCTTCACGTAGAGCTATTGTGTTCTCCTGGTGGGGGTAAGGGGAGCTATCCCTGCTGGGAGAACTCAATGATTATTGCTAGAAGCTGCAGCCTCTGGCAATTCTCACATGCTAGAAATCCAACATGCTGGTTGTACCCAAGTTCACTGATAGATCGACTCGAGTACGATCAGCATGCCCATAGATGGATCAAATCTCGACTGATCCCTGCTGAACCAGCTGAGTTTCCTTCACGTAGAGCTATTGTGTTCTCCCGGTGGGGGGTGAGGGGAGCTGTCCCTGCTGGGAGAACACAATGAGAATTGATAGCAGCTGCAGCCTCTGGCAATACTCGCATGCTAGACATCCAACATGCTGGTTGTACCCAAGTTGGCTGATGGATCACTTTGAGTATGATCAGCAAGCCCATAGATGGGTCAAATCTCGACTGGTCCCTGCTGAACGGGCTGAGTTTCGAACCATCTATGGCTGGCTTAACTCCTCTAGTAAATTAGCCCAACTAAATACAGTAAATATTATTACTTTCAGTGTGCACGTTAAAATCAGATATCTTTCATTTGGTCTTAGTGAAATAATGTAGTGGCATAAAATTTTTTGGGGGTCAATACTGGGCATACTACAATGTGTTGATGGGGTGGGGTGGGGGGGGGGTTTGATTACAGAGGCTGGGGTTATTGGATGTAGGCGGACTTTGGGAAATAGGTTATATTGGTCTTGGGTTTTGTGTGGGTAAAGATGATATCATATTGAGGAATATGTAATGCTAATGTTGGATGCATGGGTCATGGTGGACCCATCACAAACTGTGTAATTATTGAACTATGTAAAGTAGTTATGGATGTAAGAAAATATGATTATGCCATTTTAGATCCCATGATGAGCACAGGTCCTGTACTTACATCATCAAAGCCTAGGTGGTATCTGGTATGCCCCTGCTCAACATAATACCAGTAATGCAATCACTGCATGCTGTAAATGTATTGTAATCACTGTCGCTTTTAGTTAAAGGTTCTATCCTATCTGTAGGTACAGAAACAATCATAATGGCAATGGTGTTCCATACATGGATATGTGGTGTACATATGATGTGCTATATGACTACCTGTATACTTTACATGTGTGCCCCCACAACCCACTTTTATTCTTTCTCTGTGAGAATAGATCTATGTGCACATGTTATTCCTAACCTAAGATAACCTTATAGTCCCATATAGCCCACACACAAAAACTTTGTTAAAAGTGCTTCAATTTATTTTTTCCCTTTTAGTTCATTTTTTTTGCCTGAAATTATTAGCTGCTTCAACTAATATACACTCACCAGCCACTTTGTTAGATACACCTTGCTAGTACAGGTTAGACCCCCTTTTGCCTTCAGAACTCCTGCAGATTTGTCAGTTGCACATCCATGCTGCAAACCTCCTGTTGCACCACTTCCCAAAGGTGCTCTATTGGATTGAGATCTGGGGACTGTGGAGGCCATTGGAGTACAGTGAATCCATGGTCATGCTCAAGAAACAAGTTTGAGATGATTTGAGCTTTGTGACATGGTGCATTATCCTGCTGGAAGTAGCCATCAGAAGATGGGTACACTGTAGTCATAAAGGGGTGGACATGGTCAGCAACAATACTCAGGTAGGCTGTAGCGTTTAAACAATGCTCAGTTGGTGCTAAGGGGCCCAAAGTGTGCCAAGAAAATATCCCCCACACCAGACCACCAGCCTGAACAGTTGATACAAGGCAGGATGGATCGATGCTTTAATGTTGTTTATGGCAAATTCTGACCTTACCATCTGAATGTTGCACCTGAAATCCAAACTCATCAGACCAGGAAACGTTTTTCCAATCTTCGATTGTCCAATTTTGGTGAGCCTGTGCAAATTGTAGCCTCAGTTTCCTTTTAGCTGACAGGAGTGGCACCCAGTGTGATCTTCTGCTTCTATAGCCTGTCTACTTCAAGGTTAAATGTGTTGTGCATTCAGAGATGGTATTCTACATATGTTGGTTGTCAGAGCTTTTTTTCTCAGAAAATAGGTGCAGGAACTCAACCACGACCCGTTCAGATTTCACAAACAGTAGGAGGGTCTTAAAGGGGCATTAAATACCAGGATTGCATTACATACAGAGTGCAGAGTTCAGGGGGTTACACACAGAGTGCAGAGCTGTCACTTGTAAACACAGAAACCAGACTTCTGTGTTTTCAAGTGAATGTGGTGAGCAGGCACCAAAGGGTCTGAGCCAGAGGTGGTGGAACTGAGTTCCCCCAAGTTCCCCCTGAAAAAAAGCCCTGTTGGTTGTTAAGCGTGGTTATTTGAGTTACTGTTGACTTTCTATCATCTCAAACCAGTCTGCCGATTCTCTTCTGACATGAACAAGGCATTTTCGTCCACACAACTGCCGCTCACTGGATATTTTCTCTTTTTCGGACCATTCTCTGTAAACCTTAGAGATGGTTGTGTGTGAAAATACCAGTAGATCAGCAGTATTTGAAATACTCAGATACTCAGACCAACCTGTCTGACATCAACAATGCCATGCCAAGTTCAAAGTCACTTAAATCCCCATTCTTCCCTATTCTGATGCTCGGTTTTAACTTCAAGCAAGTAGTCTTCACCACTTATAGATGCCTAAATGCATTGAGTTAATATTTGAGTTATATATATATATATATATATATATATATATATATATATATATATATATATATATATTTAAACATTTGTACAATCATTATACATATAAGAATCTGCTGTGTTTTACCAGTAGTTCTTATGCCTTGTACACACGACCGGTTTTGCCATCTGAAAAAAAAAACAATAGTTTTCCCGACAGAATTCTTCTCAAGCCTGCCTTGCATACACACGGTCACACAAAAGTCTGGTGAACTTTTGACTGCCAAGAACGTGGTGACATAAAAGACAGATGAGCCAACAAAATTAAGTTCTCTGCTTCCGAGCATGCGTCAAATTGTTTCCGAGCATGCATACAGACAAACGGTTTTCCCGCTAGGAGTTTTTCCTGATGGGAAAAAGAGAGCCTGCTCTTATTTTTTCCCCGGCAGTTTTCCCGTCGGAAAAACTGCGATGGAGCATACACACGGCCGAAAAGCTCTCATCGCAGTTTTTCCAACGGAAAATCCGTTTGTGTGTACGCAGCATTACACGATTTTTTTTTTAGAATGTTTGCCACACACGACATCTGAGCTTCATCTTTTTTAGACATCATGAGGCAAAATAAATTTGATGGAGAGGGTGAATTAAAATGTAAGAGATCTCCTTCAGAAAAAAAAGCCACAAACAAATTGAGTAATCTTTAAAACTATTTAAAAAGTCCTATGTCCATTAGCCAAGTCAGCAAGCCCACCACATACCATGCCTTGTCACTCCTACACAGGGCTGGACTGGGAATAAAAACCTGCCCATTAAATAATTTCATAGCCGCCTCATAGCATTATTATACCAGCCCAACAGCAAAACGTCACAGAGGCTGTGACGACATGGTACAGGAGATGTCAGAGGCTGTGTGGACATGGTACATGAGATGTCGGAGGCTGTGTGGACATCTTACAGGAGATGTCGGAGGATGTGTGGACATGGTACAGGAGATGTCGGAGGCTGTGTGGACATGGTACATGGGGTGGTGATAGGCTGTGCAGACATGGTATGGGAGGTAGTCATGGGCTGTGCAGACATGGTATAGGAGGTGGTCATAGGCTGTGCAGGCATGGTACAGAAGATGTCAGAGGCTGTATGGACAGAGTATAGGAGGTGGTCATAGGCTGTACAGACATGATACAGGAGAGTAACAGGAGGTGGTCAGAGGCTGCGGAGGGGTCCGGTCTTATCCGGCCATGATGTGGAGAGGCGCATGCAACCGCCGAGATGAGTGCCTTACATTTAAATTTAATCAAATGTAAATTGTCCCATAGAAACCAACGAAGTGTCAGTATTTAACAATCATAGTTCAAAGTCAATAAAGACAAAAAAGGTTATTTGGTGGGTATGGACAATGGTAATTTTTAGCATTTTTTTTATGTACTCAAAATTAAAGTGTTGAGTAATGGCTAAGTGGTTAGTTCTCGCTTTATAGGGTATTGAGCCCAGTTGGCAGTTGGCAATGTTTCTTTTGTTTTTTGCTGATGTCTAAATTTTCTAGCTTCATCCCTCAGCCCCCAAAAAACATTCTGGTAGGTTGATTATCTTGGCCTTAATGTGTGTCTGTGCATAACTATGGCAGGGGCATTATACTGTTAGCTTTTAAACCTATTTTTTTTTTACTTAGTAAGATGCCATGAGACTACTAGAAAAGCTTGCAAAGGAAAATTTTAATTTGGTGTTTGTTAGCGATACAAGTGGGGAGATCAACAGGAATGTATGCTAGAACAGTGGTCATCAACCCTGCCCTACAGGGCCCACTAACAGGCCAGGTTTTATGTATTACCATGGGGAGATGCAGTCTAGAATACTGCAATCACTGAGCAGCAAATGATATCACCTGTGATGTATTTCAGTTATCTTGCAAACCTGGCCTGTTAGTGGGCCCTGTAGGACAGGGTTGATGACCACTGTGCTAGAACATATTTCACATATTATATAATTTTGCTATGGGCCAATCCGGGACTTTGAATCAATTTACTGCTTAGAGATATATGGCATGTCTAGTGCTACTGTTTAAACTCCTGGACAACACAGACTAGGGCCTGGATTTTTTTTTTCTTTAAATGGTCCTCAGTAGTAAGTACAAATAAACTTTTGAGAAAAAAACATCTATTTAAAAAATAGGCTAATCTTCATTGGGTCCTTTACCTCATGATGGCCAGTGGCAACACCAAAGGCACTGAGGTGCTTGAACCAGGGGTGGGGAAGAACCCTAAAACACATGCCACACCGGTTGAGTCATTGTTCTTGACTGATGCTGGCTGTATGGAAGTTTATGGGCCAGATCCACAGAAGAATTACGCCGGCGTATCTATTGATACGCCGCGTAATTTCAAATTTCCCGCCTCGTATTTTTTTTTTGTATCTACAAAACAAGATACGACTGCATCTGGGCTTGATCCGACTGGCGTACGTCTTAGTACGCCGTCAGATCGTAGGTGCATTTTTCCGCCGGCCGCTAGGTGGCGTTTCCGTCGAAATTCTGCGTCGAGTATGCAAATGAGATAGTTACGGCGATCCATGAACGTACGTCCGGCCGGCGCATTTTTTTATGTCGTTTGCATTCGGCTTTTTCCGGCGTATAGTTACCCCTGCTATATGAGGCGTACTCAATGTTAAGTATGGCCGTCGTTCCCGCGTCAAATTTTGAATTTTTTACGTCGTTTGCGTAAGTCGTTCGCGAATAGGGATTTGCGTAGAATGACGTCACCGTCGTAAACATTGGCTTGTTCCGGTTTAATTTCGAGCATGTGCACTGGGATATCCCCACGGAAGGCGCATGCGCCGTTAAAAAAAAACGTTGTTTACGTCGGGTCATGACGTATTTACATAAAACACGCCCCCATCACATCGATTTTAATTGCGCGCCCTTACGCCGACAAAGATACACTACGCCGCCGTAACTTACGGCGCGCATTCTTTAAGGATTAAAAAAAAAAAGTAAGTTACGGCGGCGTAGTGTATCTTAGATACGCTACGCCCGACGCTAATATGTGCCGATGTACGTGGATCTGCCCCTATGTTTTTAAGATTCTGCACCAAGACAGAAAATAATTTCATTGCAAGGTCCTGGAGTCACCTGAATCCACCAGCACACACGCTAGTCAAGTGAGAACAAGAGATGTGGAGGATAGTATACTTTATTAAACAAAACAGAAGCATTCAACAATAGCTATAAGGAACAGGTAGCAATACATTTAAAGTGTACGTCAGGGCAAAATTAAAACAAACAAGACATATGCAGTACACCTCTGCAATACATGCACATTTTCTCATGGTTTATTATTTTACAAAACCCTGCAAGTACAACAAAATATGTGTTGATCTGACAGAAATGCACTCAGCTCCTAAAGGCACTTATAAACCCTTCTATACTTTTCATCCAAGGAAGCTGCCGTCTTAGCCTCTGTTTATTTTGCAACTGCAATGATGCTGCACATGTGATCAGCTATGACACCAGTCATTTGATGATTAAAAGCAAATGTGACAGTTAGGCCCCATACACACGAGAGGATTTATCCGCGAATACGGTCCAGCGGACCGTTTCCGCGGATAAATCCTCTCGAGGATTTCTGCGGATTTTCATGCGATGGAGTGTACTCACCATCGCATTGAAATCCGCGCTGAAATCCTCTGGCGATGACGTGTCGCGCCGTCGCCGCGATTGTGACGCGGCGACGTGTGCGACGCTGTCATATAAGGAATTCCACGCATGCGTCGAATCATTACGACGCATGCGGGGGATCCCTTCGGACGGATGGATCCGGTGAGTCTATACAGACCAGCGGATCCATCCGTTGGGATGGATTCCAGCGGATAGATTTGTTTAGCATGTCAGCAAATATTTTATCTGCTGGAATCCATCCCAGGGGATAAATATCCGCGGAAAAAGATCCGCTGGAGTGTACACACCATAGGATCTATCCGCTGAAACCCATTCGCTGGGATTTTTCAGCGGATGGATTCTATCGTGTGTATGGGGCCTTAGGCCCCGTACACACAACCGAACATGTCTGCTGAAACTGGTCCGCGGACCAGTTTCAGCAGACATGTTCGGTCGTGTGTAGGCCCGAGCGGACAGGATTCCAGCGTACATTTGCCCGCCGGACCTTTTCCAGCGGGCAAATATTTCTGAACATGTTTTAAAACATGCCCGCTGGAATCCTGCCCGTCGGACATGTTCGGTCGTCTGTACAGACCTACCGTACATGTCCGAGCGGCCGCCATCCCTCGCATGCGTCGAATGACTTTGACGCATGCGTGGAAGCATTGAACTGGCAGGGCCGCGCACGTCGCTGCGTCATCATTGTGGCGACGGCGCGGCCTCGTCGCAGCGTATCGAGTACGCGCGGATTTCTGTATGATGGTGTGTACAGCCATCATACAGAAATCCCCGGGCAGACATGTATGCTGAAAACGGTCCGGCGGACCGTTTTCATCGTACTTGTTTGCCCGTCTGTACAAGGCCTTAGCATTCCCAGCATGTCGGGAATATAACTGTTTCTGAAGCCGTTAAATTGATCGGTTTAG
Source organism: Rana temporaria (assembly GCF_905171775.1). Classification (NCBI taxonomy): domain Eukaryota; kingdom Metazoa; phylum Chordata; class Amphibia; order Anura; family Ranidae; genus Rana; species Rana temporaria. The sequence goes on along the minus strand of NC_053491.1, from coordinate 77,234,199 downwards.
TTCTGCTTTAAAGGAGAAGTATGGGTTTTTTAGCGTTTTCTGCTGTTTTATACTTACCTAGGTGGATGCAGCATCGGACCAATGCTGCTTCTGTCCCCTGCCGCCTCTACATTGAGAACCGAGCCACTGAACACCACCGATGGCTCGGATCTCACTCCTCTTCGAGCGGAGAGGTGCTGCCTGACAATCAGCATCTATCCTGCTCTGTTCCTCCACGTTCATTGGAGTGCTGAGCTATGGAGGGGCTGGGAGCAGCGAGCTGAGAGGCTGAGACAGCCATTAGCCCAGGCACCAGGTGGATCCAGACTTCCGAAGTTGGGTTGACGCGGTGCCTGGACTGAACTTGGTGACATCAGCAGAGAGCGGAATTCAGACCACTCTCCGCTAAAAACGGGTCACAGGAGTGCAAAACGAATTGCACTCCTATGACCCATAGGAGAATCCTAGCCGAATAAGATCAGGCTGGACTTCTCCTTTTAAGTCCTGTTGTGGGCTGACAACACCTACAGTTTTTGTAGATGGAGTGTTGTCAGCCCTGCCCATTTTTATTTTTCCAAACTACTCAGACGGACCTACTCTCCCATTTCCGAAACATAAAGGCTAATCATTCTGTAGTCCAAAAATAAGGACTTTTAGCTCTAATTACTCTCAGGAAGTGAGAAATGGACACTTCTGAATTTCTGACATGATCAACGGGTATATTTTGCACTTATTAAACAGATATAACAAAACATTCAGTAGTATTTGTGACATGTATACATTATTAGTGTTTACATACACTTGAAGTATACAACTGCCAAAACATATACTGATATCTCAGTGTGATATTGTTTTCCTGTTTTTTTTTTTTTTTTGCTCAAACACTACATATTATTTACATTAGTTTCTTCTCAATTTACCTATCTGAGAATGTTTTTGATTGTTTTTACCCCTTACCTACAAATAAAATCCAGTTATGCTATTATGGGAAATTTAAAGCAGCCCGGTAATAGTATGTTACCATATGTTACAGTAACTCCAGGAAGAAAAGGCCATAAAAAGAGTTACAAGCTAATCTGGAAAGGAATTGTCACAGTAGATGTCTTGTAGGCATATATGTCTAGAGCCTGTAATGTTTAACATATGGCACACACACACTACCTTGCTTTAATAGTGCTGTGGAAAGGCAAAACTGGCATAACCTTACTCCAGAAATTTTTACTGCTTAATGTTCACTTGGGTATTTAAAAAAAAAGTCCCCTTTATCAAATAAATTGTTGCATTATTTCCAAAAGATTTGCATGCAATTTTCTATAGAGCAGCATATCACCTGCAAACATGCAGAGAACACACCATCTAGTGTGCGGTGTACATGGGACAGCAGGATTAGGCATTGTTCCCCTCCAGTCTGAAGGGCTGCTGTAAATTCCTGTAAATCAAGGCTAGCTTTTAGTATAGTTGCCTTTATGTTCATTTTAGGACAGTGAAGGTGAATGGATTTCAGTTTCCATAGCCTTGGATTCCACATTATGCTGACTGTCCTAGAAATCTCCTACACTCATTACGTTTAGGTTGACTGATTTCTTTAAATTTACTGATATGTTTGTGTACTGTACACTTCTCTGTGCCTTGTTTCAACAATAACAAATACCAGTTCCTCAAGAAGAATCCAAAAGGTATGTTCTAAAATTCATGCAAAGTTGTTTTATTGCTTAAGGCTCTAGGAAACCAATTTATGGAAATCCAAAGTGCCTAAAAACAATTAAATTGTTCTGACACTTGTGAAGAAATAACAATAAATAGGATAGGCTGCATATACGTAACGTGTACCTGTGCATTAGGTTTCTCTTTCTCCCTTGCTGCTACTTTCAGATACCAGGAGCAAAAAAAAAACAGCCTAGTTTAAAGTACATTCGGAATTTACACTGAGCTGAGTTTTCTGCTTGCCCCATGTGACAGTGTGGACACATCAGTACCAGAAATGTGAATACGCATACATACTTAGTAATGTGTAAGTGCAATTAATACATTCTAAAGAGGCATGTCTCCTGACAGTGCCATCATCTTTCTTTCACTTTCAAATCCTGACCCATCTTCAGGCATCATCTAAAGCAGGGCTCTCCAAACTACGGCCTTCCAGCTGTTGTGGAACTACATAATCCCATGAGACATTATAATACTCTACTATTCCCATCATGCCCAGTCATGTCTGTGAGTGTCAGTTTCTAAACAACTGGAGGGCCATAGTTTAGAGACCCCTGATCTAGAGTAACATCTACTAACTGGACAAATATGCTGGCCCATGGTGGATTCCACAATTTAAATACTGGTACCTATGCAATAACTCTAGTTCAGGTATATCTTTGTTCAGTTTTACAGGTTACAGAGCCAGTGCATTTCAGTGGTATACTCATTAAACAGTAGCAAGGTAATAAGAAAGTACATAGAGGAAAGGAAAAACGAGCAGAAGAAGAAAGGTAGAAAAACAGTATCTGAGCACTGGTAAATCATACCTGATATTTTGATAAGATATACACCTGAGTAGGGCTACAATGGGTCATTATTAAGGATCTAGCTGTAACAGGCGCTCTCACGCTGGAATGCATATGGCGACCACACAATGACGTCATCGCCCGACGCCGAGTGCGTTCCAGATTGGAACGCGGAAGTGTGCGACGCGGATCACCGCCGATTGCAAGGCACCTGTTAGCTGCCTATAAAGAGAACAGTGTGCAGACTGCACACTGTTCTATTATTGTCAGCCATTGCCGGCTTGGCTACCAAGCTACAGGTACCATCTGTCCCTAGGCTGAAGAACATGCCATGCTGGATCCCTGCTACATTCATGCTAATCGCCAACTGGATCCACCCTGCCATCTGTACTGGCATTACTGGGGACACCCTAAAAATATCTTCCTTCTTGAATCCCTACACTACTGAATCCCATTGCTGCTAAACTACAACAAGACTCATCCTCTGCAAACGAATAAGTAGCCATTGTTTCACTTGTAGTGCCTTTAGAATCATCTACTACATATATTTCTTCTAATCAATAACTGTATTGAACTCTGACTTACTAAGTACTAACATACTGCTTGAGATAGACTGTTGTGTTCTTGGCTACTTGCTGTGGAGTATCTTAAAGGGACATACACTCTCAAATTACCTGAGCTATATTTGCCTCTCTTACACAACTATCAGTTGCTTAATTACTACGTGCTTGACATAAGTTGTTACTTGTTTATGGGCCCATGCCCAAAGTTACTGAACATGTTCGCTTTAACTTTTCTATGCTAATTGTTGAAGGTATTTCATACCTGCTCCCTTAGAGACCTAATGCATTCTTTATGTTAAAGTGATATGATGTAGAGAACCCCCAAACTCCTTTTCTTTGATTGGAGTGAAACCTGGGGTCCAGTACTGATAATCACTTGCATACAGAAGTGCATTGCAATCTTCACATGCATCATAATCTTTTAACGCTAAGCACTGGGCGCATGTTGTAATGCACCCACGCTAAGTAGCTCAACGTATTCCTATAAAGAGATGATGTAGTGAGCCCCCAAACTTCTGTTCTGATTGGATTGACGCCTGGGGTACATACAGAGGTGCATTGAATTCTTTCCTTAACAGCAGTTGTGGTTCACTCCCGTTCACTGTAGTGTGGTGACATTAGCATGACAGGGGAGGCAATTGGTCATTGGGGTTTTAGGGGAGAGGAGAGAACTAGATGATGAGTACACCAGGGTCTCCATGTTCATAATTTTGTTTGGAACCTGGTCCCATTCTACAATATTTAGACAAGAGGTTGATTTTCAATGATGGGGACATTCTCAATAACCTTAAGGTTCTTGGTGTGTGTATAATTTATCTTATACACATTACCCCTTACACTCTACCCCCTTCAATGTTGCTACCAAAATGTTAATTTCCTGTACCATGCTGCATCTTGTACTGAAAGAATACCAGAGAACAATTATTTTTAGGGTACAGCAATAATTGGATGTAAAATAATGTGTCTATTGTCATTGATGTGTGGAAAATAATGCAGATTAACAATATCACATTTTTGCACTGCTGGGCTCCATGGCAGTTGAAAGGCATGTTATGGCTAAAGATGTGCAGTTGATAACACCCATCCTGTAGTACTGTAATATATTTTAAAAGTGCCATGAGGAAGTTACTAACACCATTCCTGAAAAACAGTTTCCAAAATGGCAGTTTTTTTCCTGAACACTCAAAAGTTGGCTGACATCCATAATATATGTCACATAAAAGAACGTGACTCCATCTCTAAACTCAGGCAGCTTCAGTCATTCTCTCTGTTATATCGTATTGATCACGGCATGAGCAAGACATGTTGCAGACTTTCCAGGTGTCTAAACGTATTAAATGACCATAAATAATTGTAGGTGTAACATATTTTTCACTGCGATCCGTCCCCACTATTGGTGAACAAAATGTATTGCATAGGTAACACCACAACTCTCAGAATAGAACGTTTTTTATTACTTACATTATCATGGCTGATTTTCAGCTATGTATCCTCCAGGCCACATTTATTCATTTTAAGTAAAACAAAGGTATGCATACAATTTAAATATCATGTATACATGCTTTTGAACAAGAACACATTTAGGCTGATTAAACAAAAACCCTGCTTCCACTACAAAATTAGATTTCTTAGGTTGTATGCTCTGATGCTTTTCTGCAGATTCAGACAATAAGGGCCTGTCCATCAATTTCACTTGCATGTAGTTTAGTTGGAAAATTGCTTTGTCCCCATACTGTCTGAATGTTTTTTCCCAATTTCCATTCTGAAGGACCATGAACAGATTATGTTTTTCAAATTCCATAGCGTTGAAAAGGCATATGATTTTTCTTTCATCTATTATCCATAGAAAATATTTGAAAAATATGACCTGTTAGCGGTCTCTTTGGGACTTGTTGGCCATATGACTTCTAGTCACAAATGGAAAGAACAATCAGATGCAAGAGGCACAGAGTCTTGTATTACTCCCGAGCTGGTGCAATCTGTATTGAAGTAGCCAAATGCTCAGGAACCTAAAGTATGCAAAGTTGCAAGATTTGCCTTTGAGAGAACATCAAGCTATCTGTGTTTTTTTATTTTGTTTTTTGTGGTTGAACTGGATGGACTTGTGTCTTTTTTCAACCTGACTAACTATGTAACTATCTCTACACTTGCTCAGAGACATGTTTCAAAGTAGGCTCCTGGATGCATAAATTATTCTCCTTTCAATATATGTTGGCTATATTTTAACAGCTTTCAGGCCTGTAGTGCTACATCTAAGCAAGTACATATATTCTTTGAGATAATCTTATAGTGCAGTTACACTCACCTGTACCAGAAGCAGCAAACCTTCTATTTTTGTATGCCTATCTTTTAATGTACGCTGTGTCAGCAGATATTTAATCTTTTCAGATATATATATTTCCATTTGGTCTGGTCCTTTGCACTCAACACCTTGTTCCTCTGTTGTTCTCTAATACCTGATCTCTCTCCAGAGACTTGTAGGTTTTGTGGAATTAATGTCTGCTTATACCAGTGTTTCTCAATTCCAGTCCTCAGGCCCCCCCAACAGGTCAGGTTTTCAGGATTTCCATTATTTTGCACAGGTGATTTGATCAGTTTCACTGCCTTAGTAATCACCACAGCCTTTTCATCTGAGGGAAATCCTGAAAACCTGACCTGTTGGGGGGGCCTGAGGACTGGAATTGAGAAACACTGGCTTATACCAAGTACTTGGTTACTTAAAGTGAAAAAGTTTCAGATTGACTATATGATATGTAAAATTATATTTAGATAACTGAAGATCATGGCGTTACTAGATTAAAGACATTTAAACGTAATAATTGATCCCACCTTTAGAAAAATAAACATACTACTGCCTTTCCGCAAGTAAGACCTCTCCTTTTATTTCTATTCCAAGAGTTTATTTTGTTTAGCCCAGACTATTTTTCTCACTAAGTCACTGTGTTCAGCCTGGCAGATTCTTGCTGTTAATGTTTTAAAGAAAACATTTAAAAGACTTTTGAGATTTCTAAACGCATGTTAATGCTTGAAAAAGGTGATTTTGATTTTGAAATGGAAATTCTGTTCAATAGCATTCATTGGAGGCAGTTAAGGTAAGAGTCTGTTGTGTTTCACTTTCCTTCATCCCCACATGCCATTGAACTTAAGATTTAAAGGGTCAACTCTTCCGAAAGGAATGTATTAGCCATGGGTGGGCATTAGCAGGTTGAATTGCCCACTGGCTTACAACATGTATTATATCTCCTGAAGAGCCTGATGGCAAGATCTATACAACTGAATTCCTGCTTCTAACCATCTGATGGATTATTACAGGGGGGTCTCACTCACAAATGCATTCTTCTATTTATTGTGCACTATATAAGATGCAAAGACAACGGTAAAATTCCCTTGCATGGCCCTGTAATGGCCATAGCAGAACGGGTTGGGTGAGGCAGAGGCTGATGGGAATACATACTTCAAGCAACCTTGAGAAACATAAGTAGGTTGTGGATAATTCAATAATCATGCCCTCCTAAAAAATAAGTATCAGTGTTTGGTTGCGTTAATCTTGAAAGTAACAATCCTGCTTAGTTAAAAATAATCTCTTAGATATATTAAGCAGATCTTTAGCTAACTTAATTGCAGCTGACAGTGTCAAATACTCTTTCTTATTATCTGAAATGTTTCAAAATGAGAGCCAAATGGTCCTGAAAGAAAGAAAAAAGTCTTTAATCAAACAGTTCTGTATTTGATAATAAACATCATGACCTGTCACCCTTTAATGCTCTCAGGCTGCCAGGTAATGTTGCATGCTGATACTAATCTAATTACTTCTCAATACATTACTGTAAAGGAGAAGCAAATTGCATAAGCTGATTATAGGCTAATCTCACAGCTTGCCGTTTTCCTCTCTGATGACTTATCTAGCAGAGTTAGATGCAGGGATGGTTTCAAAACAAGCATTGTGCATTTTTTTTAATTGTTATGCAGAAACCAGGTGATTGTATGCAGATTTTCACACAAACACACAAAGATATACAATATATTGATTTATTTATACTCCAGTTATGATGATGTATGTTTTGTTTTCATAAAAAATGGGCAAATACTCCTTGAAGTGTATATGAAGCCAAACAGCTTGCTAGTTTAAGATAGAATCGGGAAGGATTAGAACTCTGTTTGAGTTTCATTGCTATCTATGGCTCTGTTCGAAAGATTTACCCTTACTTCCTGTCCTGTTGACAACATTTCACAGAGAAAATAGGAGGACAAAATCTGCAACAAGGACAAAAATCAAAACCTGATAGGGGTTTGATTCTTTCCCACTCCAAAACCTAAAAAAAAATATATATTTTTGGCTTGCTATACACTTTAGGTCTTTGGCCATATATAGTAAGTCCAAGCTTGTAGAGGTTTAAAACAAGCTCAGCAGGCACAGGGCTATTCTGTTAAAATGATCCAGGTGGCTATAGAGCTGCCCGGTCACTTTATATGACTTGTTAGATGGCCCTTCTAGTTGTTTCCCCACAGTAGTTCCTGGGCTTTCCTGCAACTTTAATGAGACTGGAACCCACAACAAATGATGTCAGGATGATGACCCGGAAGACATTTAGGAACATTTGTTTCCTGATTTCTTCTGCTGAATGTGAACCTAGAAATGCTCAGCTCTGAGCACTTTTGATTCATAGCTACTGTGAAAAAAAAACAGATAAGCCTTGGATTAATTACAGTCATGTGCTTGATCTGCTGCGTGAGATAGTAGGAGAGGCATTAGGGGTTTATTAGACCCCTGATGTGTCAAAAAAAACAGTACCTGTTGCCTGCTCAGTGCTATCACATAGGAGGCTTTTAACCCCTTGTGATGACAATACAGTTAAATTAAAAGAGTGTTAAAAATGTGATATATAATAATAAACAAAAAAACAATAGACACACCCCCGTCACCCCACACACCCATCAAAACACAAATGCGTGCACATTTGAGTGAGAACAATCTTTCTGGGTCTCCGATTTATGGTTAACTTGAACCTAATGAACTGTAAAGGCATTTAAATCCATCATCTATGTATAATTTTGGGTACTTTCATTTTTCACCATTTTGTAAATGCCGTTTTGATGCTTAATATGTTTGGTATCTACTTACTCTATAATACCTCATCTTATAAATTGTACAAAAAAACAGGGATTCAATTGTGTTTGTGTACTATTAATTTGAATGTGTTTTATCCCAAAAGTGTAGACTTGATATAACTGGAGAACCCCCAGTATCCTACAAGGACGGACTATATCAGCTACAAAAAGGAGACATATTTGATACAAAATATACAAATGATAAAATAGATATGTACAGATTAAATAAACATGGTCCATACAGTGGTGTATTATGGACCACATTTACTTAAAGTGGAAGTAAACCCTCCTAATTTGTTCAGTCAAGTAAGCTGCCATCTTGGCCTCTGTTTAATCTACAACTGCCATGATGCTACACATGTGATCATTTAATGACACCAGACATTGGATGGTTTGACAGTTACATTTCCGGCAGTTTTTTTTAAACGGGTTTACTTCCGCTTTCATCTGTACATGTTTATTTTATAATTTGTATATTTTGTATGCTTAATTCTGTTGGGGTATCACTAATATTGTCTCTAAATAAATACAATGTTTTTATCAAATATGTCTTCTCTTTGTGGACGATATAGTCCTTCATTGTAGGATACTGGGGGTTCTCTGGTTATCTCCATTAGTTTTGCATGTATCGTTTGGATAAAGTGAAAGCCTATTTTTTATTATTTATAGACTTGATATACAATTGCACAAGTATCATGTGACCTAAAAGATATCATCTTTTTTATTCTACAGGGCCTCTGCAATAATACATTTTCTGGACTTTTTAACACATGTGTGTAACTAAAAAAAAAACACATCAAGGGCAAAGTATGTTTGTGCCTTTTAAGTCCAACCCCCTTAAAAAAAACATACTTAATACCATAACTGGAGTGTGAATATATCATATGTTTTGATGAGTTTGTGTAATACTCTGCATGAAATCTCTGCATGTCTCTTGTCTGAATTATGCCTTGTACACACGAGCGGAATTCCTGACGGAAAAAGTCAGACGGAAGCTTTTCATCAGATATTCAGTCCGTGTGTATGCCCCATTGGACTTTTTCCGTCGGAAATTCCGATGGAATCGGAGAACATAGAAAATTTCCGTTCGTCTGGATGCAATTCCGACGGACTAAAAACCATGCATGCTCAGAATCAAATCGACGCAAGCTCAGAAGCATTGAACTTTATTTTCTCGGCTTGTCGTAGTGTTGTACTTCACCGCGTTCTTGACGGTCAGAATTTGGTGTGACCTTGTGTATGCAAGACAGCTTGATGGGAATTCCGTCAGAACTCCGTCAGAAAAGCCGTCAGAGTTTATTCGGACGGTCGTGTGTACAGGGCATAATAGTTTTAAATAAATCCTGCATTTACCATGTCTGGGTTCCACAGTATATACTGTTATGACCTCAGACTGAATTTAGTTATACCAACATATCACTAGGAACAAAAACTTTATTCACTGGGATACATTAACAATGGAAGTAGCAATTATGTGCTTATAACTTTAGCAGCCAATGAAAAACCAGATTTGTAGGTGTAGTCTAGTTAAGCTGTAATTAGCTGATCTGCGATTGGTTTTTTGTGTTGATCAGCAATCCAACAGAGGGTTAATTAGAAACTTTCAATCCATTACTTTTCTAAACCCAGCATCTGCTAAACAGAAAAAAAAAAGAAATGGCTTGCCTGCAGTAGCAAGGCTTTTTAAAGGAAACTAAATGGACTGGTTTTTTTTTTATGCGTTTCTTTTCCTAATGTACCATTTTGCTAAATTTATATAAACTTTAAACAAATACTGCATGGCTTATTACGTTTGTATTATACATAGCAGACATTTTATTATCTTTTTTCATGCTTCATTTGTAATACTTTTAAATCAGGTCTGGACATCTCGACATGATCTCACATAAAAGATTATAAAAAAACAAAGTGAAGTAAAATTTCTCCTGCTTTTATTGTATATTAGGCGGTATGAGCAAAACAGTCACTATGCAGTTACCTCATGTTTTCACGTAGTTTGCATCTTTTGTTTCATGAAATGCTGTTTAAGTCGTCCACTGGCTGCCTCAGAGGGAACGATTTGATTACTGCAGGTGGTTCACTGGCTTCTGCTTTCATCATAAACTCTCACCACTTCAAAAACACCCCAGCATCACAAGTGACCCCATGACACTTGGCTGTATGCCCGCCATTTTATGGTTCATTTCTAAACGCTGTACTGTAGAAGGTTTATCAGAACCTATTTGATTTTAGATGTCTAACTGGTTTTACAGATTCATCTAGCTGGCATTTACGAATTAAAAAAAATAAAAAAATAACACTAACCATCTTCTGAATGTATACACCAGAAACCGGTCTATGCAAATGATTTCATCTGTTGCTTGATTTGAAGTTTTCCCAACATATGGTGTGCAGTTGTTAGGTGTTTTCTTTATAATACAGTTGTTCATAGTAAACTGTTTATATTAATGTGGATACCCAGTGTATTTTCTGTGCTGAAGTAATGGTTTTGTAATAATATGCAAAGTACGATAGTGCCTAGAAGGATTTGGTGATGAAATTGAGGTAAGTACAGATGTGTGGGAAGGAAGGTGGGCCTCAGTTAGAAGACTTAGCGAAAAAAAGGAAAACTTTATTTTAAAGTACACTTGACGCTATCACTAATTTAAAGTGATGAAAGGAAAATTATTTTTTACCTTAATGCATTCTTGGCATTAAGGTAAAAAATGTTCCAGCATTTGTATCACTCCCTCACCCACTAAATAATTAGTCCTCACTCGATCCAGCTCTGTGCCTATCTGCAGTGGCTCCTTTCTCTCTCCCCTCTGTAATACGACAGAGAAGCAGCTGCTGTCAGTTAAAGGGGTTGTAAAGGTACAATTTTTTTTCCTAAATAGCTTTCTTTACTTACATCATCCTTCGATTTTGCTTTTACATGTCCTTATTTCTTCTGAGAAATCCTCACTTCCTGTTCTTCTGTCAGTATCTCCACACAGTAATGCAAGGCTTTTTCCCTGGTGTGGAGTGTCGTACTTGTCAACTCCCTGGGACTACAGGAGATTCAGGACGCTCTCTACATTGCAGATAGAGAAAGGACCTGTGTGTTAGTGGGTGTCCTGACTCTCCTGTAGTCCAAGAAAGGGGACGAGCACGACACTCCACACCAGGGAGAAAGCCTCACATTACTGTGTGGAGTTACAGACAGAAGAACAGGAAGTGAGGATTTCTCAGAAGAAAAAAAAAATTGTACCTTTACAACCCCTTTAAATCCTTTGAGCAAAGAGCAAGGTGGCGGGCCTGAGCGGTGCTGTGTGTGTGTCTATGGACACACACAGAAGGGCATGGGAGTGCGCCTGAACATGTGCCACCATAGGAAGTGAAGATTGGGACAGGTAAGTATAAACTTGTGTATTATTTTAATTAAAATACAAACAAGCTTTTAAAACCCCTTTAAAGATTCACTGCCAATGAGCAGCTAATTGCCAGTTTCCCTGCAAATGGACCTTGCCAGCTTTGTCTTTTTCTCTCTCTCCCTCTCTCCTTCACAGTTGGTGATGCAATTCCTATGTGTATAGGCGATCATGTAACATTTTCTCCTGTGACAGTGCTCAGGTATAAAGCAAAATGCTAGGCCCAAAGACTGTCACATGAAGGGGACGGTGATGTCACTGATCCCCACAGCTGCTGACACATCAGATTTAAATGTAGTTGTAGTGGAAGAAGAAGCTGCTTGGGAGCACTGACAAGGTTCAAGGGCCCTTCTGCAAAGTCATTGACTCTTTGTACTACATTACAGACCAAACGTTTGGACACACCTTCTCATTCAAAGAGTTTTCCTTTTTTGTCATGACTATGAAAATTGTAGATTCACACTGAAGGCAAAATCCTAAACATAACCAGCAGTGTCTGCCCCCCCCCCATGAATTTACAGAAGTTGAAATTCATAACTATAATATAAAGAAAATAACAATAAAGCAAATCAAAGCACATTGAATTCCCAAGTGATTTAGGAGTCCTCTAAAATCCTTAAATACAAATACTGTAACTGCTGACTTTTAATATTAGGACACTTACCTGTCCACGAATCCTGCTGTGTCCTCACCCAAGCTGATTTTTCAATCGGCTCTTGTGTGCTGCCGCTGCCATCTCAGGCTAAGGGAGACCCGCCTCGTGGCTTCACAGCCGGTTCCCTACTGCAGTGTTTCTCAACTCCAGTCCTCGGGGCGCACCAACAGGTCTTGTTTTCAGGCTTTCCATTATTGTGCACAGGTGATTTTATCAGTTTCACTGCCTTAGTAATTACCACAGCAGTTTGATCTGAGGGAAATCCTGAAAACATGACCTGTTGGTGCGCCCCGAGGACTGGAGTTGAGAAACACTGCCCTACTGCATATGTGTGAAGCAGGCTGCGCTTTCTAAATGGCCAGGTGGCGGGAGAAAGGAGCAGGGGGCCAAACTTCAGGCTGAGTTCACCATGGCAAACTCACCTGGAAGTGGGAGCCAAATGTGGCAGTGGAGGAGGGGGGAGGCAGACAAGCAGAGCATTCTTTTTTGGGTGGAGTTCCACTTTAACATAAGCAGCAGTGCCTGGCTGCTCATGAATTTACAGAAGTTTGAAACTCTGAAGATGTCAGGGTCTACTCACATGATGGACACACACATGAACAGTCACATTACTGATGGTCCTTCTCCCTACTGCAAATATACTGGGAAAAAGTGTACACAAGATCGGTTTGTCCGATGAAAAAAGTCCTTTTTTCATTGGACAAACCGATCGTGTGTGGGCCCCATCTGTCTTTTTTCCATCAGTGTAAAAAAAATAGAACATGTTTTAAATTTTTCCTATGGATAAAAAACTGATTGGAAATTCCGATCGTCTGTGTGGAACTCCATCGGAGAAAAATACACGCATGCTCAGAATCAAGTCGATGCATGCTCGGAAGCATTGAACTTCATTTTTCTCGGCTTGTAGTAGTGTTTTACGTCACCACGTTTTGGCACGGTCGGAATTTAGTCTGATAGTGTGTATGCAACATTGATGTAAGTCAGCTTCGTCGGATTTTATTCCATCAGAAATCCGATCATGTGTACGCGGCATAAATGTTTTTTCCCTTCATACATATTGGTACTTAATTATGGATCTGACATTTTTTGCTACAATTTTGCAATATTGTCCTGCATTTGTATTCTTCCAATTTGGGAAAAGTAGAAAGTTGCAAAGTCAAATTGAATAAAAATAAAGTAAAAAAAAGAACCCAAAAATTCAGAAGAAAGTCAAAGTGCAACAAAATTATATTAATTTATTACAACTTCAGGAAAGTTTCTTGACCAGCTCCCCCTTTTAATATCACACTTTCTAAAGGGATATATGCTGGTGTACATAATTAATATTATTTTGGTAATATAGTCAGTACAGATCCCTGAGGTCTATCTACAGATAGATTTTTCTTGGTGAATTTACCTTAATAAAAAAAATATAGCAAAGCATTTGGAGACATTGCTCAAGGATTTTTTCTGAAAAAAAAAAAACTGATGTAAATGATAGATCCTATGCAAAAAAATCAAGGAAAAAAAATGAACCTTTATTAAAAAAAAGACCACATTAACTGTTCCATCTGTACCTCATTTATTTACGAGAGATTTGCATATACAAAATCCACATTACTTAAAATATGCAGTATGTGTTATACATTAACAAAGATTTACATTTTCTGTCTTCTTTAAAAAAAAACACTGTGTTCTTTATAGCAACACATCAGCATTATAAAATGACAAGTGTTTAAAGTACATTCAGCATGGGAAAATTAATGTTAGTAAAATGTCTAAGCAAGTTTCCTTTCCAAAGCAATAAGTAAGCATACAGGATTATTGCATTGATGGAGGAACAGAAAAGGGGCATACATTTAAAAAAAAATAGATATCCATGTTTTCTCTTTCTAACAAAGCTCCAGTAAGATCTCATATTAAGTAGGTCATTAGTTATGGTTGCAATTTCTCAAAAATAATACCCCAGTGGCAATCCCTGTAGAGCACACTGGGAAAGGGAGAAGAAGAACAAGGACCAATCACTTGTGCTGCAATGCTTAGGCATTGACAAAAGGAGCATGCTGATAGGAGGCTAGAGCAGAATGACAGAGACTTTTAGCTGATCTGTGAACTGCATTTCCTTTAGCTGTCCAGTCACCGGCTGGCAAAAGACAAGGGGCCGGATTCAGATACATTGGAGTATCTTTCGGCGGGGCGTAACGTATCTCAGATACGTTACGCCGCCATAAATTAGGGCGCAAGTTTCGTATTCAGAAAGAACTTGCGCCCTTAGTTACGGCGGCGTAACATATGTGGTCCAGCGTAAGCTCGCCTAATTCAAATGTGGATGATGTGGGCGTGTTATATTCAAATTCACTGTGACCCCACGTATTTGATGTATTTTACGAACGGCGCATGCTCGAAATTACGCCGCAAATCGTCAATGCTTTAGACGTGAACGTAACTCACATACAGCCCTTTTCAACAACGTCCATACCTTACATAGGATACCTCTCCTCATATAGCAGGGGTAACTTTACGCCGGAAAAAGCCTAACGTAAACAACGTAAAAAAATGCGCCGGGCGGACGTACGTTTCTGAATCGGCATAACTACCTAATTTGCATATTCCTTGCGGAAATATACGGAAGCGCCACCTAGTGGCCAGCGTAAATATGCAGCCTAAGATACGACGGTGTAAGACACTTACGCCTGTCGGATCTTAGGGAAATTCTGGCGTATCTAGCTTTCTGAATACAGAAAGAAGATACGCCGGTGCTGCGTAGCACTTACGCGGCGTATCAATATATACGCCGGCGTAAAGGCTATCTGAATCTGGCCCAAGGCCTGTAAGTGTAACATATCTACAGAAGAAAACATTTAGGTCTCATCCCCTGCCAGACAAAGCTGTGCCATGTAAATTTCAGGACATGATAAAAAAAAAAACAGCCCTCATGTATGTATTTAATCTGTATTTGATCTTTGTTTTTAAAAGTTGCCTGGTTCAGTGTTAAGCCTCATACACACGATCAGATTTTCTGCGGACAAAGCGTAGGATTTTTGTCCGCAGGGCGTTGGCCAGGAACTTGTATTGCATACAAACGGCAAAGAATTGTCAGCCAACAAACAAGAAACTATGTGTTTTTTTCAGCTCTTTAGCGCCACCCTTTGGGCAACTTTTGCTAATATTGTGTTATGTGTTAGCATTGCTTCTGAGCATGCGTGTTTGTACTTTGGAGTTTGTCCGACAGACTTCTGTATACATGATCAGATAATCCGACAACACACATTTGTTGGCGGTCAATTTTAAAGCATGCTATCCCACATATGTTGATGGAAAATCCGACAACAAACAGTCGGATTATCCGACGACAGCCTGTCATCACACAATTCCCACTGGATAATCCGATCGTGTGTATAAGGCTTTTAAATGTAGATCAGCATAAAAAACAATCAGCTAGCATTTTCGGAAGGAAAAAATGATCCATATATATCTACTGTATTTGTACAGACAGGTTTAACATAGGTATTTGTCAGCATGGTCTTTCACAGCATACAGTAACTAAAAGCAGCCATTTAGGGTGCATCTGGTAAGACGCGGAGCTGAGCCTGGCAGCGGATGGGATTTACTCCAAGCTATAAACGTTATTTTAACATGGCAATCACAGTTTGTGCCGCCTGCACCTTTGTGCATTGCATTGTCCTGGGAAGAGGTGGACCTGTCTGGGGGCTTTGCACCTGTGGCTGGACGACGTAACTGTGAGTCACCTAGAGTGGTATCACCTTTGTAAGAAACTACCAATAATCCTTCTCTTAAAAAGATCTACTTACCCACATTTATCTTTTTCTTTATATTTATACAATAGAAACACTTGAATCCATTGTTACCTCACTTATTTGGCAGCTTTCCAGTCCTAGAATGTTAAAACCTTTTTTTAAAAGCCCCCAAAGACAATGAAAGATTAGCACTACCAAATTTTCTCTTCTTGTTTTTTTTTTTTAAATAACTTTCCTGCTCATCGTTTTGCATGATTGCCTGTTACATAGTGGCAAAATTACATTGCAATTACACTGGCTGCAGAAGTTATTGCATCATATGAAAAATAAGATATTATTTTTATATCTTTAACGCGTGCAATTGATGTTCCTCTTAATAAAATAGCTCCGTTGCCTTGGCTCAAATTATTACTAAGTGCATCCTTAAATAATACTCTATTGCCTATAAGGCAACATTAATCTGCTAACTCATATGCCGCATACACACGATTGTTTTTCCGTCATGCAAAAAAATAAAGTTTTACTCTACGTGATTCAACGTGATTCCTCTCAAGACTGCCTTGCATACCCAGGTTCATGAAAAAAAAAACGCTTGAGCAAAGCGCAGTGATGTACAACACGTACGACAACACGTACAACGGCACTATAAAGGGGACGTTCCATTCAAATGGCACCACCCTTTGGGCTGCTTTTGCTGATCCTCATGTTAGTAAGTTTGGTGAGAGACGGTTCGCGCTTTTCAGCCTTGTGCTTTTCCGTTACAGCGTCACGCATGTGCTATCTCCCTTACGAACGCTAGTTTTACCAGAACGAGCGCTCCCATCTCATACTTGATTGTGAACATGCACGTTTTTTCTCCTCAGAAAAGCATACACACGAGCAGTTTTCGCAACGAGAAAAAGAATGACAGGAAAAACAACGAGAAAAAATAGAGCAGGTTCTAATTTTTTGGCGGGCAGTTTTCTCATTGAGAAAACTGCTATGGAGCATACACACGACCGGCTTTCACGACCAATCTAAAAAATTGCAGTTTTCTCGTCATGAAAACCGGTCGTGTGTACGCGGCAATAGAGATAATTAATCATCCAAATATGGTGGGCCTTTCATGGGGGTTAAATATGTATATCATTTATTTTAAGGAAACCATTTTATTTAATGTCTTTAAATCTTCAAACTATAGTTTTGGTATATTTAAATTTACATGCCTATTCAAGATGACCACTTCAATCATAGCGTGTCCTGAGAAAATGTTATTGACTTAGATGAGTGACCTAATAATTCTCCAAAGAGACATATCAAGTTTGGAAGGACATAGAAAATGATTTTGCAAGGAGTGTCTAAATAATACTGCAGAGGACAACTGCAGAACCATTAAAAAAGGTCTACCAGCCTTATGTTCAGCCTCAGATGGTTCAGAGTACTAATGCGCTACCAAAAGTGTTCAAAAATATATATAATACTAATGATAAAGTGCTATAATGAGGGCGTAAAACAAGTTCTAGTCCTTCTGATGTAGCACAGCTTAATGTTTATGGTGACAAGCCTATAAATGGTTTATGTACAGTTGGCTCTAAATGGTGCTTCAGTCTTTGTCCCTTAAGATTTCTGGAGAAATTATTAATCTCTCTTTCATATTCAGGAAGCACTTTTTAATGACTGACATATTTTGTTGCATCCAAACTGACACAGATGTAAATAATGGTTCTGAATTTTGGCACCGCTAACCCAAATGTCCAGTCTCATCCCCAAGAGTCTGTGCGCTGTTGTGCATGGCCACAATATGTTTAAATATACAGCTTTAAAAAACATTAACAATGAAGCACATAAACAGGTTTTGTGTGTGTGTTTTTGTAAAGTGGTTGTGGTATTGAATATTCTCTATTCACAAGCATCCTTCTATATTATTTATCATTTTTAAGTTCTAATGCAAATCAAGCCTGTCCCTTTACACACCTACAATTACTAACCACCAGCCGGCAGCTGGTTTTGTCATTGATAGTCTAGAGCATTTATCTGCTTGCTAAATTTAAACCAAATGGGATCTGAAAAATGACTGAAATCACATTAATGTGAAGGATCTAAGAAAATCCTGACTTGGTGTTCATACTGCAATCAATATTATTTGTCCACTTTTGGCACATATACCTATTACAACATCTTTCAAGTTAAGAGTATTAAACCCACATTGTGATGATAATGAGGTCTCTTGAATCCAAAACTGAGTGGGGAAACAGTGACACCCCCATTTCTCCAAAATGTACAAGTCTGTGACAAAATGGTCAGTTTTTAATTTATGTCCATGGTGAAGAGGGGACCACTTTATTATGACACAAACCAGATTGAAGCTCCCTTAAGAAAGCAAACAGCTCAAGACCCATTTACAAAAAGCAGATCGTCTTGCATGAAATATATAAACATCTTAGCAAGGATTGGCACAGCCATTTATTTAGCACCTCAAATCAGCTATAGACTCTTAATGCAGCCCTGTTTTAAAACCATCTAGTAAAAGAAATACACATCTATGAGTCTGGTCCTTGAACTCAGATTGAACTACTTGCACAAACACATTGGGCCAGATTCAGGTACAAATGCGGCGGCGTAACATATCATCTTTACGTTACACCACCGCAAGTTTTTCTCGTAAGTGCTTGATCCACAAAGCACTTGAGTATAAACTTGCAGCGGAGAAACGTAAAGACGTCCGGCGCAAGGTCGCCTAATTCAAATGGGGCGTGTACCATTTAAATTAGGTGTGCATGCTCCGTTAGTAAATTTCCCGACGTGCTTTGCGCGAAATAACGGCGCCCCGACGTGTTTGTGAATGGTGACGTGCGTAACGTACTTACGCCAAAAAAATTTTTTTAAATTCGATGCGGGAATGACGGCCATACTTTAACATGGCTGGTGTAAAGTTAAGCCATGAAAAACATTGCTTAACTTTGCGATGGGAAAAAACGACGTTACGCACGCGAGTAGCTTCGTGGATCGCCGTAAAAGCTAATTTGCATGCCCGACGCTGGAAAACGACGCAAACTCCACCCAACGGCGGCTGAAGTATTGCAGCCTAAGATCCGAAGGCGTACAAAGCCGTAAGCCTGTCGGATCTTAGCTAAAAGCCGTTGTATCTTGTTTGTGAATCACAAATTAAGATACGACTTGGCAAATTTGAAAATACGCCGGAGTATCAGTAGATACTCCGGCGTATTTGTTCTGTGAATCTGGCCCTCTATGTAGTTCATAATTCCTGTCATAATAAAGCTACATAAAAACACTTGTATAGGATAATAATTTTCAGTTAGGCTCCAAACACTCCCTTGCTACAAAGCTCAGCACGTTAGATCTCCCAAAAACTGCATAGGATGTATATAATATTTACTCTATCAAACATATTTTATTCTGTGCAATTTGTTGATTTTCAGTTTGAAAAAACATTTTCAGATGAAAAGTCAAAAATTATCATTAAAGTGTTACTAAACTAAAATCAGTCTGTTAATCCAGTAAAGCATGCTCGTTTTGCACCTCGGCATCTCTCAAAAATTGTGGCAGAATGCTAACTCATTCATGATAGCCAATGCTTGCTTCAGATTGGGTTTACTCTGCACCAGATCAAAATCAAAGACCACATGGACGTTAACCACATGGCGTCCGCGCTATAGCCGAATGACGGTCACAGCGCGGACCCCAAATGCCGGGAGGCCGTCAAGAGACGTCCTTCCCTTTGCGCGCTCCTTGTTCGCCCCTGCAGGGCGTGCCCTGTGATCACCGAGTCACTGAGACTCGGGTGATCACAGATCCATGTAAGGGGATGGTCCATTAACAGCCAATAACAGCTGATCACATGATGTAAACAAAGGATTGGTAATCATTTTTTTTTCTCCTCACACTGACAGCAGATTGTCCAGCTTGTGTTCAAGGGACATCAGTCCTGAAGAGGAAGATGGCACATCCACCTCATCAGTGCAATACATACCCCCTGTCAGTGCCACCTGCCATTGCCACCTACCAGTGCCCACCGATCCCATCAGTGCCACCTATCAATGCCCACGAGTGACACTTATAAATGCCCACAAGTGCCACCTATCCATGCCCACCACTGGTGACAATCAGTGCCTCATCAGTGCCACCTAGCAATGCTGCCTATCAGTGTAACCTACCAGTGCTGATCAGTGCCCATTATTGCCACCCATCAGTGTCCATCACTGCCACCCATCAGTGCCCATCACTGTATTCTATCAGTGCCCATCACTGCCAGCTATCAGTGTCACCTATCAATGCCACCTATTAGTGCCACTTTTCTGTGCTCACCAGTGCCACCTATCATTGCCTTTCAGTGCCACCCATCAGTGTCACCTCTCAGTGCCCACAATTGCCACCTATCAGTGCCCACCAGTGTTGCCTATCAGTGCTGCCTTATTGGTGCCCATCAATGCAGCCCTTTGATGCCTATCACTGCAGCCCATCGGTGCCCATCAGTGCAGCCTCATCAGCGTATATCAATGAAGGAGAAAAATTACCTGTTTTCAAAATGTTATAACAAAATATAAAAAACAAATTAAATTGGTCTTTTTTTTTAACAAAAATAAAAATTGCAGATGTGATCAAATACCACCAAAAGAAAGTTCTATTTGTGGGGGAAAAATGATAAAAATGTCATTTGGGTACAGTGTTGTATGACCGTGCAATTGTCATTCAAAGTGCATCAGCGCTGAAAGCTGAAAATTGGTCTGGACAGGAGGGGGGTTTAAGTGCCCAATAAGCAAGTGGTTAAGTACTGTTCACTGTTAATTCCATCTATTGTTACTTATTGTCTATTTCATAATCTTTTGTGTAACTATTTTCTTGCAACGTTTTTTCATTCTTTTTATTAAAACAGTGTAAGTTGTTTAGGCTGTATCAGGAGTGTGCTTGCAGGATAAGATGCATGTTTAAGGGAAACTGAACTCTGAAAACTGTGCCCCCAAAAAATGTAAACAGAGGTCAAAGTTTTGTCTATTGTCTTTCTGCTGATCTTTCTTAATTTCTAAGCTACTATTGCATGTGTGTGTGTGTGTGCATATATATGTGTATCCATCCATCTTGGTAGAGTCAGGGCTCTGTGTCAGAGCTCTAGTAATGAGTTCAGTGAGCATCAAAGTGTAGCATCTAACTCCAAAGTTCTTGAGACTTGCAGTCAAGTGCAGTAGTGCCTTGGATTTACATTGCAGGTATACAGCTCACAAGATTGTCTAGGCACCCTGACATACTGGGAAGTGCACTGCCATCTTTCAGCAGGAATTCCAAACAAAAGGTGCATTTTTCCGGGTACGTCTTATGCACAACATTTAACATTTCTAAACCACCTTTATTTGGACAATTATTTCAGTGTATCATAAACTACAGCTTGCGGTAATATAACTAAATTACAAAGGCTTTCTTCAATTTCTTTTTAACACAAAGTTAAAAAAGTGAAGTAATTAAAGGGGTTGTAAAGGTTCATCTTTTATTTTCTAAATTGGTTCCTTTAAGCTAGTGCATTGTTGGTTCACTTACCTTTTCCTTTGATTTCCCTTCTAAATGTTTTTTTTTCTTTGTTTGAATTTCTCACTTCCTGTTTCTCCTCAGTAAGCTTTCCACCATCATCCGAGCGGTGGAAAGTCATTTAGAACAGCTTACTGAACACCTTACTGAGGAACAGGAAGTGAGAAATTCAGACAAAGAAAAAAAACATTTAGAAGGGAAATTTAAGGAAAAGGTAAGTGAACCAACAATGCACTAGCTTAAGGGAACCTATTTGCAAAATAAAAAACGAACCTTTACAACCCCTTTAAATCTGTAGTGAGGAACCTTTGGCACTGTTTATATTTTTTCATCTTACCAGATGCCTTAGTGCAAAATCAGTAAATTGTAAATGTGGTCCAGAAACCACTTTTTTTAAGTACAATATTCATATGGGAGTTACAGATTTAAATAACCAGATGAAACCAAAATGATTTTTACAGAACATTAACAGAGACTAGAACGTTTTGTAGTAATACATTAGAAAACCAGGTATTGAGGCAACATAGATGGTGGTTGTAGGGTCATGTTCTTGTAATGAATGCAGTAACTGAATATGTAAGATGGTCCCCCACAAAAAGGAAAAAAAAAAAAACGGGGAAGAGGGCAGAAGGTTGTAGGAGGAAAGGAGGGGAGAATGAGGAAAACGAAAGAGGAGAGTCTATCTATTTATATCAATTGGCAATCTGCAATTCAGATATCATTTAAACATCTGCAGGAAGACCCTCCTGAGAAATTAAGATGAAATCATAACAGTCCCAATTTACCAGACGAAACCCAAGCATGAAAGGCTTCAATCTGATACAGTCAGTAGACTGCATGAGAAACACTTCCCTGATGCTATTCTTTCTACAGACAACCCCCCCCCCCCCAAAAAAAAAATATGGAATAAAGTGTGACAACCTTGTCCCTACTATTCCTCAAAACCTGGCCATTGCTTAAAGGACAAATTCCATTCCATTGCTACCATAACTCACTATGACATTGACCTTGCCACTAAAATTATTTATATTACATTTCCCATCAGCGCTGGCACAATCTGATCATTCAGGCCCCGTACAGACGACCGAACATGTCCGATTAGCATGCTTAGAAACTTGTCCGCTGGAAACCTGTCCGTCGGACATGTCCGCTGATTAGTACGTCTAACCAGCGGACCGAAATCCTGCGAATGCGTCGAATTGATTAGACGCATGCGTGGAAGCATTGAACTTCCTGGTTTGCGCACGTCGCCGTGTCACCGTCACCGCCACGTCACCGCATTCTCTGTCTGCTGGGATTTTGGTCTGATGGTGTGTACACACATTAGACCAAAATATCCCAGGAGACATGTCCGATGAAAACGGTCCGCGGATTAATTAATTATATACCTCAAGTGGATGTGACAAAAAATGATCAGTGCATAAATTAAATAGATCAATAATGGATGAATATATGATACTAAAAGTGATGTATAAACTAGTGGTCAGATGCCAAAAAATGACAAAAATTAATTATGGCAAAAAATATATACAAGAAATATATATATATATATATATATATATATATATATATATATATATATATATATATATAATTGTGCAAAGTGTAGCAATGTGCAAAAAACACATGAGATGAATAGTAAGACAAAAAAGTCCCAAAAAGTGGATAATGAATGTCCTTGTGTAGACAAGTATCAAACAAACAAAGGTGTCTTCACAGTCTTCTTGTGTGACTCTTCTATAAGTTGTGCTCACAGAAGAGTCACACAAGAAGACTGTGAAGACACCTTCGTTTGTTTGATACTTGTCTACACAAGGACATTCATTATCCACTTTTTGGGACTTTTTTGCTTACTATTCATCTCATGCATTTTTTGCACATTGCTACACTTTGCACAATTATATATACATATATATATATATATTTCTTGTATATATTTTTTGCCATAATACATTTTTGTCATTTTTTGGCATTTGACCACTAGGTTATACATCACTTTTAGTATCATATATTCATCCATTATTGATCTATATAATTTATGTGGTGATCATTTTTTATCACATCCAATCTGATCATTGCCTTGTGTGGCAGATCTGCATCAGTGGCATTAGAATGAAATGGAGTAAATGCATGTATAATTGTCAGGTGCATAATCAGTCTAGGTATCACACTTGTGGTACCCTCATACTCAGTAGTTGAATTCATTTGGTGTGTAATTCCAATTATTATATTGCATTTGGTGTGTAATTCCAATTATTATATTGCATTTGGTGTGCAATTTCAATTATTAAATTGACAACTTTGTGTAACAAAATGCATTTTCAGCTACTGTCTTAATTTTCCAAAACTCTTAGCAAATACAGCTTTCCAAAAAAGTAATCATTTTTTAGATGTTTCCACATTTCTGGCACTTCAGGGCCTCCATGTTATAGGTAGTCAGGAAATCAGATGCATAATTAAAGGGGTTGTAAAGGTTTGTTTTTTATTTTATAAATAGGTTACTTTAAGCTAGTGCATTGTTGGTTCACTTACATTTTCCTTCGATTTACCTGCTAATGCCTTGTACACACGATAGGAATTTCTGATGGACTAAAATCTGATGGAATTTTTCGTCAGAATTCCGATCAAGCTGTCTTCCATCAGTCTTGCGTACACATTGTCAGACAAAATTCCGACCGTACAAAACGCGGTGACGTAAAACACTATGACGAGCCGAGAAAAATGCGTAGGAATTTTCTCCGACGGAGTTCCACACAGATGATTGGAATTTCCCATAGGATTTTATTCATGTTCTATTTTTTTACTCTGATGGAAAAAAATCCTGTGGGCCCACACACGATAGGAATTTCTGATGAAAAAATTCCATCAGACTGTTTTCATCAGAAATTCCTATCGTGTGTACAAGGCATAAATGTTTTTTTGCTTTTGTTTTCTTTGTCTGAATTTCTCACTTCCTGTTCCTCCTCAGTAAGCTGTTCTGGCTGACTAACCCCCAGCCAGATGATGGGGGCAAGCTTACTGAGGAGAAACAGGTGGTGAGAAATTCAGACAAAGGAAAAAAAAAATTTAGAAGGGAAATCGAAGGAAAAGGTAAGTGAATTAACAATGCACTAGCATAAAGGAACCTATTTCAAAAATAAAAAACAAACCTTTACAACCCCTTTAATGCCACTTGAAAGCCTGAGAGTGATTGATGGGTTTTGGGTCTCTCTGTGTGGCTGAGCTGTGAAAACATAGCACATATTATGTGACCAGATTGGGTTTACTCTGCACCAGATCAAAATCAAAGACCACATGGACGTTAACCTCTCTGTGTGGCTGAGCTGTCAAAACGTAGCACATATTATGCTACGCAATCTGTTCAAAGTCCACACCTCTGCACCACTTTTGGGGTGGCAGGGGCCCCATTTGCTTTAATGCATGTGTGTCAAACACAAAGCCCACAGGACGAATTTGACCAGCCAGGGCCTTTCATGAGGCCATTGCACCTTTTCTGCCTCGTGCCCACCCCCACTTTGTTTCAGCATCCAGTCAACAGCAGAGAGGAGGACAGAACTCCTCCACCAGATCCTGTGCTGCACTCCCTCATCTCCACCTCCCCTTGCCCCAGCATTTAGCAGACTCCACGGCTGCCTTTGCTGCTTTGGTGGGTAGTGTTGGTTGGTAATAAAAATGCTGCTTAATTGCCTGTTTTTGCTATTCCCTCCCCCCCCCCCCCACAGCAAGTGTAAACTAGGCCCAATGGCTTCAGCAAAGCTTGCCCAAATCTTTGTAAAGTTAGTTGTACACACTGCTCTCAAACAAGCGGAAGCGACGCGTATTTATTCTAAAATACAGTATATATTTATTTGTTTATTTGATTGTACATATTGTTGCTGCTAATTACTGAACTAAAGAGTGCATTGTAGCTTGGAAGCACATGTGCAGATTTGTGTTGGGACTGTTATAATTACTCTTTGGTGGGTTTAGGCCTTGCTGTGCAGCAAGCATTTTTAATTTATTATTTGTAATGTTACCAAGTAACAGGTTTCTTCTAAACTCATAAAACAATACAAATTGGCAGCTGTGGATTCATAAAATGCTTGTACTTACCCCATGAGAGTACTGACGTTTTATTTTTTGTCATGTAGCTGAGGAGAAGTTCACTGGTGGTAACAAGCTGATAAAAGACAAAAAAAATTTGCAGGCTTGTTAAATAAGAAAACTTGGTACAGGAAAAATCAGGATTGCAGCTTACTCAATACACAGCAAATATACAATATATATATATATATATATATATATATATATATATATATATATATATATATATATATATATATATATATATATATATATATATATATATATATATATATATATATATATATAGGGCTTTTTTTCAGGGGGAACTTGGGGGAACTCAGTTCCACCACCTCTGGCTCAGACCCTTTGGTGCCTGCTCACCATAATCACTTGTAAACACAGAAGTCTGATTTCTGTGTTTACAAGTGACAGCTTTGCACTCTGTGTGTAACCCCCCCTGAACTCTGCACTCTGTATGTAATGCAATCCTGGTATTTAATGCCCCTTTAAGACCCTTCTACTGTTTGTGAAATTTGAACAGGGTCGTGGTTGAGTTCCTGCACCTATTTTCTGAGAAAAAAAGCTCTGTATATATATTACACACACACAGTATATACAGTGGATTTACTACGTCTACACACCCCTGTGAAGTAAAAAATGAGACAAAGATAAATGATTTCAGAACTTTTTCCACCTTTAATGTGACCTATAAACTGTACAACTCAGTTGAATAACAAACTGAAACATTTTAGGCAGAGGAAATAAAAAATATATATATATATATATGGCTGCATAAGTGCGCACATTCTTAAACTAATACTTTGTTGAAGCACCTTTTGATTTTATTACAACACTCAGTCTTTTTGGGTATGAGTCTATCAGCATGGCACTTAACTTAACTTGGCAATATTTGCCCGCTCTTTTTTGCAAAAACACTCCAAACCTGTCAGATTGCGAGGGCATCTCCTGTGCATCTCCTCTGTAAAGAGAAAAACAACGATAAAAAATAGAGCATGTTCTAAGTTTTTAATGCCTATTTTTCTTAACGAGAAAAATGCTCTGCAGCATACACACGGCCGTTTTTAACGACCAATTTAAAAAATGGCATCGTCGTGTGTACGCGGCATGAGGTTGATGCTATCTGGTCAAGATGGCTTCAAATCATGACCTAGGTATCATGTAAACTAATAGGTACTATGGGCCAAATTCAGGTACATTTACATTACGCCGCGGCGGCGTAACGTATCCCATTTACGTTACACCGCCGCAGGTTTACAGCGTAAGTGCCTGATTCACAAAGCTCTTACCTGTAAACTTGCGGCGGTGTAACGTAAATCCGCTTGGCGCAAGCCCGCCTAATTCAAATGGGGCGGGCACCATTTAAATTAGGAGCGTTCCCGCGCTGAACGTTCTGCGCATGCTCTGTTAGGAAATTTCCCAACGTGCTTTGCGCGAAATTACGGTGCCCCGACGTTTTTTTTTGAACGGCGACGTGCGTTACAGCGTTTCGTATTCCCGGACGTCTTACGAAAAAATAAATAAAAAATTTGACGCGGGAACGACGGCCATACTGTTCTAAAGATAAGCCATGTTAAAGCAGGCCTAATTTTGCGACCGGAAAAACCGACTTGCGACGACGTAAGAGATAGTGACGAATGCGTGTATCTTCGTGGATCGCCGTAAGTAGTCATTTGCATATTATACGCCACCTAGCGGCCGGCCTAGAATTGCATCCTAAGATCCGATGGTGTAAGTCAGCCGCATTGTTAGAACGGGCGGATCACAGAGATAAGACGGCGTATCAGGAGATACGCCATCGTATCTCTTTTGTGAATCTGGCCCTGAATGCTTTGTAATGTTGGATGCTGTTTATTTTCTGCCTTTTTTTTTCTCCTTTATTTTTTTCTCCTTCCATATATACTCCAAGAGAAGGGTGGGGGTGGGATGGTTTGGGTTCCCCTTTTTGTTTTCTTGGGTTGTGTTTTGTTTAATGTGATTTTGTTTGTATTATTTGTCCGTATTGTCTGTTTGCATATAAAAAAAAATCTGATAAATATATATATATATATATATATATATATATATATATATATATATATTTATTTATATACATTTTCTTGAAGTCATCAAACAAGAGCATTCTTGTGATGTTGGCACTGTAAGGCTTGACTTTAAACGCTGTTTCTGAGCAAAAATGATGTCTTCTCCCACCCCTGTTCTCTGTGCTATTATTTTAAAAAGAACACATTTATTATGGGAAGTTTGTAACTCATTGTAGGCAATTCTCATATTATTATGAATAGGATTTCTCAGTTATATAAATGTCATTCTTTTTACAGATTTGTAGATTACAAAAGCTTGAAGCCATATAAATCATCTGTAGGTGTTAAGATTACCTTCTTTATCTTGTTGTTGTCATAATGGGCATGTAGTTTGTAAGAGAAATGATTTTTTAGTATAATATATCTAATGCCGTTATAGAGTTAACATGAAAGTTTGATGATATGGCACTTTGGTGTCCAAGAGTCAAGATTACATCCTCCAGCTTGTCCACCACAGTAAACATTTATCAAGCTAAACACTTTTGACAGCTTGACAGCCTCAGACCCGGGAAAGGTTAACCCCAATTGAAACTTAACATTCAGAATGGAAATATTGTAACATTAAATTGAAAAGGATACACATGGTCTCTGTGCTAAAAAAAAAAAACAGCATGAGAAGTACAGCTCCCGAGATATTGAGCAGCTGATTGTGCAGCAATTAAATGGCGCACAACAGAGTCCTTGTGAAGGATTTCCTTTGAAACCTAGTTTTATTTTAGGCAACAAAGGGGTTAATTAACATAAAATCCCCCCCAATAATAGGGATATACAAATGCAAGAAGAAGAAATACATTGATACTCTTGGAACATTGATAATGTGTATACACAGAACCTTAAACTAAACTGTCAGCCTCCCTCCATGATGAGCGCACGCCCCAGCATCATGCTGGGTGACACAAACCCAGACACTGTTCCATTGTGAGGCTAATAAGGTCAAAGTCCAGCTAACCTTGCTAATTGGAATAGTGTTATGGGTAGAAATACAACGTATTGAATCAGGATGGCTTAATGCATTCTACCCAGTAGATGAATACAACATTTAAATATTTAAAGAGGAGGTAAATCCTCATCCAAAAATTCCCCCCCCCCCCAAAATAAAACCCTGCAAGACAAATGCCTAGTACACACGACCGATTTTTCCGTCAGATAAAAAAACCTACGGTTTTCCAGACAGAATTCCTCTCAGCCTGCCTTGTATACACACGATCCAACAAAAGTCTGGTGAACCTTTGACTGCCAAGAATGCGGTGATGTAAAAGACCAAGACGAGCCGACAAAATTGAGTTCTATGCTTCCGAGCATGCTCGTTTTTTCCCCCCTCAGAAAACCATACAGACATGTTTTCCCACCAGAATTATTTCCTGACGGGAAAATGAAGATCCTGCTCTCTTTTTTTTGTCCGGCAGCTTTCCCGTCGGAAAAACTGCGAGGGAGCATACACACAGCCGGGATTCCCGAAGAAAAGCTCTCATAGCAGTTTTCCCGTCTGAAAAACCGGTCGTGTGTATGAGGCAAAAGGCATAATTAGCTAGTGTAGCTCATTATGTATTACTTACCTCAGATGGAAGCCCTAGCAGCGGTCCATGTCTCCCCCTCCGGCTGCCGACATGTCGTCCCGGAGTTTTTTCCAGGTATCGCAGCTCCGACACTGTGATTGGCCAGGGCCGCGATGGCGCCACTCCCGCGCAGGCACACGGGAGCCGCCGGTAACAGCATGAAGACTAAAGCAACCGCGTATAGGTGCCATTGCTTCAGTTTGTCCCAGTGCGCATGTGCAGATGTTTGCAGATGTTTGCTTGTTGTGGATGCTGCATTTTACCTATGTCATCCTAGGTATATTATATGTTGGGTATATCTGGATATCTGTATAATATTTAACTGTAATATCACTTTTTTTCATTTTCTAAATCTCTTGAGCAAATTGGGGTTGATTTACTAATACTGGAGAGTGCAAAACCGGGTGCAGCTCTGCATAGAAACCAATCAGCTTCCAGGATTTTTGTCAAATCTTAATTGAAGAAGCTGAAGTTCGAAGCTGATTGGCTACCATGCACAGCTGCAACATATTTTGCACTCTCCAGCAAATCAACCCCAACATTCTTTCACCATAGCACACTACATTTGTTAGCTTGCAGTCTTTTAACCACTTAAGACCTGGGCCATTATGCAGGTTAAGGACCTTGCCCCTTTTTGCGATTCGACACTGCATCGCTTTAACTGACAATAGCGCGGTCGTGCGACGTGGCTCCCAAACAAAATTGGCATCCTTTTTTTCCCACAAATAGAGCTTTCTTTTGGTGGTATTTGATCACCTCTGCATTTTTATTTTTTTGCGCTATAAACAAAAATAAAGTGACAATTTTGAAAAACAAATTACTTTTCGCTACAATAAATAACCCAAAAATATATATATATAAAAAAATGTTTTTCCTCAGTTTAGGCCAATACATATTCCTCTACTTATTTTTGGTAAAAAAAATTGCAATAAGTGTTTATTGATTGGTTTGCGCAAAAGTTATAGCGTTTACAAAATAGGGGATAGTTTTATGGCATTTTTATTAACGTTTATTTTTTTTGTGACTGCGACATTATGGCGGACACATCGGACACTTTTGACACATTTTTGGGACCATTGTCATTTTCACAGTGAAAAAGTGCTATAAAAATGCACTGATTTCTGTGAAAATGACAATGGCAGTGAAGGGGTTAACCACTAGGGGGCGCTTAGGGGTTAAGTGTGCCCTAAGGGAGTGATTCTTACTGTAGGGTGGTGTGACTGTAGGTGTGGCGTCACTGATAACATGGAACAGACGATCAGTGACACTGCCACAGAGATGAACAGGGAAGGTTTGTTTACACACACCTCTCCCCGTTCTTCAGCTCCTGTGACCCGATCGCGGGACACTGGTGGCGATCAGGTCCGCGGGTCCCGCTGGCACGGTCACGGAGCTTGGGACTCATGTCTGGGCTCTTAAAGGTGACGTACAGGTACATGCCTGTGCCCAGCCGTGCCATTCTGCCGACGTATATCGGCTTTAGGCGGTCCTTAAGTGGTTAAAGTGGTTGTAAACTCATAAAAAAAAAAAACTCTGCAAGGCAAAGACATAATGAGCTAATATGCATTGTATACTAGCTCATTATAAAATACTTACCTTAGATCGAAGCTGTTGTGGCGGTCCCCGCACACCAGTCTCAGCGGTGTGCGGGGACTGCTGCAACAAATTTCATCTAAGGGAAGTATTTCATAATGTGACCGGTAACATGTCTCCCAGAGTTATTTCTGGGTTCTCGGGCTCCGGCTCTGTGATTGGCCAGAGTTGTGATGATGTCACTCCCGTGCATGTGCACGGGAGCCGCCGGTCACACAATGGCTCCTGAAGAAACGTCCCGAGCCATTTCTTCAGTGCATATGTGCCGATGAAGTTGGCACATGTCTCGACGCTCGCAGGGAATGAAGCCTGGAAAACAGAGCATTGGGCGTATGATCTGGCAGGGGGACATCGCAGGATCCTGGGGACAAGGTAAGTTACCTGGACTAGGATTCTGCATTGCAAGGGGTTGCCACCAATGGCACTGAGATTTAACCCCAAGCCACACTCATGAGTATGGCCAGGAGGGTTAAGGAAAAGAGGGGACATGTAGTGCATAGTGTAGTGCATAGTATATTTATTTACCTGTTGCTTGTGGTTTATTCCTGTATTTTAAGCAGTTTCACTGCTGATCCCTATTGCTAGATATTGTCTAGCAATATCTGTAAAATGTTTACAGTACACCATTGGACAAAGATGTGTATCACTTTACTATGTAAATAATATTTATAGGGAAAGTTGATCCAGGGAATATCCAATTGCCTCTTGTGGGATAAGGAAGGTTTTTATTTTCCCCACAGGAACAAATTGGATTAATGTTTATTGGGTGTTTTTTGCCTTCCTCTGGATTAGCCATGGGTATACCATTGAGTATACAAAAGTTTTGATTTTTGTGTGTTTTGGTATTATTATTTTTTTTGTTATGTTTGTTGAACTGGATGGAATGGGGTCTTTTATTAACCAGATTTACTATGTAACCATGTACTGTACTATAGAATAGCATTGTTCCATTGTAATGACATTTTATTGTATTGCAACACTTATTTTAACATTCAGTAGGTGTGCAGTGTTTTAGTGGTTCACAATATTCGTGGGCATTGATGGGCACCTACATATGTTTGTAACATAATTGTTTCCCTATGAGAAAGTCACTATACCACGTGATGAAAACGCATAAGAGTGACGCCACATGACATCATCATGCCCAGAAGTCGCAAATCGACCATCTTTACATATCCTCTCCTAAATGGCCACACTTAAAGTCAATATGTCATTTAAAAAGATGACCATATCTAGTGCACTGGATTTATTGGTAAATGTTTCTTGTAAATAAATGTTAAGACATTTAAAAAAAATTTAATGGGTTGATACTACATGGAGTTTTCTATGCTGAGTGGACAGTTTCCTGAGGTGCAGAGTAGAGAGAGATTTTATTATATACTTTTGGAGGATTGCTGCAGTAACTTGAAGGTGGCGTCTGGGCCAGCTTTGGTTGACCTTACCATTGCGTGGGTCGACCTTTGAGGTAAGAGGCAACAGAGACAGGTGGTGGGACACAGTGGGGGAGCACTTTCTTTTTTTTATATATTGTTTTGCACATTATATTTGGAGTACTCATGTTATAAAATGTATTATGTGAATGGTGATATCACACAGCCTTTAAGAAGAAGATTGTGGACTTTTTATTCAAATAAGGACTGGTACTTAATGATAATTTGTGATCACGTTGGTATACCGTATTTATCGGCGTATAACACGCACAGGCGTATAACACGCACCCTAACTTTAAGAGGGAAGTTTCAGGGAAAAAACCTTCCAAAGCCCCCTGCGTATAACACGCAGGCACAGTTTACCCTCTATTTTCAGGGTAAAAAAGTGAGCGTTATACGCCAATAAATACAGTATTTTAATATTTTACTTTCAACATGAATTTGGGTAATGATAGTTGTTTACGTTATGTGTACATCTTTTTGTACATATCAATAATTGTGGAGCGCTGCACTTTGGGTTTTTAATGCATAATATCATCACTTGATTATAAATGTGTTGTTAAAACCTCTTTTCTAATGAATAAACCTGTAAATGTGTTACTTGGGGATGCCCTCCTTTTTGCCTGCTGTGCTGGGCTCTGGTCTACTTACCACTGGCAACTTTAAGGCCGGAATCACACTAGTGCGTTGCTTTTTTGAGCTGCGTTGTCGTTGCAAATTTCTCTAGAGGGTGTTCTGCAGATCAACTGCGGTTTAGCTGCAGATCAGGTGCGAATTTGGAGACCTGGGAGAAGTTCCGGGTGAGAGGAGAGTGGGGGAGAATTGTATTGAGCTGAATGAGAGAAATTCCTGCAGAGAACTGAACACATGTGCGAATTAGATGCGTACCCATAGAAGATAATGGGACTGAATTCGCACCTGAGCCGCACCGCAAGACATAAAAACCGCATGCGGTTTGGAGGCAATATGCAGTGCGGATGCATCGCACATATGTGAACCAGCCTCATTGAAAACAATGTATTTTGAAATGTCCTGCGAATTAGATGCGGTTTAAACCGCACTCAATTCGCATTGGTGTGAACCTGGCCTAAAGGGTTACTAATCCCACAACAGTAAAATCAGTCTGTATTTGCAGTAAAGCATGCTCGTTATACTCACTGTGGAATCTCTGCATTGTGTAAAAAAGGCTGTTTAATACAGTCTTCTCTGATCCATCTCTTTTTTCAGAGACCCTAATACATTTCCTGATAGTACAGAGCCTTGTGGGCACTCTGCACATGCTCAGTTTGGTGTGTTTTGCTTGATAGTTTTTTGTTTTTGTGAGGGTGCATGTGATCAGCACAGGGCCGATCAGCACTGTCCAGGCAGAAAGTTAGGGGTCATGTAGCCCCATAGGACAGTCAGAGGAGAATTGAAACTCCTCCTACAAGCTTTAACTAGACACTAAAATAAATCACAATTCTGCTATACACAGCTGGTGAGAAAAGGCATTTAGCTGTATAAAATTACAAAAATATTTGCATTTCCACATTCTGTGTACTGTGGGAGAACAGATATAGTGAATGCCGGGCCCTGAGTTTAGTTACTCTTTAAGACTGAATATTAAACGCAAAATTATGCAGTATGTAAAAACAAAGACAAACTACAAGATGTATATTGTGTACATGATGTGTTTAGCCCACCATCTAGCTGAGCAACACATCTGTGATTGGCATCTACCCCCTATACATTCTGTCAGGGGTTCTTCAAGGGCTTTGTGATAAATTAAATGTCAGTCTTGAATAAACAAAAAAGGTTGTGATTGTTCTGTGTGGTTTGATCCTCCTTATTGTTTTGCTTAGGTTGGATGAACTTCCGGGTTTACCTTATGTACAATAGAATCTGTCAATCACGAACTAGCAGATTTCAGATATTGTCCTCTAACCAGGATTTTTCTTTAAGTAGAAAATATATTTGACCTGCTGGCTGTGGAATAAATGGAAGTGAGCTGTTAATGCTAACACACATAACATTGCATTTTACAACATTTGTTTTTGTGCAGAACATCTTACAGAGAAGGAAACTAGATGCTTTGAAATACTCCTGAGACTGGCTATGACAGGTCTCACTTGGAGGTGCAAATACGTATGTGTGACTTTTTTGATGACATGCAGTTGTTTCTGGTGGACCATTAAATTAAAATGTAATACAAGCTACCTATATGTGATAGATTTGGCTGGCAGTCGTATTGCAGTCAGAAAACCTACTTAAGGCATTCTGTTATTGCTGACGGAGGTGGCACATCGCCTATACCCTCATTCAAATCACTCAATGCAGAGATCTATTTAACAGTACTCAGTGCAAGTCAACCAAGTTCAAACAAAAAAAAAACTTGGGTTGTAAGCTCCTTGAGGGTAGGGACTGATGTGAATGTACAATGTATATTTAAAGCGCTGCGTAAATTGACGGCGATATATACCCTGTAAGTACCTGAAATAAATAAATAAATAAAGGGTCACTGGCTAATATAATGACAAAACAGGCAGTTCAGATGACCTCGCAAAGCAATGCAGTGCAAATGCTGTAAAAAAATCTAACAACATTTTCTTAAGCCTCGTACACATGGCCGTTTTTTCCCAACGGGAAAACTGTGAGGAGAGCTTTTGGCCGAGAATCCCAGCCATGTGTATGCTCCTCGCAGTTTTTCCGACGGGAAAACTTACCAAAATCCACCTCCAAAAAAGAGAACCAGCTCTATTTTTTCCTGCCGGGAAAACCAGTGGACTTTTGTCTGGTAATTTTTGGCTGTTTCCCTGTGGGAAAAACTGCGATGGAGCATACACATGGCCGGGATTCCCGACTAAAGCTCCATCGCAGTTTTTCTGTTGGGAAAACCGGCCATGTGTAGGGGGAAAGACTGACTGAGCAGGTTCTCGGCTTTTCCCTCTGGATTTCCGACGGGAACGGATGTTGGCGCTAAAGCGCCGTTATTTTTAGCGCCGCTTTACTGTAGTTTTAGCGGCGCTTTTTGGCCGCTAGCAAAGCATCGCTGCAGCGACACTTTGCCGGCGGGTTGGAGGAGCTTCCCATTGATTTCAATGGGCAGGGGCGCTTTAGGAGCAGTGTATTCACTGCTCCTACAGCGCCTCAAAGATGCAGCTGGCAGGACTTTTTTAAGCGTCCTGCCAGCGCACCGCTCCAGTGTAAAAGGCCCTTGTGCTTTCACACTGGAGCTATTTTTTGCGCAATAGTAAAGTGTAAAGTGCCCCAGTGTGAAAGTAGCCTTAAGCTCGTTTTTGTCTACCACAATGAATATTTTGTGTATTTTTTAACTATTGTCACATTTTTATTTATTTTTTGCTGGTATGAATATAGTGCCCCTGCACTTTCCCCAAAGCAGCTGGTCCTTGAGCCCACGCTGCCCCGACATTTGGGGGCCCCATGATGGCACTGAGAGTAATAGATACACAGGGGAGACAGTCTGCATCCTACCTACTTGATGTCGATTTACCTGCACTGTCATCACTGTAGGGGCCCCAGAGCATTACTTTGCCCAGGGGCCCATGATGCTAGTTACATGGCCCCGCCCTTAAGGCGTCAGCATACCAAGACATTTTGGACAATTTAATGCTCCCAACTTTGTGGAAACAGTTTGGGGAGGGACCCTACCTGTTCCAACATGACTGCGCACCAGTGCACAAAGCAAGGTCCATAAAGACATGGATGAGTGAGTTTGGGGTGGAGGAACTTGACTGGCATGCACAGAGTCCTAATCTCAACCCATTAGAGCAGAGACTGCAAGCCAGGCCTTCTCGTCCCTAGCAGTGCCTGACCTCACAAATGCTCTTCTGGAAGAATGGTTAAACATTCCCATTGATACACTCCTAAACCTTGTCCCAATACTTTTGGTAATAGAGTGTGTGTTTACTGATTTACTTATCAAATGGATTGCGATTCTGTACAGCCAACCCTGATATTTACACACCTTTGCCACACGACACAGCCAGACAGATGACATACTTATTTCCTGTTTCTGTAGTACAACTTCCATGTGATATCTCCACCTACAGCCTGCTCATTGGTCAATAGCTCAACCTTTTCACCTCTGTTCTATGCGCGAGAAACTGATCTTGGAATCCACAAACTTGACTTACGAAGCAGCAGAGGTATATGTGTGTCACAAGAATTACTGTGCAAAATTACAAATTCTGTTATAGTTAGTTTTTTCCAAGAGTTCCACTTTAAAGTAGAAACTGCTGTATAAACCTCTCTCCACCCTTGTATCCAGACCATAACCAAAATGAACAACATTTCCTTCTAATTATTTGTTGGAATGAACTTTAAAGTATCTGTTATGTATAAATGTACCCATCCTTCTACAGACCACATTGGATTTGTTTAAAACATCCCTTCATGTTATTTAGAAATGGCTAATGTTTCATGTCTTATACTTTTGGAAGCTCAGAGGAATCTTGAAGTGTAGGCTGAAAAGTAGTAGACTGAAATGTAGTACTAGCATGAATGATTTCAAGGGTGTGTAATGCCAGAGAATAAAATATGCCAGGCACTCTGGGCAGAGTGGCAGAAAAGACTTTCTACAAATAACGCAGTTCATCTTAAACTGGATCATTTGCTGCAACGTAAACTGGAACATTGTGTCCACATTGCGTTTTATTGCCAGCAGTGATAATAGAGTTATAAAGAGTTTATTTCTAAGCTCTTTGTAGAAAAAGTTTAAGGAAAAGTCA
This sequence comes from Rana temporaria, assembly GCF_905171775.1. Lineage (NCBI taxonomy): Eukaryota > Metazoa > Chordata > Amphibia > Anura > Ranidae > Rana > Rana temporaria. The sequence goes on along the minus strand of NC_053491.1, from coordinate 77,197,285 downwards.
GAAATGCGTGTTTGCCTGCTTTAAGATATATCCTGTGAGTGTTCTTCAAAGAGATGAGTTATCCCTAAGTGATTTTATGTGCAGTCTTTGTTAGAGGCATGCTACTACTGAAAGACCCGGGGATAGAAAGTGTTGAAGGAGTGCCACTGTCTAGTGCTATTGTCTGAGCACATTTCAAATTGTTCCAAATGTTTTAGGGGTGGCCTGACAATAAAAATGATTTCAGTATACAATTTAAAATATAGCCCTCTAGAAAAACACAATTGCTTAAAGGAATGTCAAACTTTTTATCGATTTCTACTACATTTTAAAAGAACAGTGTAGGTTCACAGTGAACAAGTAATACTCCTGCGTATTAATGAAAATAGACACATGCTTTTAGAGCGAATGAAGCAAATGCTTATGCCGCGTATTGGATTTTCCGTCGGAAAAACCTTGGATGTTTTTTCCAACGGAATTCCACTCAAGCTTGGCTTGCATACACACGGTCACACAAAAGTTCTCTGAACTTTCGACCGTCAAGAACGCAGTGACGTACAACACTACGACGAGTAGTGTTGAATAAAGTTCAATGCTTTCCAGCATGCGTTGAATTGTTTCCAAGCATGCGTTGGAATTTTTGCGAGTCGGAATTGCTATAGACGATCGGATTTTCCGATAATTTTTTTCCATCGGAAAATTGGAGAACCAGCTCTCAATCTTTTGTTGGCGGAAATTCGAACAAAAGTCTGATGGAGCATACACACGGTCAGCATTTCCGTTCAAAAGCTCACATCAGACTTTTGCTGTCGGAATTTCAGATCGTGTGTACGGGGCATAATGAATTCTGACTCCTTCTCTAATACTCTCCTACCCTAAAGTTTGGAGTCTGTTGGTATCAAATGATTTAAAGCAGTATTAAACCCAAAACCACAAATGTAATACAGTGAGGGAAAAAGGTATTTGATCCCCTCTTGATTTTGTACCTTTGCTCACTGACAAAGAAATGATCAGTCTATAATTTTATTGGTAGGTTTATTTTACCAGTGAGACAGAGAATAACAACAAAAATATCCTGAAAAACTAAGTATTTGACCCCTTCAAAAAACAGTACTTGGTGGCAAAACCCTTGTTGGCAATCACAGAGTTCAGACATTTCTTGTAGTTGGCAACAGGTTTGCACACATCTGAGGAGGGATTTTGTCCCACACCTCTTTGTAGATCCTCTCAAAGTCTTTAAGATTTTGAGGCTGACGTTTGGTAACTCAAACCTTCAGCTCCCTCCACATAACTTTTTATGGGATTAAGGTCTGGAGACTGGCTAGGCCACTCCAGGACCTTAATGTGCTTCTTCTTGAGCCACTCACCACTAATTTGTTGCCTTGGCCGGGTGTTTTAGGTCATTGCCTTGCTGGAATACCCACCCACGACCCATTTTTAATGCCCTGGCTGAGGGAAAGAGGTTCTCACCCAAGATTTGACAGTACATGGCCCAGTCTATCGTCCCTCTGATGTAGCAAAGTTGTTCTGTCCTGTCCCCTTAGCAAAAAAACACACTCAAAGACTAATGTTTCCACCTCAATGTTTGACGGTGGGGATGGTTTTCTTGGGGTCATAGGCAGCATTCCTCCTCCTCCAAACACATCATGTTGAGTTGATGCCAAAGAGCTTGATTTTGATCTCATTTGACCACAAAACTTTCACCCAGTTCTCCTCTGAATCATTAAGATGTTCATTAGAAAACTTCAGATGGGCCTGTACATGAGCAGGGGGACCTTGCGGGCGCTGCAGGATTTCAGTCCTTCACGGCGTAGTGTGTTACCAATTGTTTTCTTGGTGATTATGTGACTATGGTCCCAGCTGCCTTGAGATCATTGACAAGATTCTCTCATGTAGTTCTGGGCTGATTCCTCACCGTTCTCATGATCATTGAAACTCCACAAGGTGAGATCTTGCATGGAACCCCAGCCCGAGGGAGATTGACAGTTATTTTATGTTTCTTCCATTTGCAAATAATCACCAGAAGCTGCTTGGCAATGGTCTTGTAGCCCATTCCAGTCTCGTGTAGGTCTACAATCTTGTCCTTAAACAGCTCTTTGGTCTTGGCCATGGTGGAGAGATTGGAATCTGATTGATTGCTTCTGTGGACAGGTGTCCTTTATACAGGTAACAAGCTGCCAACAATCTCAGATCGTTACCTGTATAGAAGACACCTGGGAGCCAGCCATCTTGCTGATTGATACTGGGTTCACACCTATGTGAATTGGATGAGGGTTTCCTCGCATCCAATCGGCATGTTAGGAGATTGTGACCAGCTCTCTATGGAGCTAGTTCATTCACATATCTCCGCTGCACCTCCAGTGTAAATTTGCACAGGGGTCCTGTATGTCTCTTGGTCCGTTTCAGGACAAAATTCAGCCAAAAAATGCTGTCTGAAATATGAAACGTTGAATGGAGACGCACCATACCCCTGCTGTGAGCCGCATGCAGCAATAGTGTAAACCCAGCCCCATAGGAGATCAAATACATATTTTACTCTATAAAATGAAAATCAATTTATAGCTTTTTTTAAATGGGTTTTTATGGATTTTTTTTATTCTGTTAAAATAAACCTACCATTAAAATTATAGACTGATCATTTCTTTGTCAGTGGACAAAAGTACAAAATCAACAGGGGAACAAATACTTTTTTCCCTCATTATATATTTCAGCTCACCAGTCATTAGATGTGGTAGCTACCTTCTTTTTTTTTTTGTAGGCTTTCTTCCTCTCTGTTTTTAACTGGAAATGTCTCCAGTAACACACCTCTTGTAGTGCTTCCATTCTGATTAAAGGAACAACAGAGACAACTTCGGACAGCGGTATTGTTAGTCTGGGGGGAGGGTAGTATTAGATGAAACAGAAGATTTTAATTCACTAACAAATTGAAGCCAAACTAGTTAACATTGTATTATCAGTTACAGCAACAGTTTTTCTTCTTCTTTGGGATAAAGGTTTTACATAAATAAATAAAAGCTAATTATTGTAACCAACCCTGTCAGTGCTATATGGTTTGCCTCAGCCCTCTATAGCCCTGTTACATCTGCCATATGAACATAAAGGGAAAGAGGCAAAGAATGAAAATGAATGCAGCCATTATATCTAATGCCACGTACACACGGCCGTTTTTAATGACATTAAAAAAACGTAATTTTTTAAATCCCGAAAAACGGTCGTGTGTACGCGGCATAAGGATTGATAAGCTGAAACATAATAAATGTTTGTTTTTAGGTTTAAAACCATTTAAAACCCACCGTATAGACCTGAATCGTGGTCTCTCATGAACCATCCACAGAGATATCCAAAATTATTACATTACCCAGAAGCTGCTTTTTTACAATTCATGCAATAGTTTATTTTGCAATACACAAAAGAGGTAGCACATTTAAAAAAAAAATAAACACGGTTTATGCTGAGGTACCCTGATATGTACTTGTCCCCTCAACCCCTAATGTAAAATATCCCATGATTGACAAAAGCTCCTACAGATCTAAACCATATGTAGATCCATTCATTGGTATAAATAACAGCCTTTGCATCAATATGCCACTGATTCCTAAAAATAAAATCATTGACAAATAGAGCAAACATATAAATCCATATTCATGCTGTATATACATGTCCAACTACTCTAACATATTAAAGGATACGTTCCCCTTTTAACAAAAATTAATACATGTAAATTTTATTGCAGGTAAAAAAATTGCATTTTTTTATAAAGCATTGCACCGTTGATCAGCAGATCTCCAAAGCCATGCAGGTCTCCTGCAGACCTGTCAGTGTATCTGTGTTTCTATACATCGTATGGACAAGCGGATACAATCTGGCAGGATGATTCAATGAACTACCACAGAGATCCACAGCGCCATAGTAGTTCATTGGAAAATGCAGCCGCAAATGCTGCTGGACCTTGTGGTCACTGTGAATGAGTGACACGGCCAGCAGATGGAGTCCCACTCATAAAACACCCTTTCATACCAGAACTTTTTTTGGGCTTTCCCCAGAGAAAAAGAACATCCTGTGAGACATATATACCCCCTTCTTTAACAATGAATATTAAAGCGGAGTTCCACCCACATTTTTTCGCAAATGGGTGAATATATACGTCCCCTTTAATTTGCAAGCCGTGTGTCCCACGAACGGTTCACAGAGCTGAAGAACGGGGAGATGTCAGTGTAAACACAACATCTCCACATCCTTCCCCTGACATGTCACTGATGTCTGTTCCTTGTCACCGGGAACAGCAATCAGTGACATGTCACGGCAAGCCACACCCCCTAACAGTTAGAAGCACTCCCTAGATCACACTGAACCCCTTCAGCACCCCCTACATGTTAACCCCTTCACTGCCAGTGTAATTTTTACAGTAACCAGTGCATTTTTATAGCACTGATCACTGTAAAAATTACAATGGTCCCAAAATGGTGTCAAAAGTGTCCGCCATAATGTCACAGTCACGATAAAAATCACTGATCACCGCCATTACTAGTAAAAAGGATATATTAATAAAAATGCCATAAAACTATCCCCTATTTTGTAGACACTATAACTTCTGCGCAAAACCAATCAATAAACGCTTATTGCGATTTTTTTACCAAAAATATGTAGAAGAATACATATCGGCCTAAACTGAGGAAAAACAATGTTTTTTTATATATTTTTGGGGGATATTTATTATAGCAAATAGTGAAAAATATTGATTTTTTTTCAAAATTGTCGCTCTATTTTTGTTTATAGCACAAAAAATAAAAACTGCAGAGGTGATCATATACCACCAAAAGAAAGCTCTATTTGTGGGGAAAAAAGGACACCAATTTTGTTTGGGAGCCACGTTGCACGACTGCGCAATTGTCAGTTTAATCGACAGAGTGCCAAATCGCAAAAAGTGGCATGCTCTTTGGCCAGCGAAATGGGGGTTAAGTGGTTAATTACTGTTAATCTTGCATATTGCATATCAAGCTATTCTTGTCGTTAGCGCTGCATTTATTATTTATTTATCTTAAAAAATACATTAGATTTTTCCTTCATGTGGATTGCCATCTTGCTTGTGGGCAGGAGAATCCCACAAGCATATTTTTCCAGGATACGGCTCTGCTGTTTTCCCAGCATGCATTGCCCATTCTCGCACATGCGCAGTAATAGCACATTGCGACGCTGGAAACTATATCGGTTGCCATCACAACTGGCGTCAGCGTCAGTAGTGCCGCCCCGTTGTTATGGCAACCTAGCCCTTGGCGCTGCCCACTGACTCCTGGGAAATGAGGAGCAGTAGCGAGGAGAGGAGCCGAGGGAAGTGAAGTCAGGAGCGGCGGTGTGGTAGGGGAAGATTAGACCGGACCACATAGCAACAGGTATTAAAATATAGGTAAAAAAAAAAACATTCTCCAAATGTCATTTATTTTGTTATTTGCTGCACATTTATGTAAACTTTTTTTATGGGTGGAACTCCACTTTAACTAATGTAAAATGTAAAATCGGAGGAAAAATAAACCTAAAAATAATATTCTCCTTCAACACTCTTCTACATTAAACCCAAAATAACAGAGATGCTGAAAACTAATGAGAATTGTGGATGAACAAAATCATTTTGACAAAATTGATTTTGTGGTAAAACTTTGCTTAAATTGGATTTATTTTTTGCTTTGCTGAGCTGGTTGGGTGTAATTAGTTTGAAAAAAAAAATGTTTTTATTGGTGGTGTAATTACAGTAATTATGTTTATTTAACTTTTTTTGTATTTGTGTTTTTTGTTTTTGTTTTTTTGTTTTTCATTTTTATGTGGATTTGATACCTGTGTGAGTATTGTTGCCAGGTTTTGTTTTGCTATTTTCTGCTGTCTGTTTTTCCTTTCTCGAAAAAAAATGAAACTAATGTGTGGCCATTTGAAAGAAGCTTCTGTAAAAGGCAAACTTTTGCTGAAATATTTTGCTTCTCTCCCAGAATTTGAGCAAATAATAACTCTCAATCTTGCTCATTCCTGATGATGTAAATGCATGTAATCAAAGAAAAAAAAACGCAAAAAAAAATATTTTTTTATCTTTTTCTACAAAAAAAGGAAAGCTTCTTGTGTGTGTATGATTAAGGCCTAACAAAAACTGCAGTTTGCACATTAATATTTGTTGACCTTTTAAACAAGCCCAATAATGTGCCCATTTATATTGGAACTACATAGGGGCTTTCATTTGATAAGGCAAAGAAGAATGTGTAAAAAGCTTGTTTGCTCCTTTCACACCCTTATTAAATGAACAAGATTTACAGAAAACAATTATTACATCTACAGAGCTCCTAATGTTGCAAACATTAAACAATATCTGAAACGGAAGGCAGAAAATGCATTCATTGCTAAACGATGAAATACTGTACCATTCCTTAGCAGAGTAGCTGAGCAACAAGTGTAACCAGCCAGCAAGTTAACAAATGACTTTGAGATTGTCTGTCAAGATAACTAACTGTACAGGCTCTTGGCAGTGCTAGATACAATGTAAGGGCATTGCTGTAAATCTTTGCAGCTGGAGAAATAAGCAGTTCCCTATCTATTATTTTATAGCCTCATGGCACTTATGGAGCTTGTTCTGGGAAATACTGGAGTAGTGACATTTGCATTTAAACGTAGTTATTTTAATTACTACTGGTATCTTTGCTTCGGTGCAATTTCTTCTCCATAACCAATGTAATGGCGCCTCACAGTTGGCTTAATTTTAATGACCTAGTACTGAATTTTGACCTATGGAAATTGAGATTATCAAGAAGAGTGTGTTTCCCCCCCCACCTTTTTTACAATTGTAAGCAGAGTTTGGGCTGATTGTGTGTTGGTACTGGGTTTTGATTGCAACCCATTGGGGCAATTCTGCAGAACTAGAATTACCAGTCAGTGAATAACTTGTTGGAGCCCGGGTCATTGACAAATGACGGCCACAAGGTGGCTCTACATGTCCGGGAGCCTGTCTTTTTACGGCCTTGGTCTGCCCACTGGGGGGCGCACGTGCCCAACACGTCACTGAGATGCCGATGTGCGTGCCTGGTGGCCGTGATGTCTGCCAGGTATCCACGATCGGGCGTTACACAGCCAAGGACGTGGATCTGTGTGTGTAAACACACAGATCCACGTCCTGTCAGGGAGAGGAGACCGATGCAATGTGTATACCGCTCCTGCCCTTTGAAATAAATGGGTACCAAGGCTGTACCGCTTGCAAAGCACTGCTGCAGCGGCACTTTGCGAGTGGTTTTAACCCCTTTTCGGACGCTAGCAGGGAGTAAAAGTGCCCCGCTAGCGGGCCGAATACCCCTGCAAATACGATGGTAAAGCGCCGCTAAAAATATATATGCTTTACCGCCGATGCCGCAGACGCCTCAGTGTGAAAGGGGCCTTAGAGATATTTTTTATCTTGTTAGTTTTGACTGGAGTTCTGCTTTAAATTGCTAGTATACACGTAAAAAATACACACAAAAAAAGAAAATACAAATACAACAAACACTTAAAACTTACCTTATTATTATTTCTTCGTAAGAAAAATGTCACCTAAACAGTTCAAGTCAGCCTTATCACTAGCAGTTTTGGAATCAGGTATAAATAACATCCCACACCATCTCACAGTTATCTGTATACAGGAGCAATACTACATACATGAAACAGATCCACATACATACTGGTAAAAAAATGATTTAAAATTTAAAATTTTAAGTTGGTTTTAATGACTGGTATCGGGTTTGAGTTTTCTTTCTAAATCAGAAAAAGCTTTCTGCCCTAAAATTAGCCTCTCGGGTGTTTAAGCTAAAAGCATTCTTGTTGCAAGAGTCTTGGTAACTGAACTATGCCAGCTTTCTTGGCTGCTAGGTAATGCAAATAAACGGTAAGGAGAAGAACATTTCACTGAACTGCCCTGCCTTGTAATAATGTGTTACAATGTCTGTTAAAATGCTTAAGTCTATGTTTGAGAGAGCTACTTTATTCCGCAGAGCATACACTTAAATAACATCTTTTGTAACCTGTTTCAGATGCCCTTTGCCAAACTGCAGCCAACATATGAAAAAATAAAATAAAATCGAGAGAGGAAATTTCATAGTAAATGCCAGTTTGTAGTTTTTCCACAGTTCCTGGTCAGTGTAAATCAAGTTTATAATTATTTTAACAATTTACTGAAGTTGTGAAAAAACGTAACTCTAGTGCATGTTATAAAAAAATAAAAAAAATGAATTTATTTTTGTTTGTTTAACATTATTGTGTACTGTAATAACAAAAATAAACGTGAGCAAAAGTTCAGAATTCAGATGAGTAAAACTAGAGCCACTGACAGGTTACGTGAACAACATTAATTATCTTGTTACAATGGCATCTGAAAGTTGGTGGGCTATATTAGGCAGCAAATAAACATGTTTTCCCTGAAGTCGATATGTTAAAAGCAGAAAAAATGGGCATTGTAATTTGTTGTGTATGAGGCTGCATAGCTGCAGACCGGTCAGAGTGCCCAAATGTGCCTACAATGGGCACGTGAGCATCAGAACTGGACCATGAAGCAACGGATGAAGGTGGCCTGGTCTGATGAATTACATTTTTTGAAATCATGTGGATGATTCTGGGAAAGGGATGGCACCAGGATACACTATAGGGAGAAGGCAAGCTGATGGATGCAGTGTAAAGCTTTGTGTAATGTTTTGCTGGGAAACCTTGAGTCCTGCCATTTATGTGGATGTTACTTAATATGTACCACCTACCTAAACATTATGGCTGACCAAGTATACCTGTTCATAGAAATGGTATTGACTGATGGCAGTTGCCTCTTTCAACAGGGTAATGAATGCCGCCACACTGCAGAAATAGTTTAAGAATGAAGAACATAATGACCAGTTTGACAGGTTGAGCATATTTGGGATGTGCTGGAAAAACAAGTCTCATCCACAGAGGACCCACCTTGCAACTTACAGGACTTAAAGGACCTGCTACTGATGGCTTGGTGTCAGATACCACAGCAAAACTTCAGAGGTCTATGGACCAGTGCTGTTTTGATGGCAAAAGGGGGGCCTATTTAATATTAAGAGGATAGTCATAAAGTTCTGGCTGATCAGTGTATATATAACATATGCACAACTGCAAAGGTTATTACACAATAATATACATACATGTAAAGCAATAGATGCTGTATATGTATAGTGGCTAGACAGGGTTAGCTGCCCCACCTCTCTTACTCCAATAATTCAGACTTGCCATCCTCCTGTTTCCTAAAACTTAGGCACACTGGGCCAGATCCACAAAGCAAATGCGCCGACTTAACTCGAGATACGCGGCGTAATTGAAATTTACACGGCGCGTATATTTGCGCCTGATCCTCAAAACGAGATACGCCTTAAAATCCTGTTTTTCCGTCCTACCTAAAATAATTACACCGGCGCTTTTCTGTGCGCAAATTACGCTAGAAACACCGCTGTTTTGATAGGCAAATATGCAAATGAGGGAGATAGAGCGATCCACAAAATTAAGTGTGTGCGCCGTAGATTACGCCCTGTGCGCTTCTGTTAGTTTCAATGTGTAAATTTACACATTATAAAAAGTGCCCTAATTTTACACATGCCGTGTAATGGTCAGCTAAAGCAACACCATTAAGGAAGAGCTGAGCACACACACTTGCTGGACTACAATCTGTATGCCAACATGCCAGGGGCATCCATGCGCATAGCTAGACTAGTGACTTCAGTGACCGAGGGTACCCCCTCTTTTGAGGGAACAGCAGTCAGGAGACGCCTCGCAGAATGCATCTTTGCACAGTAAACACACACATTAATTATGTCACAATGAGAATGCATAAATGCACACCCACTGTGGTCCCTAGCACAGACATATCACATGCACATCTAATTGGATTGTATCCAAGTAGCCCCCCCCAATGGTACTTGGGAGCAGTAACGCCACGCCACGGCTCCAATTCTGTTACTGTGCATTCATACACCATTCAGGAACCTGGGATCACTTCTCCCTGGTCCTGGGGATCCCTTCTCCACCAAAACTGAGGGTGACACCCTTATTTAATCAGGAATGCCACCCCCCCACATTCACACAGATAAACCAAATCATAAGTACAGTATACAAAACAAATTCATAAAAATATAAAAAAAAAAAAAAAAAGTACCCCTGCAAATTAATTGCGGCGGCGTTTGCTCCGTCTGGGCTGCCCACGGGCACAGACACGGGCACGGCCACGGCCGACTGGAGAATCTTCATGGGGGGGGGTGTGAGCAGGGGGGGGAGTATCTTCATGGGGGGGTGGGTGAGCAGGGGAAGGAGGAGCCTCCCCTGGTGTCTGTCCTCTTGCTGGCTTGCCCTCCAAGGCCACTGCTATCCTTGTCAGACAGTTTGTGAGGGCAGCCGCATTGGCCTGGCCAGCCCGGGTATTGGCCTGGACAGCCCGGGTATTGTCCTGCACAGCCTGGGTCAGGGCAGTCACCTCCTGGGCCACGCCTGTTGTGGTGATGACCGCCAATGAGTTGGTGGCCACATCACCGAGTGACTCCTTCATTACACCCAGGCTGTGCTCCATCTGGGTCAGAGTGACTTTTATCTGACCCAGAGTGCAGACGCTCGGCCACCCCCCTGGTCTCCTGGGTCCCCATCCTGCCTGCCCCTGAGGCTTGTGGCCTGGGAGGAGGGGGGAGAGTGACCCTTGTGGGTTGCGGCCTGTTGGAGGGGCTACCCCTGATGGTGGCCTGACTGCTGCCAGCCTCTGGGGTAGGCTCTGGGGTAGCCTCAGGGGTAGCCTCAAGGGTATTCTCAAAGGTCATCATATCAGAGGCAAAAAGGACTTCCCGGCCAATTTGAAGATCTTCTTCCTCCACCCCCTCATCCTCCTCCCCCTCATCCTCCTCAACCTCCTCATGAGGGGAGGTTTGGCCACTCCCCTACCCTGGGGAATCCTCAGCAGCCTCTTGTCCTTGGGGTGGTGCAGCAGCCTGGCCTGATGGGCCTGCAATCTCCTGGTCATCTGTGGAGGACACAAAACAATCACAGGTTTGAGGATCCACACACTTGGCACATCTTCCCTTCCCCCACCCACACATGCTAATCACCAGATAGAAAAAACAAAAACTTACCTGGCCCCACAGGAACACCTGTCTGATATCCACGCAGGCCCACCACCTGCTCTGGCTGGAAACACCGGGCCACTGCCCATTCCTCCTCACTCAGACGGATGGGGCAGGGTCCCCCTCCTCCAGTGCCTGTGGCATGGGCATTGATCTTTGCCACCTTATTACGGACCACGCTCTTTAGATCGTTTATCTTTTTTTGGATGCCAGCGGGGGTCCTCGTCTCCCCCCCCCCCCCCCCGCATTGATCTGATCTGTGATATTTTTTAGAATCGCCTTCCTTTGGGCCCGGGGGGTGTTCCGGCTCTCAGGCCCATGTAAATAGCGCCCATATAGGACGATGGACCTAGCAAGGATTTGCTTCTCAACCTGATTAAAATTGAGCTTCCTGTGCTTGGGTCCCATCACAGACACCACTCAGCAACAAGAAACAAACAAAAATACACACACAACAAACAAACAAAAACACTCACAGAAGAAACACACAAAAAGCAAAACACACAAGCAGACAGCTACTACAAATTCAAAAACAAACACGCAAAAAACAAACACAAAATACATTCAGAAAAAAACAAACACAATATACAATCAAAAAAAAAAATACACTCAGAAAAAAACAAACACAAAATACACTTAGCAGAAACAAACACCAATTACAATCTAATACTCCTCCAAAACTTCTCTATCACACACATCTCACCAACAAACACTGACAAACATTCAGAGCAGAAGCAACTTGCTCTAGGAAGGGTAACACAGGGAAATACTTTTGCAAGGGAAGTGTGTTTGACTGGGGCTATTTATACACAGGGCGATCCTCAAACTAAGTATGCTTGGCCTTTTACCTATCTCACTGATTGCGCCGAGCAAAGTTCTGCACATGCCCAGTGAGAAGCAGATTCGTGTGCGCATGCGCAGTACAGCCAGCCCTTCATTTTCATGGGGTCACGGCTCATTACAATGAAGCACGCCCACTTCCTTCCCACTTGCAATAACCCCGCCTTACGCCTCGGAATTTAAGTTACGCAAGCGCAATTTTGTGCGCAAATGCGCTGTGGATACGGCAATTACGACACCAACTTAGGGCGCCGTAACTTAAATGACATAAGTTTTGAGTAACTTAATTTGCGCCGCTGTTTGTGGATCTGGCCCACAGTGACTGTGCCCCATTTTCCGCTGCATTTTCATCTGTACCACTGTGCTTCAGGCTTTATCGAATGCCTATGTGCTGTGATCCCCACCATACTTCCTTTTCATGCCACTGTGTTCTGATCCATGATCTCTTATTGCCTCGTTCGTACACACGGTCAGACTTTTGACGGACAAAAAGAGAACAGGTTCTCTATCTAAGGTCTGTTGGACTTCCGACAAAAAAGTCTGATGTAGGCCACACATGGCCGGACTTTCCGAGAAAATAAAGCCTGTCTGACTTTTTTTCTTGGAAAGTCCGGCCTTGTGTACGAGGCATTAGTCCCTTTTAATTTGCATTTTAGTACTCTAAAATTGCTTTTTATACTGTTTTGGGAAATGTTTTCATATCTGTAGGAGTCCTCTAACGCCACTGTCACTATTTGGCATATAGGTGTATGGACTTCCCACACCATGGTGTACAAGGACAGTTTGACAGGGGGTCATAGACTATTTTCTAACTTGGGATACAATATATATTCTTCTAACATCCAGGTATTAAATACATTAAAAGTAATAGACACATGGGCACATTCTTGGTTGCATTTATAAAAGGTCTGAGGGAGAAAGGTATGTGCAATACTAATCAATAAGGTTCACTACATGTGTAAGAGCCAAAAGTTGTATCATATTGCAAAAAAAAGAGTGGGCGATTACATACTGTATATGCTGGAGAAAGGATGTGTGAGAGACTATGGGGCTGATTCATGAAAGGCAAATAGACCGTTAACTGTGCAAGGATGTTTTTCCTTAGCTTTGTGAATGAGGTGAAGCTTTGATGATTTCCATCATCCAATGTGCAAGAAAAATATAGTTTTACTTTATTTAATATTTTAAAAGCTAGGAAAAATACTTTGCAAAGTGAAAATGACCTTGCACAGTGAATAGCCTTGTTGTCTTAGGTGAATCAAACCCTAGAGCTGACAAGATCACAATTGGTGGACTAAACTATTTCACATTATCACATTATTAGGTAAAAACCCCTTTCACACTGGGGTGGGGGGACATTAGTGGTGAAGCGCTGCTAGTTTTTGTGGCGCTTTACTGCTGTTTTAGCAGTGCTATTCGGCCGCTAGTGGGGCACTTTTAACCGCCGCTAGTGGCTGAGGAAAGGGTTAATTACGCCTGAAAAACAACGCTGCCAAAGCGCTTTGCAGGCGCTTCAGCAGCGGTGCCCATTAATTTCAATAGGCAGGGGCAGTGGAAGAGCGGTGTATACACCACTCCCACGCCGCCCCAAAGATGCTGCTTGCAGGACTTTTTCTCCTGTCCTGCAAGTGCACCGCCCCAGTGTGAAAACACTCAGTCTTTCACACTGGGGCTGCAGAAGAGGCAGTTTACAGGAACTTTTCAGGTGCTATTTTTAGTACAAAAACACCTGTAAAATGCCTCAATGTGAAAGGGGTCTTAATACATGAGATATGCCTAATGACCACACATAGGCCCAGATTCACAGAGTGCAAGGCGCACATTATGCCGCCGTAGAGCAAACACTATACAATACGCTAACGCAGCGTGGAGAGGCAAGCACTGCATTCAGCAAGCCAATGCTCCCAACGCTGCACCAGCGTGGCGTGGGTTTCCAAGGCGCACGCCGGCGTAGGTTGAAGTGGGCGTGAACTCATGCAAATGAGGCGTGACCCCATGCAAATTATGGGCCGAGCGCCAGACAGGTACGTATCACGTACTGCGCATGCACCATGATGTGGACGCAAGCACAGCACCACCATGCGCCTGCTCACAACCACGCCGGCACAACTGTCTAAGCTACGCCGGATCACTGTGTACGCTGTGAACATAATGTACGCCCAGCCAGACACACGTCCAACGCACAATACGACGGCTTGTGTTCCATGGTGCATACCTGTGCATGTCTGTTGCCAGGTTGCACCTCCTTTATGGGGAATCATTTTTCGCTGGACGTACAACTTGCGCGCATTTCGCGTATCATTCGCGGGGCCTAAATGTGCGCCCACCCTACGCCGGCGTGTGCAAGCTACGTCGGCGCTGTGTAGCCTGTTTTTAGGCGCATATTGGTTTGTGGGTCTGGCGCACACATACGCCGGCGCACATTTGCACTTATGTCGGCGTATTGTGTTATACGTCGGCGTAAGTGCTTTGTGAATCTGGGCCATAATCTACAAGATGGTGTAGGTTTTTGCACTCCTGGGCTAAGCATTAAGTAAAGAGATGAATATTAATGAGTACCGTTAATTAAGAGAAGCATGTTTGGCTTGTTATTTGCTGTTCTTTTTTTGCCTCTGTGATTATACTGAGCTGTGAATTTTATAGTACATGCTGTTTGTTTGTTACAGTTTAAAGCAGTTATGGGATATTGCACATTTTACAATCTTGGCACAGTGCCATGACCTAAATTGCTTCTTAGCACTATACTATGTCTGTCCGTGTCACAAGGCCAAGACCACCCAGTTCTTCCCTGGTGGCCTTAAGTCAGGTTATGTATCCTGCAGTAGGGAAAAAACATGAATTTGTCAAGCTAAAATGGCAAGTATAGGGAAGGGGAAAAGTGCCAATAACTAACTGCAAATGGCTAAAGCAGCTGCCATGCTTCTCACCCATTGGGCATTAAATGTGGTAAAAAGTGCAAAGTGCTTCATAAATCAAATGGAAGCACAGCAGCACCTGCAAGGAATTGTGTTGAACAGAATAAGACCTCGTGCTGTAGCCTTATATCCCATGTCATTACTTTGGCACTGCGTTGTTCGAGTGCTCTTAGCCAGAGCAAATGTGGTGTGAAGCAATGCCAGGAATGCCTTGAGCCAGGTACAATAGCAAGTTTAACTGTGCTCTATTTTTGGAACATATGAGTCTATAGAAAGTCAGAATGTCCTCTCTGAACTGCTTGCTCAGTTGGGAATCTCTCTTACTAATAATATTTTGCTAAGCTATTTTTATACATAGGATATGCTTTAGTTTTGGGTGGAAAATCCAGGAAATTTCACTAAAAACTGAAAAAAAAAATAATGAGTCCCCCCCACTGCCCCCCTTAAATTTCTCAAAGTATATATAGCTAATAATAAAAAAATGCCAAATCAAACCTCAGCCTGGACTGTAACCTTAACCCAACCAGGACTCTAGAGGTCTCTGATAGGGCACTGGACTGGCCTCGAGGACAGGCCTTCCATCTCTTTCAGAAATTTAGAGCTGGTGGGCAACACATGCACAGCTCAGCTCCATAGGATTTCATTGGAAAAAAAAAAGTATAGATACTGGCTCCTAGTTTATGAAGGACTTGACTGGGCCAAAATGTAATGAATAATTATTTTTTACAACTGTATGCGGTCTCAAAGATAGGAGTGGGTAAGGGTGGGGGGAATTGTTCAAAGTAATGCTCACTTATTATTTGTATTCCACCTTAAAGAGGAGTTCCACCCAAAAGTGGAAATTCCACTTTAGGTACTCCTCGCCCCCTTACATGCCACATTCGGCATGTCATTTTTTTTGGGGGGGGGCTTCGTTAGGAGTGGGACTTCTTGTCCCACTTCCTCCTTCCGCCCAGACGCCTCCTCTCACCCTCCCTCTAGGCGGTCTCCTGGGACACATGACAGGTCCCAGGAGATCACCTGTCCACTCAGGGAGCGAAGCCGAAAACTGTCACGGCTGGGTGCCCAGAGTGGCAATGGAGGCGCCGGCGGAGAGGAGGGGAAGAAGAGCGACGCTCCGTTCGGCCGCATCCCTGGACAGTGGAACAGGTAAGTGTCTGTTTATTAAAAGTCAGCAGCTACACTTTTTGTAGCTGCTGACTTATAATAAACCTAAAAAGCCTGGAACTCTTTAAAGATAATCACCAATCACCTTTCAGATCTCCCTTCATTGAGCTCTGCAGAGTGTAATTTCAGCTCTCCAGCCCCTGTTTTCTGTAATCTCAGACAAGCTTTATGAATGCTGCACAGCTGCTGTATGTCTGTAGAGAAGAGAATACTGCAGATAAACAGGTACAACTTATGTAGGAGGATTTTTTTTAATCTCTGTGTATCACCTGAGGCCAGTTACTTCACTGGGCATATAGAAGGGTTTACAACCACTTTAAAGTACAATAGCAGAATCTAGAATTCTGATGATTACTAGTGTTGTACCATACATATACCGTATTTTTGCTCTATAAGACACAACTGACCATAAGACGCACCTAGGATTTAGAGGAGGAAAACAAGGAAAAAATATATTCTGAACCAAATGGTGTACTAAAATATTTACCAGTGCCCATGAAATGCGGCCTGACCTGTGCCAAAGAAATGCAGCCTGACAATTGCCATTAATTGAGCCTAACCATTGCTATTTATGCAGCCTGACCCCTGCCAATAATGCAGCCCGAACATTGCCAATGATGTAGCCCGACCTGTGCCATTTTTGCAGCCCGACCTGTGCCATTATTGCAGCCCGACCTGTGCCATTATTGCAGCCCGACATGTGCCATTATTGCAGCCCGACCTGTGCCATTATTGCAGCCTGACCTATGCCATCACTCGGGCTGCTCTGTCTTCTCAGCAAGTGTCGGCCGGGAGATCGCCCAGCGCTCATGAGGGCTTGGAATGTCTTTCCTCTGCTCTCCTGACTCTCTTCTGGTATTAACGTAGCAACGACAGCGGGGGGCATTGCCGGCGGGGCTTTGCCAGCGGCGGCGGGAGGCGGTGCCTGATGTACATTCGGACTATAAGACGCAGAGACATTTCCCCCCATATTTTTTTGGCCAAAAAGTGCGTCTTATGGTCCAAAAAATACGGTATATATAGCAGATACCCTCCAATCTTTGGCTTGCAGCTAATGATTTCAGCAAATCACATTTTATAGAAACAATTAACGTATAAAAATGAAATTTTTTATTAATTTCCAGCATTTAAATATTTTTTCATGCTGCAAACACAGATCACCCACAAGTTCAAGGACATAACTTAAGAAAACATGATGCAGGAAGAGCAGAGCTTATTGGCAGCTGATTTTACCCGTCCTCTGTAAAGCTACAGAACAGAGACACTTGTATAAAAGTCCTAAAGGCATATGTTCTGGATATAGATTTTTCTATTCCTGCTAGGATTAACAATGGCTTTTCTCTGTATAGGATTTCTTACCTGAGAAAAACAAACCATGCCATTTTTAACCACAAGGCAACCCACCAGTCACTTTATTAAAAGATACGCTTTATTTTATTATGTAAGCACATTAGCTAGAAATAGACAATATTCACCCCATGTAAGTATACATTTGTTTTTCATTTTATTGTTAAGTAAGTCAATGTAACGTTTGTTAAAAGGTAATTATTACATATGATTTCCTCATTTGTTGATGATAATTTTTATTAAAATGTTTGCACTTTAAGCATCATTAAAATCAATGGGGGTAATCCACAAAAGGGATACGCCGGCGTATCTACTGATACGCCGTTGTATCCCTGTTTCTATCTATGGAACTGATCCACAGAATCAGTTTCACATAGATAGGCAGAAGATCCGACATGTGTAAGGGACTTACACTGTCGGATCTTAGGATGCAGTACCGCAGCCGCCGCTGGGGGCATTTCTTGTCGAAATGCCGCTTCGGGTATGCAAATTAGCACTTACGGAGATCCACAAAGCTTTTACACTTTGTTTTTTCTCCGTAAGTATTAGTTTGCCGTTGCAATATTAGGGCTGCTTTTACAAGGCCTAAACTGTTTAGGCCTTGTAAAAGTAGACCATTCTATCCCGCGTCGCTGTCTTTTTTTTTTAAATTTTTTTTTTTTTCCACCGCAACTCGTATTTTTTTTTTACGCCCGTCACGATTCTCAAAACCCGGCGCAACGTAAAACCGCGCAAAGCACGTCGGGAAAATGACGTCAGGAGCATGCGCAGTACGTCTGGCGCGGGAGCGCGCCTAATTTAAATGGGACTCGCCCCATTAAATTAGGAACGCCTTGCGCCGGCCGGATTTAAGTTACACCGCTCAAAATTTCTAGGTAAGTGCTTTGTGGATCGGGAACTTAGTTAGAGATTTTGCGGCGGTGTAACTTAAATGGAAAAAGTTACGTTGCGCCGGGTTTTTGAGGATTAGGCCCAATGCTCCTGAAAAAAAACTTTTGTTAAAAAAATAAAAAAATATTGATACATGTCCCCCAGGGCAGTACCCATACGCCTTTTTTTGTCAATCACTTGCATATAATGCCGTTTTTTTCTTTATTTTTTATTTTTTTCTTTATTAAGCTGTCAGTGGGGAAACCCATTGACAGTTGATGACTCATTGGTTGCTAAGGATGCCGCGGCCGGCTTCCCAGCCCTGTTCCTTAACAACCACTTTCACTGCATCCTGATTGGGCAAAGCTTTGCCCAATCAGAGTACAGAATGAACTGGGCAGCGCTCAGTGCATTGAAGGGTGTTCATCGGGGCGAACACCCTGCAAATTTGGGTGTTCGGTGCATGGTTTAATAGGCAAATGTTCGGCCCGAACTCATGCTCGGGCCAATCCCTATTCTATTCGTAAGTGCAATCTTTTATTTACCATTAACATTTTTAAGGATTTCATACTATGGAAGCTTTATCTTTTTTGGGGTCTATATGTAATTGAGTTTTCCCATGAGTGGCGGGTTCTCTTCAGCTTGATCCCCCCATTAATTGTTGCGCACACTCCTTCTGTGTCTTATGGTAGCACAGATTTAGTAAGCTGTCAATTTTTACCCAGATACTGTACAGTCACGCTGTTTGTCTCTACATTCATCTCACACAGGTAAGCACAGTTCTGCTTATTTAGATATTTTTGTTTCTTTTTTAAGGGCTATACGAGAGTGTCTTAAATAATTTGTGAACGCTGCAGCTTCTGCACATTGTCTATAATTACATTTTGTGTGCCTCTAAGCTCCACATTTGGTCTTTTATCTAGTAAAAAAAAGGGGCCAGGTGATGTCATTGGTTGCTAAAGATGTGGCAGGTTTCAGCTTCTGCCATTTTCTTAACAACCATTGTAGTAGAGGCAGAAAAACACACTACCACATATGAAGTTTGACTCCTAAAGAACAAGTTAAAAGTTTGGTGTTTCTAATTCAGTTTGAACTTGTGTTTAGACTGAACTGGGAGCTCATCCTACTTCTTGTCAGCCTAGCCTAGGTAAAGATCACATACAGTATGTACATACGATGATATATATTGTACATACTGCACATTGTTACAAACTGTAAATAGCGACAAGGGTTTGAAATCATAACACACCCCTGATTTTTTTTTTTTACAATAAGCAGCTCTCCTTCAAATATATCTAAAAGTTAACAAGCCCAAAATTAAGCAACAACAACCTTGCTGAAATTTCTAACAATGCTATAAACATTAAAATACATTTTAGCCACTTGCTTACTGGCCACTTAAACCCCCCTCCTGCCCAGGCCAATTTTCAGCGCTGTCACTCTTTGAATGACAATTGCATGGTCATGCTACACTGTACACAAATAGAGCTTTCTTTTGGTGGTTTTTAAATCTACTGGGGATTTTAATTTTGGCTAAGCAAACAAAAAAAGACCAACAATTTTTAAAAAACAAACAGTTTTCATAGTTTGTTATAAAATGTTGCAAACAGGTAATTTTTCTTCTTCATTGATGTGCGCTGATGAGGCTGCACTGACAGGTGGCACTGATGGGCACTGGTAGGTGACACTGATAGGAGGAACTGATAGATGGCACTGGTGGGCACTGATAGGTGGCACTGGTAGGCATTGATAGGTGGCACTGGTGGGCATTGATAGGTGCCACTGATGGGCACTGGTAGGTTGCACTGGTGGGCATTGATAGGTGGCACTGGTGGGCATTGATCGGTGGCAATGATGGGCACTGGTAGATGCCACTGGTGGGCATTGATAGGTGGCCCTGGTGGGCACTGATGAGGCAGTAGTGGCTCTCTATGTGCGGGACTGATGCCCTGTTTACACAAGCTTGCAATCAGCTTTTTTTTCTCCTCAAGCTTAATTACCAGCTTCTGTTTACATCATGTGATCAGGTGTCATTGGCTGACAGCTGATCACTTGGTAAGGGTGCCGGGATTGGCCCCTTACTACCATCTGTGATCAGCCAAGTCTCATGGACTTTCTGATCACAGAACATTCCGCCCGTGCCCCTCAGGGGGTGCGCAGGAATTGCATGCTCATCAGGACGTACATGGACACTCTTCCGGCAGTTTAGGGCCGTGCTGTAGCCATCTTTCGGCTAAAGCGTGGGAGCGAAGAGGTTAAATCAAAAATTGTCACTTACAAATATATTGCTTTATATTATTCTACGCTATTCTACAGTATTAGTGATCCTGACGTGGAAGTAATTACTCCGTTCACACATCTAATGGATATGTATAAGAGAGGTAATTATGTTTGAAATAAGAAGTGGCTGTCATTCCTTTATTTATCTAACTAAATAATGATCACGTATTGTTGCTCCTTTTTTTTTTTTCATTTAAACCGCTTCTTCTGTCTTATTCAAGCTTCAAAATATTTATTTGATGAGAGTGAATATGGTGCTTTAGAAAGAACAAAGAAAAGGTTGATGACAGGTGCCCGTCTGTAGAGAAACGGAAGGATGAATAAAAGCAGGCAGAATAATTACAGCTATTAATATATGCTATAGAAAGCTAACAGAATCACTATGCATATATCAAATTAACTACAGAAAGGAGATTAGTTAGCCCCTGCAGTAACTGATGTTTAAACTCATTTGATTGTTAATTAGCTGGAATTTAGGAATATAAAAGAAAGGGATAGCTGCATTAATCCTCTTGTGCATGAGCTTATATGTCTGGATCCAGATAAAAAAACATACAAGCTTAATCTTTTTACCAAATAAGCTCCTTAGTATTTTATTTAAGTTTCTATGGATTTTAGGTACCTGTGCAAAAAGGGACCATCTCACTTCAGTGCTGCTTGCTCCCTCTAGGTGGCACATTTGACTCTAGACTGCTGATTCCAATTGCTGCAATAATCAAACTTTCAGACTTAATTAGAGCCGAATTGCACTATTTTATGTGGATTAGGCATACATAGACGTTAATTATAAATACTTTTATGTCCCTAGTCCAGAGATATTCATTTTGAAACAGCACGTCTTGACATTTGTTTGACTGTACAAGTCACTTTGCTGTCTCCCCAAGCAGTGCAAATATCCCAATAAACTTCAATAGATTCAGCAACTTGTGCAAGAAGACAGCAGAGAAGAGTGGATGGGATGTGGCTGGACTGGCACTTGGAAGATCAATAGCTTTCCAGCGAGAGAAGAAATGACTAAACATATTATACTGATCACATAATAATTTGGAGACTTTGGAGTTGTTTAAGAAGGCAAAGCACTTTTTAGTGTGTGGTTTAACCCAGCGAATACAGGATATTCATCTAACAAGTTCAGTGATAGTTAACTGAATCACTAATGCAATGTCTTAAATGTTAGTTTTCCTGTGCACCAGGTGTAGCACTTTTCCCCATGTTTATAGATGCTTTGGATCCTGAGTTAACATGGTTGACAGCATACCTCCCTTCCCACCAAAGTCTGACCACTTTTCTCTGTAGGACACAAATAACTAAGTAGCATTGATTGACTGCTTGTTTCCGGAACCAAGTGCTTGCTTTAGACCAGAACCCACACAACCCACGCATAGGGGAAGGGAAAGTTGTCTGATGTCCTGTGGGGAACTTCCCTATACCAGTGTTGATGACACCATTGCACCCAACAGGCGCACCTGTGATGCACATTTACTAGAAAACTTAAAGTGGAGTTCCACCCAAAAATAGAACTTCCACTTTAAAGAAAGGTGACCCCCTGACATGTCACATTTGGCATGTCATTTTATTTGGGGGGAGCGGAAACCCTCTTCCTCCCTAGGTCGCCTCGGCGACCCGGAAGAAAGTCACTTCCTCCCCTCCCTCTCTGCAATCATTTGGGACACGTCACAGGTCCCAGATGATTGCTCCGCCGATTACGGTGAGCAGCGCTGCTCACGCATGCGCAGTGCATGCCCGGCTGTGAAGCCACAGCCGGGCGCCCACATTGACAATGCCAGAGCCGCAGAGAGGAAGGGGAGATGAGCGGGGCTTTGTTCCCCTGTATCGCTGTATGCTGGGACAGGTGAGTGTCCGTTTATTAAAAGTCAGCAGCTGCAGTATTTTTCTTTAGGCAAACGCCCCTTTAAATACTGAATGCCATTGTGCAGTATTCTGTAGGGAATCTCCTTTTGTAGTCTGCTACAGTGCTGATGACGTCTGTACACCCAACAGCTCTGATTAAGCTCTAAAGTAGGAATGCCCTCAAATCAGGCTTCAAGCAGGGGAGGAGCTCAATTTTATATAGAATTGTCCCGCATTTCTTTTCACAACCAACGAGAAGTATTTAATAATGAATCTATAGACCATAAGGTAAAGTTTTATTCCTAAGGAGACTTTTCTTTAAAGGGATGATGGTTTTGTACATTATTTATGATGGCCAGGTTAAAAAAAATTCAAAAGATTTTTTTGGACAGGTAGATATGAAATATTGTACAATCATATTATATAGTCTTATATCCAGTCAGGGGAGGGACTCTAGCCTCCTTTATTTATTTATATATATATATATATATATATATATATATATATATATATATATATATATATATATATATATATATATATATATATATATATATATACAATATTTAAAGTAATATTACAATTTTTACCTTTATATCAACTTTTGATTCCAGATTCTTTTTTTACCTTGTATAACTTGGCCAGTCACCATCCCATTCTTTCCCTGCTACCTCTGAACTTCGGCTAGAAAGCATGTATTATGCACATCATACAATGCTGGAGCTGGGAAGAGGAAAATCAGTTTCCAGTTGAAGAGCTGGTGGGAGGAGCAGTCACCCTATAGAAGGAAGTGTATGTTGCAAGAGTTTTGTTTCTGAAGAATAAATGGCGACAAGAAAGAAATATTTCTTAAAGCAAATAAGTGATGCTACCCCATTTTGGCAATATTTTAGGTTTAAGAACACATCAATATTTCAGCTATGCTAAAAGAAGCTGGTCATTTTACAGAACTCAAAAAGTCATCACGGCAGTAACTCCTTCCTAATAAAGCGGCACAATACAAGGTTTAACCAGACAGAGGGAGCTGTAAAGCTAGGCTTGCTTTCTGCACTATATCAACAACAACTAATCAAGAGTTCTTGGGAAATGATTTGCCAGGAATTAAATGTTTATTTCTAAGTACACATGCAGCTTTACAGTAACTATCATCTTAGAGCTGATGGTTGTTTTGCGACCTGTGTGCCCCTTCTGATGCCCCCCAAAGCAATCTTTCTGTTTTTCACCTGTAGCAATTTTCTTGCACATAAACCCCCACTAATTTTACATGCTGCAATTTTCTGAAAATGAAGTTACGACTGCCACATTTCTATTGATACACACCTTTAACTAGGAGTGCTGAGGTTGTTTGGTTGGAGTAAGATTGATGATCGGAATAATAGAGGGAAAATAAGCATGCCCGCTGTATATCACTGCGGACCAAACCATCACGAATGCAGTGATATGTTGCTGTCAAGCCATAGTGACATAATGTCATAGAGTTGTTTCCCCATGGGATGGAACTACAGTGCATGTATGGATCAATAGCCAGGAGAAATATTGCTTTTACTTTTTAATGAAGGTTTTTTTTTTTTTTTGCCTGCATTGCAGATGTTCTATATTTCAAGAGCAAGTGTTTGTTTTATAACATTATATCCTTAAACTTGGTAATCTTATTACAGAAACACATGGCATAAAAAGTTATTAGTATAATGTACCATGTAGGATTCTGTAATAATAGGCTAGAGAGTAACATAACTCTGCTAAAAACAAAAGGCTGCAGTTTTTTTTTGGCAGCAGTTAATTTTTAATACACATAGGAGTGAACAGATTCTTTCAGCAACTGCAATTAAAATGTGCCCAAAATATTGTTTTAGTATATGGTGCTTTATGCGTATTAAATAGGGGTTGTGAATAAGAAATGTATTAGCCCTGAACAAGTTGTAGCTGAAATAAATGAACATTTATTAGTGAGACACAATTTCTGTTCTGTGTGACTCTCTTCAAAGAGACAGGAAGGAAAGAGGATTCTCCACTACTGAGACAATGGCAGAAATGGGCAGAGGTGGTAACTCTGATCTACCCTATACAAGGAAATAAAAATACTGGATGAAAATCCTATTTAGAAAAACAGTGCCATTAAACACTATAGGCAATGATTGCTGAAAATAGGAGAAATGGCTGAATATAATTATCATTTGGCCATAAAAAGAAGCTTTCTACACCTCAGATCTCATATATACACATAAATGCAATGCTATGGAGCCGGGTGGGGGCCATATTCCCCTCACTCAGCTCCATACCTAACAGGGAAGAGGACCCGATCACCTCCGCCGCTGCCGGGGGACTCCGGTTGTGTGGCGGAGGGCACTGGAGCGTGGCAGGAGGGGGGGCCTCTCCGGCTGGCGAATCTGCCGCAGAGACCACTTTTATCTGAAAGCAGACCGTCCGCTGAAGAAGAGGATACTGGGGTTATGGCAGCTAGCAACGGTATCCCTCTTCAAAGTGCCGCTGTTTAATGACGGCGGCTAGTCTGTAAGTGGTAAAAAAGCATAGGGCAGTATTTTTGATTCCACTTTATGATTTTATTGCCAGACATGTCAATAAGCCTTCCTTATTTCATTTCAAGATGCCTTACACTCTACCTATTCTGGAAAGTGGTATTTTGGAATATATATTTTATGACACTGTAGTCTTATTCAGTGTTTGGGAATGTAGCTGGAAGAAGTTGGGTCAGAATAACTTGAAGTCCATCTAAACCTAAAAAGCATCCTGGCAGCGTTTTATCACTAGCTCTAGCACAAGTGCTTTATTGATTTTGATTGTTGCCTGGTTGCTCTTGAAAAAACAATCTTTATTTTAATGTGATTGATGGGATCCAGTATTTTTCCTCCTCCTCTCCGCTTCAGATTTATGTAATTGTGTAATAAATACTCTTATTAGTGATTTTTTGAGAGATTGTACAATTACAATAAATGACACCCACACACAGTAAGGAAGCAGAAAATGAATACCCTCCAGAAATAAACACTTCTAACCTAACTGTTTCATGATCTCCCAAGTAAGTGTTGTGAATGACTGGCCATAAACTTGAATAAATAGTAGAGATTCAATTGTTCAGAGGTCCTCTATAATTTAAATAGATTTAAAGTCAGAGACACATTTTTATGATGTCTCCTGACCTTTCATACTGCAGAGGCCAAAATGACTTCATTGTTATTTATGGGCTGTTGTCCCTGACTGCTCTATTGGACCATGTGGGGAATGCCTGGTAGCTGCTGTGTTCTCCATTTGTGCTGCTTTCGATAAATCTCTATGATTTATTATTTCCTCAATTTATGTGTGGAGCAATGAAGGCTTACATTTGAAAATGGATCATTGCACAAGAATGGATATCATGTTTTTAAAAGCAGTGAAAATGCAAAATACTTAAAGAAGAGCTGCAGTTAAGATACATATTTCAATAAAAGTAATTTACCTTCTCCTGTTTCCTCTTTTATTTTTTTTATTGGTCATTTATGGTAGAATTGAAACCATTTATTCCACATCCTATGCCTGTCTGCATTTATTTCAGTCAACTTTCATTAAAGGATTGTGTAGACTTTTGCTGAAAAACTGTATATCCTATCATGTTTTGGCTCCTGACAATTCCTGCTCAGTACTTAATGAAGGCAACAGTCATGATTTGTGGAAGGACACAGACATAGCTCCTGCTAGTTTCAAGGCAAAGAGCAGTGGTTTTAGGTTTAAGTGTAGAGAACACATGCTGGCAATACAATATTTTTTATTTTTTAAAAGAGATTGTTTTATTTTGCAGTCAATATGAGCATCACTAGTGTACAGTTATTATCATTAGGCCTCATACACACGACCGAGAAACTGGTCATAAAAGAAACATTGTTTTCCTCGACGAGTTCCTTGTCAGGCTTGTCGAGAATCTTGTCAAGCTTTCTTTGCGTACACACTGTCAAGACAAAATCTTGTCGTTCTCAAACGCGGTGACGTACAAAAACGTACGACGGCACTATAAAGGGGAAGTTTGATTCCACTGGCGCCACCCTTGGGGCTGCTTTTACTAATCTCATGTTACTGCGTGTTAAGTAAAAGTTTGGTGAAAGACGATTTGTGCTTTTCAGTCTGTTACAGCGTGACAAATGCGCTATCTCCATTACGAACGCTACTTTTACCGAAGGTGTGCTCCCGTCTCATACTTTATTCTGAGCATGTGCGGGTTTCTAAGCATACACACGATCGTGTTTCTCGTCGTAAACCAGCCCGACGAGAAGCACAACAAGAAAATTGAGACTCCCGACGAGAAAAAAGAGAACTTGTTCTCTTTTTTTCTCGTCGAGATCCACGACAATTTTCTCGACGAAAAACATACACACGACTGTTTTCCTCTGCAAAAAAGCTCTGCCACCAAGTTTCTTGATGGATTTTGTCAAGGAAAACGGTCGTGTGTACGAGGCCCGAAACCTGCCACTTCCCCCATTCAATGCAAAATTACAGGTTCTCTTCATAGGACACAACACACACACACACAATTATATTCACTGTTACCAGTCCCCACTCCCCTGTCTTTTTTCTCACTCATCCCTTTAAAAGCCAGCTAGAGCCCTTGGAAATATGGGGGAGCGTATGACCTTCCTCCCACGATGCAAAATTCAGAAATTTAACTTTAAAGGCAGTCTATTATTTAGTCTTTCAGGTTAACATTGCACAACCTTTTGCTGCACAAAAAAAAACTGTCGGCAATATAGCACCCACTAATCAAATGAGAAGTGAAGAAAATAATATTTATGTTTAATAAGAACATAATAACATTACCAAAACAGTATCTATGATGTGCTGTGAATAACGGCAGCACATTTATTACCGTAAGTGACACGTGAAACCAATGAATTGTGCACCAAGGTTATCTTCATTAGTCATTTGTACTCCATTGTCAGCCTATGTATCTTCTGAGCCTGTTGAATATCAAGGATTAGATGTGCTAAATGTCTGCACTTACCTTGAGAACTGATCTTGTGGGTTATATATATATATATATATATATATATATATATATATATATATATATATATATATATATATATATATATTTACCTCAAATCATTATTAGAATAGAGATATCTAATTAAAGGGTATACCTTTTCCAGTGGCACTAAAACTACTTAGTATAATTACCTTTCCCTTTCTTGGGGGATACATTTCTATTCTTGTAGAAAACAGGTAAAATAACATGAAGTGACTAAAAATACTAATACATAGATCTTTTGTATTGTTATTTACCTAAAGCGAAACAGCATGCAGGTTTTTAATGACTGACAGTTGCCAACCACAATGACCACCTTTAAAGTGTGGAGAAAATAACAAGCCAAGTAGAATTTAATGATTGCCTAAGTATAGGGCCATAATGTTTAGGTAGTATAGCTGACGCAAATCCCAGAGTAATTTCAGCAGAGGTGTCCTCAATCTTTTGAGCTGCCAATATCAGGTTTTATTGGTTTTATAATGAGGCTTTGACTATAGAGAGGGATTATTTTATGTGTCCATTAAATTGACTTTTACAGGATAGGAAGAGCTTATATAATCTATTAAATTATGAAAAAAAAAATTGAATTCATTAAATATTCTTGTGGGTAACCATAATGGTGTCAGTTGCTTCACAGGCATCTGACATATGGATTTTACTGTGCTTTGTATATGTTTATCCATGTAGAGGCTATGTTTAACCATAGTATTTACCATGTGAGCATTTATCAGAAAACTGGTATGTTCACCAAAATGTCAAAACAGGGACATGTTTTTTTATAGAATAACTGTACTACAAAAGTTCTGATTGCATGTACTGTAGCTATAAATGCAGTTCTTGGTGTTTAAACTGGCCCTACACCAGAAAATCCATCTGCTTGGCCCCTGTAGATTTTTTACAGATTTGGTCATGTGGTTTTAATGGGTTTATTCGAAAGATCTAGACATTGAATGCTGGAGCCAACATCTGAATAATGGTGTCCAGGATTAAAACCAGTCATGTGATAATTGCACAACAGGGTAGATGTGATCAATAAGAGTTGTGGCTAGTGTATGGACTGTATCGCATCCTATTCTGCATTGTAAGCCAACAAGACGTCAATTATCAGCAGTTGATGCTTTATACATTGGAAAATGTATGCCAGATTAGTCTAAACAGCACCATTTTTTAATTGCAAGTTTTATTATAAAGGCAAAAACGAATTATGTTGGTACACCTGTTGTGTTTATTAATATAGGATTCCGGTGCATTACATGCCTGTGGTGAAGGTTCTGGAACCATGTACTTATTAAAGTAGTGCAGATATCCCTCAGCTAATTGTGGGGCAGCCTAGGAAGCTTGATGTAAAAAGAAGCAAAAAAATAAATTCCCTTTAGTTAGTTTACTGTTTTTTAAGTATTGTGTATATCTATTTGCACTCACCTTTGCCACCATACCCTGGTATTTGTTTTGCTCTGTAAACAGCATTTAACAGATCTAAAATTTTAGAATAATGCAGTTGACTTCAAACTGCTAGCATTCTTTGTCATTGATGACCCTGTCATGTTAAATTGCATATAGGAGTTATATTATTCTTACAGTATATTGAATTAAATGGGAATGTGTAAGGCTTACCCCATGATTTTATGCCTCAGTCCATTTTTTTTTTATTGATTAAAGGTAGAGTTGAGCGGACACCTGGATGTTTCGGGTTCGACGGGTTCAGCCGAACTTCGGAAAAAAGTCCGGGTCCGGGACCCGAACTTGACCCGATCTTGACCCTGAACCCGAACCCAATTGAAGTCAATGGGGACCCGAACTTTTCAGTACTAAAATGTGGATAGAGAAATAACTTAAAATAACATAAAATACATAAAAATAAAAAATATGGAGGAAACACTGCAAACACTGGAGGAAACACTGCAAAATATTGTTTTTGCCCTAAATGGGTGTTTTTTTAATAGAAAAATAGAAGAACAGTAGCTAAAGTGTTTATCTCACACGTACAGATATGGAGGAAACACTGCAAACACTGGAGGAAACACTGCAAAATATATTTTTGTTGCCCTAAATGGGTGTTTTTTGAATAGAACAATAGAAGAACAGTATCTAAAGTGTGTATCTCACACATACAGATATGGAGGAAACACTACATTCATGAAGCTAAGGGAAAAATTCCTTGAAAAGCCCAAAATCCCTTACAAAGTGAACAAACTATTTTAAGTAAAAAAACTGCCTTAAAGGATCACTAAAGAAAAATATTTTTTTTAGCTTCCTTTACCTTACTGCAGTCCTGGTTTCATGTCCTCATTGTTCATTTTTGCTTTGAAGTTGCTGTAATTCTGGCCTGATCTCCACACTTCCTGCTTGTCTGGCTCCTTATGAAACATCTCATGGCAGCTTTTCACTGTGGTCCAAGCTGTGTGTCTAAAACTCCTCAGAACCAATCAGTATCATTTTAAAAACAAAACACTGCCCTGGATTTGTTTGTTTTTGTTCTGCGTCTCTCTCTACTTCACAGAAACATGAAACCAGTTTAAAACCGAAAGTGAAACTAGAGGCAAATTATATGATTGATTTTTATCTATTTTTAATCATTTTAAAAGGAATCAGTTAACTTTTATGTCTCTATACCCTGTAAACAGTCATTTCAGCAACATTTTTTTTTCCTTTAGTGACCCTTTAAGTAAATCAACCTCAATATATGCAGCAAGAGTGTCAGCATGATAGGCAGGAATGGCATCTTACAAGTTTCTCTTATAACAGGTTTACTTTAGGATTTAGGTCCTCAGCTATACTTTCTACCAATCGTAGGGATCAAATGTCTCTGAGATCACCTTATACTAAAATTACAAAGTTTATGTGTAGTTAGGTCATTTAAAAGTGGGTTTTGCAGCATGTAATGAACATGTGTTATTACAGCAGAGATGCCAATCTGGATATATGTACACCTCCATTATTCAATTGCATCCATATTGTGGCAGCTGGAAGATGTAGTGAATAAAACAATTATTTGGCATATGATTAGTTAATTGCTTAAAGAAGTAAAGGTTATGATGGCTGTTGCCATCACTATTTTACTTTATAAAGATTTATTGGGATATGTATTAGGAGTAAAGATGATAAGTAATACAGGGAACTCTGATTTATCTGTTTCCATAATCTGTATGTTATAGAATCATAATAACAGAAAGGTATGCAAATGGTACACATACGCATATGAAAACTTGTACACGAATTTTTAGCAGTTTTATGTCAAGGAAAACTTCTATCTGCTACCTCTATTTATTTAGTTTTATTCTTATTCAAGATTTATATAGTGCCAACAGTTTGCACAGCACTTTACAACAAGATGGCAGACAGTACAGTTACAACACCGTTCAGGAGAAATCAGAGGGCTCTGCTCATTAGAGCTTACAATCTAAAAGGGAGGGTTGTAAAACAAAAGGTAATTACTGTGGTAGATGAGCTGATGGAGAAAAAAAAGTACCAATGTTAGGTGGAGGCAGGATAGTTGTCTGAGAAGAAGGGTTTTCAGGGATCTCCTAAAAGTGGGCAGAGTAGAAGATAAGTGGACAGAGTAGAAGATAAGTGGACAGAGTAGAAGATAAGTGGACAGAGTAGAAGATAAGTGGACAGAGTAGAAGATATGTGGACAGAGTAGAAGATATGTGGACAGAGTAGAAGATATGTGGACAGAGTAGAAGATATGTGGACAGAGTAGAAGATACGTGGACAGAGTAGAAGATACGTGGACAGAGTAGAAGATAAGTGGACAGAGTAGACGATAAGTGGACAGAATAGAAGATAGATAGATTGGGGGGATCCGCGCTTAGGATAAAAAGATTTTTAAGCTGCTGCCTCCCTGACAGGTTTCAAAGAAACCTGGATATATTGATTAATTAGATTTGGGGATAATGGCGCTGCTTATACTTTGTGTTTGAGTGTCCACAAGATGTCCTATATTATGAAATGATGTTGTATTTGTAGGGGAGCTCCAATTACTAGGAGAGACCAATGGGAGTGGGTCTCCTAGACCTTATTGTCGTTTATCCAAACGACCAGGTGCTACCCCCTTTTTATTGCTTATAAATCGCACTGGTGTCCCAATGATCCGTTGGTTCTTCCAGTGAAATTAGTGCGTATGCTCCAAAGGGAGTGTGGAAACAGCCAGTAAGTTAAATTGTAGTTCTGGTAATGTCCTATGTGCTAAGTGTCACAAATGCTTTCAAAGTGTAACCTTGGAATGGTAATGTGTGCAATATGTGCCCAAGTCCGGTATTCCGTGATATCCAAATAAAATATATAAAACACAAAAGATATGTATAGAGTGTCCCCCAGGGCACTGTAAGTGAAAAATCAGGGTTTAACACCCTGTAGTGACGAAAAATATATTTATAAAAAATGTCAACCAATTTATATATGGATAGTGCCTTATTCCAGGACACTGTGCAGGCAAGAAGTAATGGTTGTACTGTGAGCCTTAATGTGAATCACTTCTACCAAAAAGTGAATTAAAAAATGAATGTGAAGAAGAAATAATCCTAAAAAATATATATAATGAAAAAAAGGGGACAATACTGTTCGGTTATGACCAACCACAAATAATGTCAAACCTATTACAAAAATTAAATGCAGAGCGACAGTTGATTCATATCAATATGTACCATCCCTAGAGGGTGCATGGAATAGGATAAAAAAATATATATATATAAAAGCTAGCTGTTATTACTTAAAAAAATTGTTCACAATGAAAAGAGAACATGTGAGGAATGAAGTGGAGTGTCCTGAGATCACATATACAAATAATCAAAAATCAGCAACCCTCAGTGGGTGTAAGCAATGATTTTGCTAAAAAGACCTCTTAATTAAACAGGATCTCAAAGACCAAACAATAGTTCAGTTTGGAAACAATGTATCACTGATGATAAAAGTGCATGATTGGATAAACAAAATAGTGACTTCATGTGATTTTCTTCTTTATCGTGACTTTTGTGCTCCCCCTTTTGGGTCCCCACTCACCAGATGTTGGCACCCCTAGGGGCAAAAGGCAATGGTGGTGGTACCTCGATAGTTGCGCTGGTATGTAAGACAGCAAAACAATACTTTATCACCTCTCCAGAGGGGGAGGGAAGAAGATGCGTTTGAGAACGTCATACGACGAAACGCGTCAGGTGACCATAGACGCAAGCACACACGTACGCACGGCCCACCAGCTGACTGTATCGCTGTCCTCCGAGCCGCGAATCGCCTGAAAGGGGAAGCCACGGACGCTCTCTGCTGTCTGCACGGCGTTACCGTGTGGCATAGGCTTCGCTTATTAGCTCGTGAGTAGGAACAGCTAACAGGGCTCATTGTGCCTTCATAGCTTACTTTTATTTTTATTTTTATTTTATATATTTTTTCTCTGCAAGTCTATATATTTTTTTGATTGGTCCTCTGATCTTCAAAAAATTTTTTTTTTACTCCCTGGAAGTGGTTTCTCAAACCAAAATTATTTGTACATATATCCCACGGGGATTTGGGATTATTGATTGGTCTGTTATGTTACCTAACAACTAGCAGATTCATATATGATTACAATTTTTAAATAAAGACGAATGGTCTTTTTCTTTTACAAACGCAGTGTCACACTATGTGGATTTTTTCTTTTTTTCTTTTTTAATTATCATCCTTCGGACACCTGGAAGCTGCTTGGATCTTCTTCCCTCCCCCTCTGGAGAGGTGATAAAGTATTGTTTTGCTGTCTTACATACCAGCGCAACTATCGAGGTACCACCACCATTGCCTTTTGCCCCTAGGGGTGCCAACATCTGGTGAGTGGGGACCCAAAAGGGGGAGCACAAAAGTCACGATAAAGAAGAAAATCACATGAAGTCACTATTTTGTTTATCCAATCATGCACTTTTATCATCAGTGATACATTGTTTCCAAACTGAACTATTGTTTGGTCTTTGAGATCCTGTTTAATTAAGAGGTCTTTTTAGCAAAATCATTGCTTACACCCACTGAGGGTTGCTGATTTTTGATTATTTGTATATGTGATCTCAGGACACTCCACTTCATTCCTCACATGTTCTCTTTTCATTGTGAACAATTTTTTTAAGTAATAACAGCTAGCTTTTATATATATATATTTTTTTATCCTATTCCATGCACCCTCTAGGGATGGTACATATTGATATGAATCAACTGTCGCTCTGCATTTAATTTTTGTAATAGGTTTGACATTATTTGTGGTTGGTCATAACCGAACAGTATTGTCCCCTTTTTTTCATTATATATATTTTTTATGGATTATTTCTTCTTCACATTCATTTTTTAATTCACTTTTTGGTAGAAGTGATTCACATTAAGGCTCACAGTACAACCATTACTTCTTGCCTGCACAGTGTCCTGGAATAAGGCACTATCCATATATAAATTGGTTGACATTTTTTATAAATATATTTTTCGTCACTACAGGGTGTTAAACCCTGATTTTTCACTTACAGTGCCCTGGGGGACACTCTATACATATCTTTTGTGTTTTATATATTTTATTTGGATATCACGGAATACCGGACTTGGGCACATATTGCACACATTACCATTCCAAGGTTACACTTTGAAAGCATTTGTGACACTTAGCACATAGGACATTACCAGAACTACAATTTAACTTACTGGCTGTTTCCACACTCCCTTTGGAGCATACGCACTAATTTCACTGGAAGAACCAACGGATCATTGGGACACCAGTGCGATTTATAAGCAATAAAAAGGGGGTAGCACCTGGTCGTTTGGATAAACGACAATAAGGTCTAGGAGACCCACTCCCATTGGTCTCTCCTAGTAATTGGAGCTCCCCTACAAATACAACATCATTTCATAATATAGGACATCTTGTGGACACTCAAACACAAAGTATAAGCAGCGCCATTATCCCCAAATCTAATTAATCAGAGTAGAAGATAGTCAGACAGATTGGGGTAGTGAGTTCTATAGGATGGGAAAGGCTTGGGAGAAGTCCTGGAGGTGAGCATAGGAAGAAATAACAAGGGAGCTTACTGGTTTATTAGGCTGCTGACTATGAGAAAAGAGAACCATGATAAGAAAAAGTGTGTCAGACTACTTCCCCCTATCAACTTCAGCTAAAGAGCAATCAAGGCATGTTATTAACCAAAGCCAGGGCTGCTTGTATCTTATATAGCATTCTTATTGTGAATTGTATTGAAGTACAAGTCAAAAATTGCTCAAGAAAATGAATAAACAAATGCGATAGTTCAAGAGATTCAAAAGAGATAGAAAAGCTTTATATAAACTGTATAATGCCATATCAACTAGGTTATAGATGACCGTTTTATCTTATTGTTTTGTATTTTGCTCTTAAGATCCTTAATTTAAATAGAATTTCTTTAATGACATTCCTCAAAGTTAATGTAAAGCAAGCACAATGAAACTTATATTGATTGTGAATCCTCTAGAAACATAGCTTTCACTGCTATGTTACTCATGTTGAAATGTAAATAGTGGCATCTGCTTCTCACCAAGAGGCGTTCTTAGTTCTGAACTTGGACAAGAGCTGCCTCTTTAAACTTTATTGGCATTTGCCATCAAACACACAAGTGCGCTATCTGAACCAGTAGTTCAGAAAGGTCTCTTAGCAGCACTATTGTCTGTCTGAGATGAGGGAAGTATTTTAGCCAATAGAGATCTGGTTGTCATTGTGAACTTTTAATGAATGCTAACCCATTTGAACAAAATTCAAAGCCACCTGCTTCCAGGGGAAAGCAACGGAAGATGGCATGTGTAAAAGGTTCATTGAAGGAGTACTTCATGGCCAATCATACTTGAGACCTTTCTAGTGGGGTCACTAATGACAGATGGCTTTGTGTAGCCTAAAGTTGTAAACACCGAGGAGGGAGCTGGAGCTTCTGAAAGGAAAAGCAATGAACGTTCCCAGAATGTATACGTAACTTATACAGGGACAGGGGCAAACAGATCATAGGCTATCAACTATCTGCTCTTTGTTGTAATAGAGAACCAAAGGCCTTTCCTCTTAAGAAGGCCCATTTGCAGCTGAATGAGCTGTTTGAGTCTATCATAAAGCTGTGATCAGGGCAGCACTGTGAACTGACATTAAAAGACTGAAACTAGACATTCTCTTTATCTGTTCAGCTCTAGAAGAGCTAGAAAGTTGCTCCTGCCACTTCAAAAGCCAATCTTGGGTATTCATCCATTTGCCTTTCAAAATGTTTTTGTGAAGTTCATTTTGATTCCATGGGCATCTTACCCATTGAACACAATACACGTATTTATTTATTGTAATTGTTTATTAATTAGATGAATTGTCGTGACTTTAAATATTTATTTTAGATTTGTTCTGCAAATTAGCTACAATTGTCTTTGCAATTTAACAATTTCATTTAATATGAAAAGGTAGAGTATAGTGAAAAATACATGCTTGTTCAAATATGCAAACGCATAAATAACAAATGTCTTACGACTTAATGAAAAACACATACAAATATTTAGTATGGCAGATATAACAGACAATATAGCTGCAATAAATAACTAAGAATTTCTCTGCATAATACCTATGAATATACATACACAGATTAAAGCTAAATACAAATGAAGTCAGCAGTCTGTTATTCCTGGTGATAGGTTTTTAGTTTGGTGTAGTGTTTAATGTTTATATGGCAGTATGGTTGCCATCTGTTCCCGTTTGTCAGGGACAATCCCCAATTTAAAGGGTTTGTCTCAGGCACACACACATCCACCATGATGTCTCCGGTGGTGTAGTCCTCCACTATCTTGTGCTATGAGGAAGCCATATTAAAGGGGTTGTAAAGGTATTTTTTTTCCTAAATAGCTTCCTTTACCTTAGTGCAGTCCTCCTTCACTTACCTCATCCTTCGATTTTGCTTTTAAATGTCCTTATTTTTTCTGAGAAATCCTCACTTCCTGTTCTTCTGTCTGTAACTCAGTAATGCAAGGCTTTCTCCCTGGTGTGGAGTGTCTTGCTCGACCCCTCCCCTGGAATACAGGAGAGTCAGGACACCCACTAACACACAGCTCATTTCTCTATCTGCAATCTAGAGAGCGTCCTGTAGTTTATACAGAATATTTAATAGTATTTCAGTATTCATTTCTTTGGGGAGCCTCCAGCAATGTGATATTGCATTACTTAGGCTTGTTTTGTTTGGATAGTGAAGTATACGGTCACAGGTTTTGTTCTTTCATACTTCCCCCCCTTGACTTTTGGGTTGTGGAGCACAATCATGGTCACGTGATGCCTTCCAGCGGAAATGTCATCTGTGAGTCGTACAAATAGGCGTGCTTGTGTTGTAAGGCCACACCTCTGACGAAGTCTCATAGGATGAAACATGTTAGGCAGAGACACAAGCATGCTGAGAGCCATGACCGTTTTTAATATACCTACATGCTCGTTTTTATCTGCTTTGATGTAAGTACATCTTAAATGAATTGTTTTGATTTACTGTCCGGGCTTCCCTATGTGTTACTTTATTGTTCCACTGGTGGTGCCATCCCCCTGATTGGGAGAACAATGTCTTTGATACACCTGGTTGCTGGATGTCCTGGTTGCTTGGGTTCCCACGAGTGGTGTTTGATGCAAGTCCTTTCCATGTGGATCAGTCATATTAAGCCATCTGACCAGAGAGTGGTGCTGGAACCCACTGCTGAGTTCTTTGATATTTGCCAGTTTTTCATATACATCTGGTAAAGAGATTGGATTGACACTGTGGTGTGGTGTGCTCTTCATTACACACTGAAACTGGTGAAGGGATTTCATCTTTTCTTCCTTCGGAAAGACTGTTTGTTAGTTTCCAGTTTAGCGCCGCATGTGGACTTGCGATCAGGGGAGAATGAAAACTCCTTCTACAAACTTTTACCAGCGCTAGGCCAGACACTGATCGTAGTCAAAAGACAGCTATATATTGTTGATGAATAAGGGTATTTAGCAGTTTATATTTACTAATCTTACTAAACTTCTGTGTACTGTGGGAGACCTGATATAGTGAATGCAGGGTCCTGGATTTGGTACCACTTTAAGCATGTGGTTTCAGCCCTGCCTACTTAATTTCTGATGAGCTATAAAACACTTACCTCTCCTCATCTCCTCTCTTCCTTCTTCCTCATCATCATAACTCCTTCTTGTGCACAGGAAGTAATGAGCTCGCAAGATTTTTGGAAAAATCTTTAGGTACCTTTTTGCACATTTAGAACAGATATAACAAATGTCTTTGAATGGTATATTTATCAGACCAAAATTAAATAGGAAGATCCAGCGACGGGTGATCTCCGCTCCAGCGATCAGAAGATCCACCCATCCGGAGCGCAGCATCGCCGACCTCCTCTCATCGCTGGACACAGCCCAGCGAATGACGCGCTGGAGCTGTGACATTACTTAAATAGAGGAGGCAGGGCCACCCGTCACGTGACCCTGCACCCTCTGACGTACCTTCTGCTACGTCACTGGGGAAGCCCAGGAAGAGGGAAGACTCTGGGCTTCCCCAGTGACGTAGCAGAGGGTACGTCAGAGGGTGCGGGGTCACGTGACGGGTGGCCCTGCCTCCCCTATATAAGTAATGTCACAGCTCCAGCGCGTCATTCGCTGGGCTGGGTCCAGCGATGAGAGGAGGTCGGCGATGCTGCGCTCCGGATGGATGGATCTTCTCATCGCTGGAGTGGAGATCACCCGTCGCTGGATCTTCTCATCGCTGGAGATCACCCGCACTCGTCGCTGGATCGGGACAACGTTGGAGCAGGAAGCCGGGAACGAGTGGATTATCACCGCTGGAGTTTTTTTCTTTTTTTTTTTATTAATAAAGGACTTTATTCTACGGTGTGTGTTTTTTTTTTTTACAAGAATTTACACTTCCTTCGTGAAATGGTAGGGGTACAGTGTAACCCATTACCATTTCACACAGGGGGGGTCAGGATCTGGGGGTCCCCTTTGTTAAAGGGGTCTTCCAGATTCTGATAAGCCTCCCGCCCGCATACCCCCACAACCACCGGGCAAGGGTTGTGGGGATGAGACCCTTGTCCCCATCAACATGGGGACATCCTCCCCATGTTGAGGGCATGTGGCCTGGTGCGGTTCAGGAGAGGGGGGGCGCACTCTGTCCCCCCCTCTTTTCTGTGGCCGGCCAGGTCAACGTGCTCGGATAGCGGGTCTGGTTATGGATATTTAGGGGGAACCGCACGTCATTTATTTTTTTTAATTGCCGGCGGGGTTCCCCTTAATATCCATACCAGACCTGAAGGGTCTGGTTATGGATATTTTGGGGGAACCGCACGTCATTTTTTTTTTAAATTGATGGCGGGGTTCCACTTAATATCCATACCAGACCTAAAGGGTCTGGTTATTGAATTTGCAGGGACCTCCGCGCATTTTTTTTCTAAAAGTCCGTGTCCCATTGACTACAATGGGGTTCGGAGTTCGGGTTTGGGTTCGGGTTCCCGAACCCGAACTTTTTTTTAAAGTTTGGGTTCAGACCCGAACCCGAACATCCAGGTGTCCGCTCAACTCTATTTACAACCCCTTTAAATATACAGATGAAGCTGATGTAGTGATAGATGAGTTGCGTACAAATTTTGTTATGAGAAAAAGTGATAAATTAGAGTAGCAAACAAAAATTGAATACAGCGTATTAATGAATTAGCGACTGGAGGCATTTTTGACATTTCTTCATACTTCTGAAGAAGCCTAGATACATTTTAATCTGCACATTTTTTTTCCTTCTAAATATCAAAGTGACAGACAAAATATAAAGGTTATGGTCCATGCGTCAGGTTCTTAATTTATCCATTTTGCAATACTCTCAAGACATCTTGCTTAATTTCCCAAATGAACAAAGTGCTTACCCCAAGTACTTATCTTGTTGACACTGCTCCTTGAGTTTTATTGTCCTGTGCCAGCAGAGAACATTCTTGTATAGAGGTTTAGTAGTTAAGATTATTTCTTGCGAGGTATTTATGTGGCGGTGGTCTCTCCACTGCAGTAAACAATCCATCTAAAAGTCAGGATGACAGCATTAATCCACAATATTTATATACCTTTAAAATTTTACGATGGAAAGTTTTTATATCTAGGAAAGCGCTCTGTTCATGAAACCATTCCCTGCTGCACTGTAAAGGTGAGCGCGCAGCGTAATGTGTGTGCTAGTTGTTTTGATTGCTTTAATTGTTGCTATTTTTCCTGAGCATACGATTATGGATGTTAGTTCATTTTACAAGCTATCCTAAGTAGTGTTCTGTCATTATACTGATTTAGTGAGAGGATAAATTACCTATATAAAGACATTTGGGATGTCTGTCTGATGATACTTTTTCTTGGCTGAGAGCTGATGATCGGGGTTAGCTGTGCATTTATGAAAAATGTGCAAATTGAATCAAGCTTGCAACTTTTTACTTTGCCAGTTTTCTGTATTTTTCATGCATTTTAAACCAGTGTTCTTTCTGTCAAAAAATGGTTATCTTTCTGTTAAAAGTTCAAAACAAAGTCACAGAACATTTGGGGAAAAGAAAACTGCAGACAAAACCGACTCAAACAAAATCTATCAAGAAGGAAGAGGCTTGTCAAGGTGTATGCCAACGGTATAGTGCGCTATTTATTCTGCAGATTCTTTCAACAAATTCTAGTCTCAGTAAAATATGGGAAATGTGTTTAAATTAAGGAAATACGGCAGAATGTAAAAGTGCTGTACTAACGACCAAAGAAGGACACTTTGGGACAACCTTTTAAAACATTTAGTTTAAATTGGAAAATGTACAGTAAGAAAAGGAGAGAAAAACCCTTGAGCTGCTCATTAATAGGTAGATTCAGGTAGAGTTAGGCCGACTTATCAGTAGATAAGTCGACCTAACTCAGAATCTACACCGACCTATGTTTAAGCGTATGCTCAAACAGAGATACACTTAAACATATCTAAGATAGGACGGCTTGCGCCGTCCTATCTTAGATTGCAATATTTTGGATGGCCGCTAGGTGGCGCTTCCATTGCGGCCGGCGTAGAATATGTAAATGAGTTGATACGCCAATTCACGAACGTACGCCCAGCCGCCGCAGTCGATTTACGCCGTTTCTGTAAGGCATTAGCAGGCCTAAAGTTATTCCACCTATTAGGTGGAATAACAATGTTAAAGTATGGCCGCCGTTCCCGCCGCGAGATTCAAATTTTTTACGTCGTTTGCGTAAGTCGTCCGCGAATCGGGATTTACGTCCACGTCAAAATCAATAGGCCCGTACGGTGTACTTAGCCGCAATGCACACTGGGAAATGTAGTCGCCCGGCACATGCGCAGTAAAAAAAACGTCAAAAACGTAAGGTCAAACACAATTAGCATACAACATGCCCCCCTAACACACATTTGAATTAGGCGCCCTTACGCCCGCCGATTCAGGCTACGCCGACGTAACTTAACAGGCAAGTACATTGTGAATCATGTACTTGCCTTGCTAACTTACGGCGGCATAGCTTAAATTCCTTAAGCTACACCGCCGCAAAGTTACGGCGATCTTACTGAATCTACCCATAAACCTTCAATGTTAGGCCCCTATAGCGGAGCAACATTTTGAGGTGAATATAAGAAAATTATAAAAAAAACAAAAACAAATCCAAAACTGGGTTCCAGCTGGTGTCAGAGGGAACGGTGAAGTCACCCCTTCCTTCATGTTCCATTGCTTGGGTCTAGTGGTAGGCCTTGGTACTACATCATGGTAGGAAGTTGTATGCTCCCCCATACCCAGAAGCACTGGGTATTTTGTGATGCAAGAAACAGCACTGAGAAATTGCTTTGTAGGTGAGAATATGGTAATCAGGAGGTGTATTTTAACCCCTTCTCGATGAGCGTACTTATATTTATGGCCTTGTGGCAGTGGGTCTTTATGCACGCACTTCTGTGTACACAGCATTCTTCCAACACAGGGACTAAGCCCTCACCCAGAGCTCTGGGTCTTGTACTAATGAATTGTTTTTTCTTTTTTTTTTATGTTTTGTCGAGCTTTACCATTTTATCATCTTGTGAGTTTATTACAGTGGAACTCAGATAGCGTGTAATGAAGTTAACGAGCGTTTCGTAAAATGAGCACTGTAGTTTTAAAAATCTTAACTCGGTTTGCGAGTGTTGTCTCGCAAAACTAGCAGGTTTTAGGCCAAAGCGGTGTGCAGTACCACAATTGGCCTGAGGTGGGGGGTGCTGGAGCCGAACGGAACTGACCCCAGCCGATCGGCGCCATTCTGAGCCGTTCAGAATTGCTCGGAAAGATATGGAAATACTCCGTTCCCGAGCCTTTCCAAGATTTGCCAAGGTCAGCCGAGCTATCACCGGGCCTTTCTGGCTGTTTCCGGGGCTCTCCGGTGTTCCCCACCTCTGGCTGCATGCGGTATTGCATGCCATTGTAGTCAATGCAGAACAAATTATTTTGTTTCCATTGACTTCAATGGGAAAACTCACTTTGATATGCACCAATGGCTGCGCTGCTCTCAATCCATCCACTCTAGCCAATCAGCGGCCAGGCTGAGCGGCAAAGAGGATCTCGGGACCGCGCGCAGGACTTTCGAGGGGTCAGGTAAGTCAAACGAGGGCTCGGGGGGGGGGGGGGGTAGTCATCAGATGTTTTTTCACCTTAATGCATAGAGTGCATTAAGGTGAAAAAAAAAAATCTTTACAACTCCTTTAAGGTAAACAATGCAATAATAACTAGTAATGTACTGTCAACTCAAAATACACTATTCCCATTCCTTTAAAGGAATGCCATTTTTAAAGAAATATGTTGGCTGCCTTTGCTGACCTCTTGGTGCCTGTACAGAATTTGCGTTTGGCTGCTTAGAACCTAGTTCGAGTTTAATTTAATGTACCACACAATATATTGATGCCGTGTTTATGAGCCTTTTATACATATTCCAGATGATACCATTGCGAATACAGATTTGCTAAAAATAGTATAGGTAATGCAAACATTAGGCACCGCACATAGTCATTTGTGCCCCGAATGTCGTTATCTGTGTGACTTTTCAAATTCTAAATTTTCATTTTGGAAAAGAACAGAAGAAACCCAATAGTGAATCAAAACATGCTGTTATTTGCTGTTGTATAGAGTATTGTTAATTGAAGTAAAGGATACTATTTTGTGATCCAAATATCAGCACACACATAGAAAATTACTCTCAGAACAAAATTGGCTTCAGCTCGAAAGCCTGCAGAGCCAGAATGTGAACTGATATCCAGGTGTGGTGTACAGCTTGCTG
Source organism: Rana temporaria (assembly GCF_905171775.1). NCBI lineage: Eukaryota > Metazoa > Chordata > Amphibia > Anura > Ranidae > Rana > Rana temporaria. Next base: position 77,154,679 of record NC_053491.1, on the reverse strand, counting down.
TTTACATAGCTGATATTATTACCTCCATACCTATGGGGCTTGGAGGAAAGAAACAGCTTATTGCCAAGGAAAGGGAGGGTGACTCTTAAAAACAAACCGTACATTGTGTAATAAGATTGGACTTCTGGATTCCCTGCTGTGCCCAGACTACTACTCCCAGTATGCTCTGCTTTTAGAATGCCCTTACATGCTGCATGTCATACAATACTGAAGATTGTTCATTTGCTGTGGAATAAAGGTAGAATTTCTGTGCTGGAAAAACTCTAATTATCAGAAAAAGGGAAGACTTCAACAGAAGCTGAGGCTATTTTTCATTACTTTAGTAGTCTCATATTGTCAAAATGGCATTTTAACCACTTCAATACAGGGCATTTTTACCCCCTTCCTGCCCAGACCAATTTTTAGTTTTCAGCACTGTCGCACTTTGAATGACAATTGCGCGGTCGTGCGACGTGGCTCCCAAACAAAATTGACGTCCTTTTTTTCCCCACAAATAGAGCTTTCGTTTGGTGGTATTTGATCACCTCTGCGGTTTTCAGTTGTTTGCGCTATAAACAAAAGAAGAACGTCAATTTTGAAAAAAACACAATATTTTTTACTTTTTGATTTAATAAATATAAAAAAAATGTAAACAATTTTTTTTCTCGGTTTAGGCCGATATGTATTCTTCTACATATTTTTGGTTTAAAAAAATAGCGTTTACAGAATAATGCTTACACACACAGATCCACGGCCCTGCTGTGATCACGGGCAATTGCGGGTGCCCCCTAGATGGCTGGGAAGCCCAGGACGTCATATGACGTCCACCCAGGATGGGAGATCCCTCCTGTCAATGTCATTTGATTATGGGCGGGAACTGAAGTGGTTAAAATGACACTGAGAAATATAAATATTTCCTGAACACCAGTGTTGCCTTCTGCTGCAGCCTCAGACCCCTTGCAATCATTAAAGTGATTGTAAAGTCTTGTTTTGTTTAAAAAAAAAAATAACAAACATGTTATACTTACCTCCTCTGTACAGAGCAGCCCGGACCATCCTCTTCTAGGGTCTCTCTTTGCTGCTCCTGGCCCCTCCCTCCTATCGAGTGAACCCACATCCAGCAGCTTGCTATGGGGCACCCGAGCCGAGTCAGGGCTCACTGTGTCCATTCAGACACAGAGCCCCAACCTGGCCCCACCCCCTCTCTCCCTTGATTGGCTGACTAATTTTGACTATTGTGGGAGCCAATAACGCCGCTGCTCTGTCTCAGCCAATCAGGAGGAGTGTCCTGGACGGCTTGGATATTGGTGGACATCACTAGAGAGAGATGGGGCTCAGGTAAGTAATTGGGGGGGCTGGGGTTTCTGCTACACACAGAATGCATTAAGATAAAAAACATTCTGCCTTTCCCAGTCCTTTAAAGGGTATTTCCACTTTTGCAGTCAAATTGGAAAAAACCTCATTCACACTGCAAAAAAACAATTCTTTCACATAGCGATTTTCTGTTTGAAGTTCGCAGCAGAAGCAAAACACCTGTCACTCAAAAAAGTACACAGGCTTCTTTTAGGCAGATTACTGATTGCTAGTGCTAGGACAAGGTCATCTAGAGCTCAGGACAAGCATGCCAAACTGTGTCGCCCCAGATGTATGAGCATTATTTGTCATCAAAAATCCCCCCCCCCAAAAAAAAACAGAGCACTAATATTTTTAACCACCCCCTCAAGCATAAATCCCCCTCCTCCCAGTACAAATCTGCTTCTCTGATGAAATCCCCCTCCCAGCACAAATTGTGCCCGCCCCTCCAAAAAATCACTCCTCCTAGCACAAATTCTATTTCTCATAAATTTCCCCTTCCCAGTACACATCTCCCCCAATGAAATTCCCCCCTCCCAGCATGGATACCCACAATCCTCCCACCTTCTTCCCCCATTCCCCCTGTCAACATAAAACCCCTAAATCACCACCCTTAGCATACCCCCAAAATTTCCTCTCCTAGAAAAATACTTAATCCCTGCTGCCTCCCAAATTCCTCCTTCCAAAAAAAAACCTCCCCCCACCTCACATGATACCACAGTGCCCAGGCAGCCTCCCCTCCTGTCCACCCCTTGTCCTGGCCCTGCTGCTTGCCATGTTGTCTCCAATATTTTTTCATTCCATGGTAAAAAAAAAAAAAAAAAAATGTCTTCATTAGTTTAGGCCAATATGTATTTTGCTACATGTTTTTGGTAAACAAAATCCCAATAAGTGTATATTGATTGGTTTGCACAAAGGTTATAGGCCTAGATTCACGTAGGGCGGCGTAACTATGTGCGGGCGTAGCATATCTTATTTACGCTACGCTGCCGCAACTTAGAGAGGCAAGTGCTGTATTCACAAAGCACTTGCGTCCTAAGTTACGGTGGCGTAGCGTAAATGGGCCGGCGTAAGCACGCGTATTTCAAAGTAGGCAGGTCGTGGGCCTGTTGTATTTAAATTAAGCGTGACCCCATGTAGATGCATGGTCGAATGAACGGCGCATGCTCAGTATCACGTCGTATTTATGCCCAAAGATACGCCGGCTCAATGCCTGTGACGTGAACGTAACCTACGCACAGCCCCATTCACGTACGACTTACGTAAACAACGTAAAAAGATACGCTTGTTCCGACGTCCATACCTTGCATGGGCTGCGCCACTTAGAGACCAGCTTTATCTTTACACCGGCGTATGTCTTACATAAACGGTGTAACTAATTGCGACGGGCGTACGTACATTCATGAATCAGCGTATCTTGCTTATTTACATATTCAACGCGGAAATCAACGGAAGCGCCACCTAGCGGCCAGCATAAATATGCACCCAAGATACGACGGCATAGGAGACTTACGCCGCTCGTATCTTGGCAGAATTTATGCGTAACTGATTCTATAAATCAGGCGCATAGATACAACGGCGCCCATTCGGACTTACGACAGCGTATCTGGAGATACGCTGTCGTAAGTCTTTGAGAATCTGAGCCACAGTGTCTACAAACTATGAGATATTTTTTATGGAATTTGTATTTATTTATTTATTTTTTACTAGTAATGCGGCGATCAGCAACTTGTAGCAGGACTGTATAATTGAGGTGGACAAATCAGACACTAAGTGACACTTTGGGGACCAGTGATCAGTGCTAAAAAGTGCTAAAAGATATACACTGTCATTGTACTAATGACACTGGCAGGGATGGGGTTAACATCAGGGGCGATCAAAGGGTTAAATGTGTCTCTGGGGAGTGCTTTCTAACTGTGTGGGGGAGGTTCTTGCACTGTGGGAAGACAGAGATCCGTGTTCCTGCTTATCAGAAACACAGGAACTCTGTCCTCCCTTGTCACAGAATGGTGTTCTGCCTCTATCGGGAGTGATGCTGATGTGTGGGTCCCCGCAGACTTTGGGTCAGCCGGACAGGCTGATTGGCTTCCACTGTGTCCAATCACAGAGGTAGCTGGTCGCCGCAGTGCGCATGTGCGCCACAAACCGAAGAAGGAGCTATCACGTACAGGTACGTGATTTCGCCTGTAGGAGCCGCCGCCCTGCAGTATATGTACATAGGGTGGTCAGCAAGAGCAGAATATTTATGAAGTTGAGGTTTCTCATTATATTAAAAGCTTGCAGCAACTTCACACTTTGCTTCAGCTTATTGAAAAGACCTGCAGGTAATGTAGGTATTGTTATAAGAGGTACTCCACGTTCTCTTATTAGTAGACTTCCTTGAACCGACATACAGGATCACACAAGGAAACTAGTGCAAGGAATGCATCATTTTGCTAAGTTACAAATAAATAACAAATGCAAACTATTCAAGGGAAGACCACTTTTATTATAAATCCCATGTATTTTAAAATATAAGACATCTGAAAATCCCTCTATCACTATACGCTTGTGGGAATCCATATAAGATTTCTAGAGGCCCTGTGTTTTTATTAAAAAAAAAAGAAAAGAAAAAGAAAAGTGGTTATATATTGGAAGAATAAATCTAAACTCTATAAAACAAAATCCTGGCATACCTACTAGTTTGGTCTATGCCAACCCACAGTGCCGGATACAATGCAGCCAAAGGGGAATGACCAGACTATGCCTTGCCAACAGTAATAGCTACAAACCAATGGATTGTTAAAAACAGATACTATTATTATTGTTCTTGTTATTATTATTATTATTATTATTATTATTATTATTATTATTAATATTATTATTATATATAATTATTATATCATTTAGAGTATAGAACATAGTGAACCATTTCTAGAACCTACTTGTATATACAAAAATCAGTCTCCGCTACATAGTGTCATTAAATAGTAATTGGAGAAGCTGTGAAAGCAAAATACACCTGAATATACAAATAATACATCAATTACAACTGTTAGTTACGTAACTACACACATAAAATTAACGCAGTGACTGAAAATGTGTAAGGAATATGAAATGTGTTCCTTAAAATATAATATACTGCTTTTAGTAGACTCTAACACACCTTTTTGTCCCATGTTTTTGAAGCATATGTAATGTTTTACTGATCTGGGCAAAACAAATATTTCTACCCTGACTTTGTTTAGCACAGTATTTGCTTTACAAGTTATTGATATTGATATTGTTTCCTTTTTATTTATTTCAAATAGTTGTATGTGGTAATTATCTATTTTAATACAGTGGCCCGGATTCAGATAGAATGCTCTATCTATCTGCGGGCGTAACATATCTTGGATACGTTACGCCGCTGTAACTTTGGGCGCAAGTTCCGTATGCAGAAAGAACTTGTGCCCTTAGTTACGGCGGCGTAACGTATGTGTGGTGGCGTAAGCCCGCCTAATTCAAATGGGGATGTTGTGGCGTGTATTATTTAAATTTAGGATGACCCCGCGTATTTGACGTTTTTTTTTAACGGCGCATGCACCGTTCTTGAAATATCCCAGTGTGCATTTCTCCAAAGTACGCCGCAAGGACGTATTGGATTCGACGTGAACGGAACCGACGTCCAGCCCTATTCACAAACGACTTACGCATACGATGTAAACATTTCAAAACTCTGCGCGGGAACGACATCCATACTTAACATTAGCTACGCCTCATATAGCAGGGGTAACTATACACCGAAAAAAGCCTACGTACGTTTCTGAATCGGCGTAAATACCTAATTAGCATATTCCTCGCGTAACTATACGGAAGCGCAACCTAGCGGCCAGCGTGATTATGCAGCCTAAGATACGACGGTGTAAGACACGTATGCCGGTCGGATCTTAGGGATATCTATGCGTAACTGATTCTCTGAATCAGGTGCATAGATACGACGGCCCGCACTCAGAGAAATAACGGCGTATCAGGAGATACGTCGTCGTATCTTGTATCTGAATCCGGGCCAGTCACTTTATGTTAATAGCAGTTTCTCTCAAACATTTTACCTTCCTTGCCAAAAGTGTAAAAATGTGAAAATCTGTAAGGTAACCTTACACTGGCCCCTGTTCCCATTCCCCCGGTCCCGCTGTACTTGACGACCATGATTCCCTGCTGTCAGACACGGAAAAGTTGTTACACTGGTCCAGGGATTTGCTTAGGCAGTATGACTTCATTGATTCTAATTGGCCAGCACTGTTACATGGAAGAAGCTGACCAATCAGAAGCTGTCTAGCCTGTACTGTCAGCACTACAAGGAGAGGAGAGAAAGCCGCCAGGATTTCAATTCGCTGCAGCAGTGAACAGGCTTTTCTGTGTCTGATAGCGGGGGAATCGCAGCAGTCAGGTACAGCGGGATTGGAGAGTATGGGAAGGGGGTCCAGTGTAAGGTCACCTTACAGATTTTCTGTAAAGGTGAACTTACACTTAAAATACTTTTTTTCCTACTAATTTGGTTGCATTTTCTGCCATGTAACTGTAAGTTTAAAATTAAAGTGACGATATAAACAAGACCAAGGATAAATCCAAGGAAAAATCCAAGCTTTACTCACCGGCCAGCCCGCTGACAACCGAATCAACCTATCTAACAGTATGCGTTAAAGTGGTTGTAAACCCACTATTTGGACTTTTACCTACAGGTAAGCCTACAACATGGCTTACCTGTAGGTAAGGATAATATCTCCTAAACCTGCACGGTTTAGGAGATATTACCCCCGCAATGCGGGCGGCGCATGCGCAGGGGGGAATCCACGGCTGAAGGACCGGCATCGCCGGACCCTGCCGATTTTAAATCTCCCGCGCGCACGCGCGGGAGTGACGTCATCGCCGCTCCAGCCAATCACAGCGCTGGAGCGGCGATACCCGGAAGACACGCCGGAGCAAGATGACATCCTGCTCGGCGTGGACCAGGTAAGGGGTACACACCTCGTTCCGAGGTAAGTATTTCATAATAGGCTAGTATGCGGTGCATACTAGCCTATTATGCCTTTTGCATTGCAGGTTTGGGGGGAAAAAAAAAAAGTTTATGCGGTTTACAACTGGAGCACACTGAACACCCAACAAATCGCACAATGGCTGCAAAGGTGTCAGTGCACTGCCTGACCATTATAAATAATGATATAATTCAAAAAATTTGAAAATCTGTAAGGCGACCTTACACTGACTCCCGTTCCCATCCCTTCAGTCCCGCTGTACGAGATTGTGATGATTCCCCGCTGTCAGACACGGAAAATCTGTTTCACTGGTCCAGGGATTTGCTAGTAGTATAGACTGCAGGGATTCTAATTGGCCAGCACTGTCACATGGACGGAGCTGACCAATCTGAAGCTGTCTAGCCCGTACTGTCAGCACTACAAGGAGAGGAGAGAAAGCCACTGGGATTTCAAATCCCCAGAGCAGTGAAATGGCTTTTCTGTCTGATAGTGGAGGATCGCAGCAGTCAGGTACAGCAGGATCGGGGTGGATGGGAAGGTGGTCCAGTGTAAGGTCACCTTACAGATTTTCTGTAAAGGTGAACTTACACTATAAATACTTTTTTTACCTACTCAGTTGGTTGCATTTTCTGCAATGTAACTGTAAGTTCAAAATGAAAGTGATACTGTGGTGTGGCTGCTGTTAAAGTGGAAGTTCACCATGGAAAATCTGTAAGGTGAACTTACACAGGACCCCATCCCCATCCCCCGGGCCCGCTGACCTGGAGTCCCATGATCACCCACTGTAACACATCAGGTCGTCGCTTTAACAATCAGGGGGTTTGAAATCCCAGCGGCTTTCTCTCTGCTTCTCCAGTGCTGACAGGACAAGCTAGGCCTGTCCTGATTAGTTGGCGTCATCCATGTGACGCCGCTGACCAATTAGAATGCCTCCTATACGTTCCTGTATGAGGTACACTTAGTAGATTAATCCATGGGGATTTCAGATCCCTGCACTGGTAAAAAGGCGACCCGATGTGTCACAGCAGGAGATCCCTGGACTCCAGGTCAGCGGGACTGGGAGGGATGGGGACAGGGTCCAGTGTAAGTTCACCTTACAGATTTTCTGGTGAACTTACTCTTTAATATTGTTTGTAAGGGTCTTTAGGAAGTAATACAATTGCTGAGGATGGTAGGTGATTAAAGCGAAATCCCAGGAATTCAGCCACTTTGTAAAAGGTGAAGGCACTGTATGAGGTAAGCCCAACTAGGTTCATGACACCTCCTGGGTTTCTCTCTATTATTTACATTTGGCAGGTTTATTGGTCTGCTGGAGAGATACTCTGGGTATCTGAAAGGACAGAAACACGCAGAGCAGCTCTGTCCTTCCCTCCCCTCTGCTGCCCATTCACAGAAGCCATGGTATTTTGTGAATGTGTTCACATGTCAAGGCTTCTGTGACTGGGCAAGAGGAGGGGAGTGGCAGGCATAGCAGATGCAGTGACGCTCCTCTTCAAAGTGCAGAGCTCAGAGGGGTCATTGTCGCTCTCCCGAAATATATCAATAGCTGTCTTCTGGGAGTACTGTAAAGCTGTCAGATATAAGCTCAAGAGGTGTCATGAACCTCACTGGACTTAACTCATAGGCAAAGGGCATTCCCTGGCAACCTTTTCATCTTGAAGTGACTGATGCACAATCATGGTATACGAAGAGATAGGTATTTATAGTCATGCCCATACACAAAGATTAGCTGAAGAGATGTTGTTGGTTGTTAAAGAAATTCTTTAATGTGTTTATTTTATAACATTTGGATTCTGGTTGGCACCTTCTTTTTGAGACTCCCCCATAAATAAATGCACCAGTGTATACTGTACAGGCACGGGCTTGGAACATAAGAAAACACACACACAGATTTAATATAGTATTTGTCCCGTACACCTAGAACAATGAAATAATTCTGAATGGTTGCTTCAGGCGTACATTCGTTTTCGGAAGCTAGATTTTTCAGTAGGTCCTTTATAATGAAGTGTGTTATATCTTCCCATAAATCTTTTACTGCCAGTCCAGTCCACAACAGAAAGTTCATCATTCTCGTGGCCTTGTTTTATGGTGGTAGTTGCTTTAAGGGGGGTAATTTTGTATTTTAAACTATAATTCGATTTTTTAAATATGTTTCCCTGCAGAATAACGTTTTTTAAATGTTTCTAATATATTTTCTGGTAACAAATGACTTTATTGGTTTTCACTCAAGGTTATTATTGAGTTAAGATTAAGATGATATTTTACCCAAAAGCAAACATTTATTATATTGCAGTTTACCAGTTCCTAGATGTGATGGCTGCATTTGTTCACTTTTTTAAGCTTACTTCTGTTTTCATCTGGTAATCCAGACAACAAGTCTGTTGTTTTTCAAAGCACAAACTCTCCAGCAGAATGTATCAGTTTACACTTAAAGTGTTATTTAACCCACAACAGTAAAATCAGTCTGTATATACAGTAAAGCATGCTTGTTATTCTCACTGTGGAACCTAAGGGGTTAATGCTCCTCTTTAAGTAAAAAGACTGTTTGATCATGTCTTCTCTGATCCTCCTTTTCTTTTACTGTCCCCAATCTCCTGATAGTACCAAGCCTTGGGGTACTCTGCACATGCTCAGTTTGGTGTGCATTGCTAGAGAGGTTTTTATTTTTTGGGGGTAGGTGGGTGCATGTGATCAGCACAGGACCAATCAGCACTGTCCAGACAAAGTCAGGGGCCATGCAGCCTCATAGGACATCCAGAGGAGAAGAAAAACTCCTCCTACAAGCTTTAACCAGTGCTCAACTGGACACTGATAGAAGTCACAAGACGGATATATACTGCTGATGAGAAAAGGTATTTAGCAGTTTGTATGTATTAAAATAATTGAATTACCATGTTCTTTGTACCATGGGAGGGAATGCAGGGCCCTGGGTTTATTAACACTTTACCACTGTTTGCTGTAACTAATTGTGTGAGCTGGAATATGGCTTCAATTTGTTAGTAGTACAACATTTGCTAATACAATGCTGCTGTCTGCTGAACTTCCCCTGCTCTTTACTCCAGAGTTGTGTCTCATTAATACAGGAGGTGTGTTACTGGCCATATCACAAGGTAAAACAGAGGGTAAAAGGCCAAAAATAAGAAGACAGGTGCAGCCAGCATATCTAATACCTGGTAAACTGCAATATATTGCAACATATTTGGTTTTGGGTTTAATACCTCTTTAATTTCTTGGCATTGCACATCCAGTGTGTCTAAACTGACTATGAGAAAATAATTAAACATTCTCAACCCAGCATATCTCTGTTGAGAAGAGACTAGATACCTACCTCTCCTACCATCCACAGTGCTGAACCCTGCTCCATTCCGAGTGTGCAAGGAAACAAACACTTTCGGGAAAGTTTATCTTCAGGGCTTTCACTGATTTATCCTGCTAACCTCCATATCACCAGCAGAGATTGACACTCTTAAAAGTGATTGTTTCCCAACTACCCCAAGGCACGATTAATTCATTAACAAAGTAGCATTCAGTGTTGCAAGCGGCAGAAGTATAAGTATTCAGTCTCTTTACAAATAGCTTGGTTGACAGTGTTTAATTATGTGTCACTTTAAAGTAAATCTTTTATGAGAGAAATATGAATACCTATGGTCAGTAGTGTGTTTAGGTTTTGTGCTGCCCTAGGCCTGCCTAAACTCGTGCACCCCCTAATTTAAGTATGACCCACCCCTTCCTCTCCAGGCCACACCCATTTCTGTTTAAGACCCGCTCTGAAATTTTCAAGTGGGGACACTAGTTCTGAGGGAGGGATGGATTCCATTCATTTGCATTGATTTCCTCTCACTTCCTGTTTGGCTATGGGGCAGGAAGTGAAGGAAAATCTCTGCAATGGGACAGGGATGGTAAAAAATAAACTAACAGGGGCTATAACCCTCCCTTACTTTATCCAAAATGTAAAACAAAAGTGTTGCCTATAGTTCTACTTTAAGCACAAATTTCTGATAATTTTATGGAGAGGACTAAGAAGATATAACCATGCCAATGGTGCAGCAGAAAACATAGCACAGTGAGGAAGGTTTGTGGTCCAGGATGATAGGACAGTCAAAATTAGAAGCAGCGCCCCCCCCCCCCACACACACACACACACAGTTGCAGAAATGCCGGCCGTCCGCATACCAGAAGCAGTGTGGCCGCTTTATGGGGGCGCTAGACTAATTTGCCTCTCAGACCAGTCTGCCCCATAAGATTGGCGCTACACTAACGTAGCACAAGCCGACGGGGACTCTTTCCGTGCTGCCCTACTGCAAAGTGCTGCCCTAGGCCTGGGCTTTGTTGGCCTAGGCCAGGATACAGTGTTGCCTATGGTAACGTTTTAGATAACCAACATGTTATACTTACCTGCTCCTCTGCACAACGATTTTGCACAGCGCAGCCCAGATCCTCCCTTTCTCAGGTCCCCCGCTGAGGGGTCCTGCCCCCCCCCAAGTGCCAATGGCTGTGTCAGAGCCAATGAGGTGAGAGAGAGCTGAAAGATCTGCTGCTCTATTGCACACCACTGGATTGCGATCAGGCTCACCTGAGTATAATGAGGGGCAGTGAGAGTGGCATGCAGAAGGTTTTTTACCTTAATGCATGGAATGCATTAAGATAAAAAATTAAAATCTGCTTTTAGAATCAATTCTGTTCTGTTATAGTGATCAACTGGACTTTGTACTTTCTGATTCACTGACCTTGGGCAAACATGTAGATGAGGAAAGCCATATTCGATCCTGAAATGCTTATAGGCTCTGGGTTAGTAATTTTAAGTTTTGAAGCTAGAGGGTCAGGCTGATATCCAGACAACTGCCTCCACATTTCTCTCAGGAAAGGTTTTCTTTAAACAAGGAGCTGTTCTCAATTCTGCCATATGTTTAGAGTGGAGAGGGTAACACAGGAGCTCACTGCCAGATTTGATTAAACTGTTATGAACTGAGACTGATCTATTTTTCTCATGCACAGCATAGTGCAGTTAATACAGCATTTTGTAGAATTTCTCCAAGGTTTTTCCTGTTACTAGATTAGTGTTTCTAACCCGAAACTGAAATTAAATTCACAGTAGAAAAGTGAATATTTAAATTTGCCTTCCTTGCTGGTGCTGCTTTCTCTTGGAATGTCTGATGAGCTCCTCATCCTCTTTGGAAAATAAGCTAACTCTGAAGATGCAGAAATTGTGTAGAATGCTTCATGCATAGCAATAATGTGCTTGTTCTGTAGGCATGGATCAAATATTAGTTGTAGATTCATGAAACAATGTTGTTTTACTTTATATCTTAATTGATCCTTGTTTCATATCCATAAATATTGCAGATACAACATTCTAATCTGCAGTACTGTCTTCTCTGTTGACTGGAAATCTATAGATTCAATTGCAGAACTACTAGACTAAAGCCTCGTACACAAAACCGTTTTTCCCGGCAGCAAAACTGCCAGGAGAGTTTTTGGCCGGGAATCACGGTCGTGTGTATGTTCCCTAGCAGTTTTCACGACAGGAAAACTGCCGGAAAAAAAATAGAGAACCTGCTCTCCATTTTCCAGCCGGGATTGGGAAATGGTCATCTGTTTGCTTACCTAAAGGGGAAATAAACCATGCATGCTCGATAACAATTCGAGGCATGCGCGGTAGCATAGAGCGTAATTTATCCAGCTCGTTGTAGTCTTTGACGTCACCGCATTCTTGCCATTCAAAAGGAATCCCGTTAGGAAAACTGACGGTTTTCAAACAGACGGGATTCCTGGCCGTGTGTACAGGGCTTAAGCCTTACGTATACAAATAGGAAGGATTTGTTTAATGATAACTTACATAGTAGCATAGATGGGTTTAGTTCCCTTTAGTCAGCTTCTTATTATACTACATGAGTATTATAAAGTGGTCCCAAGGGTAGCCACTGCACCCTATTTTTAAAGTAAATGCCCAGATCCTCACCCACTAAGAAATCCATACAGATCCAAAACAAATATAAAGTTACTCACAGGTCTTGCAGAGGAGATAGATGAAAACAGCAGAGTCCTGACCTCAACCCAATACAACACCTTTGGGAAGAATTAGAGCGGAGAGCGCAAACCAGGCCTTAACGTCCACATCAGTGCCTGACCTCACAAATGCGCTTCGGAAAGAATGGTCAAACATTACCACCGTCAAACTCTTAAACCTTGTGGACAGCCTTTCCGAAAGAGTGGAAGCTGTTATAGCTGCAAAGGGTGGGACAACTCAATATTGAACCCTACGGACTAAGACTGGGATGACATTAAAGTTCATGTGCATGTAAAGGCAGGTGTCCCAATACTTTGATTAATTATAGTGTATGTTTAAATGACATTATATGTGTAAGACAGATGGTGTTAAAGGTGCCCATCCCTGTTCAAACATTGGTTGTTCCAGTTTGACATAGATGGCCTCCTCCACAGCTCTTGCGAACCAGTTGTCCCCTCTGTCTTAAATGTTGAACTCCCTGTCTTAAAATGAATGTCCCTTTTCGTTAGGATGTAGGAAAACTGCTGAATCTTTTTTTTTTTTTTTAAAGTGTATTTTGTGCGTGTACTCGAGAGAGGAGCCGGACTGCAGGAGTTGGGAGTGGGCAGGCCTCCCCCAGAGGCAATCTGCCACCTTTCTCCATGCCCCGGGTGGCAATGGTGGGTGTGTGAGGGGGTACTCCCACACAGCCCGCCCTACCTGCTCCGCTTTGAAGCCCAACGGGGCAGAGGGACTCCCTATAAGGGAGTGAGAGGATTTGCCCGCTCAACCAGCCCCGTTAGTCCTTCGCCTCTCTTTTTAGAGACCGCGTGGTCAAAGTGCATGCATGTTAACCCAATTTCGAGTGCGTGGTTTTTGTGTGGTGGTTTTTGTGGGAGGGGGGGTGGGCGCACTAAGCGCAGGCTTACCTCGCATAGCGCACCCACCAGGAGCCAGGCTGAGACCACCAAACTCAATTCACATGTAGCTGAGACCGGGATCCGAACCCCTAGCTGCAGAGGTGAATGGCTTGTCAGCACAGTGCCAATCGCGTTGAGCCACCGCAACTCCCCCAAAACTGCTGAATCTTGACCTGAATAATTTTCCCTCCTATGTTGGGTTGTTAATATGCTAAGATGTTTGCCTTGACTACCCAGTGTACAGGTCCTCACTATCCTGCAAATACCCCTACTGTACCAAGCTACTTTGCTTCTGCTTAGGTGTGGGTCTGTTTGGAATTACCTTCTGTCTCAGTGTATTGCTTTATCTCTTGGTAAATGCAACACAGTTTACTGGCCTTTCCTATGTGGCCTAATTACAGTTTGGTAGATGCTATATAGTTCTGTGGCCTAATGGTTACCCAGGTACTCTTGCATTGCTACAAATAATTATCTGAACTGCTTCAGTCAGTTGAGACTTAACTCTGCATCCAAGTGACTAGGGATGAGCTTCATGTTCGAGTCAAACTCATGTTCAACTCGAACATCATATGTTTGAGAGTTCATCGAATTGCAAACGTTATGTGCCGTTCGCGCCAAATTCGAGTGGTGCGTCACGGACCATAATTCACTGCGTCATCGCAGTGCATTGCTGGCTAATGATTGGCCAAGCATGCACTATGACCCGCATGCTTGGCCAATCACAGCACTGTCTGTACAGAGATCCATAATTGGCCAAAGCCCCTACAAGTGACATTCTACAACATTGAGTGGATGGAAAAGAACACAAAGATGATTTCATAAAAGTATACATTAAAGCAAAGTTAGCCTTAATCTATAAAAAACTGACATTTCTTGCAAAAACAGATATGACGAATTTGGAAAAAGAGTTTTCAGTAATGAAATTACTTATATCTAACAGAGAAAAATAACAGAAATTGCTCAGTAGAGTCTCAAGAGTTAATCTTTTCAGTAGCAAGAATTAAAAGGAAACTGTAAAATCCACTGGACGTCAACATTCGATTAAGACTGGCAGATGAAATACTTAGCTGAATGTTAGCTTGCAAATCACAAGCATATTGTGTCATTTGATGACTTTGCAGAGGTAAGGTCATCATCCCCCATGTGGATCTTGATTACTTAATAGATCATTCAATGTATCTGGTGATCATAGAATAACTCCAGATTAGAAGCCCTCATCAGATGTAATCACGTTTAAAAAGCCAAACTGAACCTCATTATCAACTAGTTATTTCTTGATTACTCATTTGGATTAAGCAGTCTAACTTATTTCTAGTGAATTTAATCATAGACATGTACATTTGGGTTCGATACAAGGATTATACTTCATGATACGGACATAAATCTCATCACAGCTGCTATAAGACCAAACTTGTCAGTTATAAACTCCTCTCCCTCGTACACATGACCGAGGAACTCGTCGTAAATAAAACATTGTTTTCCTCGACGAGTTCCTTGTCAGGCTTGTGGAGAAACCTGACAAGCTTTCTTTGCGTACACACTGTCAAGACCAAATCTCCTCATTCTCAAACATGGTGACGTACAACACATACAACGGCAGGGGAAGTTCGATTCCACTGGCACAACCCTTGGGGCTGCTTTTGCTAATCTCATGTTACTGCGTGTTAGTAAAAGTTTGGTAGGAGACGATTTGCACTTTTCAGTCTGTTACAGCGTGACAAATGTGCTATCTCCATTACAAACGCTACTTTTACTGAAGGTGCGCTCCCGTATACTTTATTCTGAGCATGCACGGGTTTCTTAGCATACACACAAACGTGTTTTTCATCGAAAACCAGCCCGACTAGGAACACGACGAGGAAATTGAGACTCCCGACGAGGAAAAAGAGAACTTGTTCTCTTTTTTTCTCGTCGAGTTCCTCAACAGTTTTCTCGATGAAAAACATACACACGACCGTTTTCCTCTGCAAAAAAGCTCTGCCACCAAGTTTCTTGATGGATTCTGTTGAGGAAAATGGTTGTGTGTGCGAGGCCTCAGTCCCCTGGTCTCCTAAGAGGCGAATGCTATTTCAAAATTCACTTCAGTATTCTTTAATATATAGATTGTATTTAAAATCACCGGTTTTTATTACCTGTTGATCTTTCCAATTAAGTTATTTCTCAGAAACGTTATTTTTTATTTATTTTTTTGCAAGTCTTTTTTCTTTTCAGTCTCCTGATTTGTTATCTTGTCACATGTGCTTCCAGTGAAGATTATAAGCTCTGTGCCAAAACACAATGTCCAGATATATCATAATGCTATCACCATTAAGACATCTGTTCTCAACATTAAGTTGCAGGCTACATCTGATGTTGGAATGATTGTGTGTACCCAAAAAGTGGCTGAAAAGAGACACCAGGAGGCCAGCAGCATTAACATGCAAAAATAATGACAACTATGTATTTTGTAAAATAAATATAGTGGTTTAAAGGAGAAGTCTAGCCTTAGCTCATTTGTCTGGGCTTCTCTTAAGGGTCATAGGAGTGCAATTAATTTTGCACTCCTATGACCCGTCTTCAGCAAAGAGCGTCTGAAGTCCACTCCCTGCTGACATCACACAGGCACTGCGTCATCCCAAATCTGGAAGTCTGGATTAGCCATGTGCCAGGACTTATGGCTGTCTCAGCCTCTTAGCGAGCAGCTGGGATGGCCCTCCCCACCCCTCCACAGTCCAGCGCTCCAGTGAGCGTGGTAGAACAGAGTAAGAGAGCTGTTGATTGACAGGCAGCAGCTCTCTGCTCTGGGAGCTGTAAAGAACCGAGCCATCGGCGGTGTTCGATGGCTTGGTTCTCAGTGCACAGATGGCGGGGGACAGATGCAGCATCCACCTTGGTAAGTATAATTATGGGATAAAAATTAAAAAAAAATCTCATACTTCTCTTTTAACAACTAAATGCTGTCTAGTTAGGGCAGCCATTTTTTAAACAGGGTGCCTTCAGGTTCCTTCAGGAGTGCCTTGACCAAAAAATTGTATAAAAGCCAACAGGTGGATCAAGCCTGCTTTATACAGGAGTAAAAAACAAGGATGCTGTGCAGGCGACTGATGTCCTCCTTAAATACATTTTTTTACACTTTAGAATGGAGTGCCTCGAGAGAATTTTAAAAGGTGCCTTGACAGAAAAAAGATTGCGAAACACTGAGTTAGGGTTCAGATCTACTTTGTTACATAGGAAGAGGGGAACATGGTCGTTCAGTGCTGAATGATCGTGCCCTTAAATTATTGCTTATGCCCGTGAATGTGTTAACGTGTACAATTCAGTGCTGGCTTGCTCCTCTGAAACACCTGAGGAAAATTGTCTGCCCCTAGCAGGTTACCCCCCACTTGTGGCTTAGGTCTTTAGTTTCTCATACCCCATACAAAGGAAATTATCACATAATTCCACCCAACACATCCCTAGTCTGCATATGTATAGCTTGTGTTATGTGGGTGCTTTATATTACATAAAAATAGAAGTTTTGTTGGCAGAAGACTGACAAGGATTTCTCAGTGCCACCTTTAGCTGTATGAGATCAAATATAAAAGTGTGCCTTGATGTATATCTATTTTTAAGTAATATATTCCTTTTTCTTTTTTTTTTCATTATTATAAGGAACATGGAACAAAAATGTTCATGTAGAAGAAATTGTGTCACTGTCACTATTGATGCTGAAGCCTCTGATACCCCAGTTTAGATGTCAGTCTGTGACCTTTTAGATTAGGTAACCCATAGTGTCCTAATGAGCTGGGCTGCAACATTTCAGTGTCTCCGGGTGATGAATTACTCGCAGCATGTTGCCACATGGATACTCCCAGACAGTCTGGAAGAATGTTGGCTATGCCACGGCACATCGTGACAAACAGAGCCCTGCTACCAAGCTTGTCCATTGTCACTTTCAATGTGTATAGAGCCTTGTCACTAAACTGATCTAAAATTAATTAATCACTTTAACTCACACTCCTTAACGACATGAGCTATTGCAAAATCTTTAGTTTAGGCAGAGATCCCAACTTCATTATGCCAGGCAACATTTTCCAAACAAAGTCGCATAACAGCAATATTATGATGGCTCCAACTCTGCAGTGCACAAACCCATTAAACATCTCTGGTTTAAAAACCTGTTTAAGATGTTTTAATGTTTAATATATATATATAATATATAAGAGCTATAGCAGAATGGATATGACCTTTGAGAGCCACTAGAGGGTGCCGTTGTGTACTGTAACTACAAATGATCTAAAATGCAAGCTCTCCTGAACTAGACATCATACTTTCTTCAAATATTGAACTCTGTTGCACAAGTATGCTAAGACAAAATATCAGAAACCTCATAATTGGCCATTCTTTCTGTTTTGGAGAAATCAATTTATGCATATTGTATTTCCAGTGCTAGGCACAAGGTAAATTGTCAAAATCTGCTGTGTTAACAGTCTTTGCTTTGCTCATCTTTTTTTGGCATTGCTTTAATTGCTTGGTGGGAATGAAGTCTCTAAATAATAAAATACGTATTGACCTTTTAGATTTGAAGTAGCATTTTTTATTCTCATATATTTTATTTTAGGAGCTCCGTTGGCACTAGGAGCTCTTTTCCCACCCATAACGCATTGCAGGTTTATCCCTATTTAGGTTGTAAGCTTTATTTGCCCTGCAAGGACAATGAGGTTTATTTACTAAAAGTGTAGAAAATGTTCATTTAGGAAAGTGAATGTTTACTGAGTTTAGGAAAATAGGATGGAGCTGTGTTCACTTTAACCAACTAATCTTGTGTTAACAAAATCTTAATTTATAATTTTTCTCACACATAGTTGGGTATTCAAAGTAGGTTCACCCTATTAATTGATGTTCACTTTAAAATGTGCTTAAGTAAACAGGGTCTACTTTTTAGTAAACAAAACTGACTGAATGCTAGGGCAGAGTGAAGAGTGTAAAAACACTGGGGGTCCATTCAGACTTCTGCACTAAGGGATATATATCGAGGCAAGGGCAGGAATCCAGCCTCAGGGATGACCACATCTATGTAGCTATACTTAAAGTGTTACTAAACATACCTCCCAACTTTTTGAGATGGGAATGAGGGACACCTATCAGCAAAAGCAGTGGCGTCTGGTGCTCACATTTTTTTTTGGGTGGGGGGGGCGCAAACAAAAAAAAAAATAAAACAATTGCAGCCTCACTGTGCCCATCAAACACAGCTACTGTGCCCATCAATTGCAACCACTGTGCCCATCAAAGGCAGCCACTGTGCCCATCAAATGAAGCCACTGTGCCCATCAAATGCAGCCACTGTGCCATCAATTGTTACCACTGTGCCATGCCATCAAACACAGCCACTGTGCCATCAATTGTCGCCACTGTGCCCATTGTCACCACTGTGCCATCAATTGTCGCCACTGTACCATCAATTGTCACCACTGTGCCCATCAATTGTCACCACTGTGCCATGCCAAACGCCGCCACTGTGCCATCAAACGCCGCCACTGTGCCATCAAATGCAGCCACTGTGCCATCAATTGTTACCACTGTGCCATCAATTGTCACCACTGTGCCCAGCAATTGTCACCACTATGCCATGCCATCAAACGCAGCCACTGTGCCATCAATTGTCACTAATGTACCATCAATTGTCGCCACTGTGCCCAGCAATTTTCGCCACTGTGCCATCAATTGTCACCACTGTGCCATCAATTGTCGCCACTGTGCCCAGCAATTGTCGCCACTGTGCCATCAATTGTCACCACTGTGCCATCAATTGTTGCCATTGTGCCCAGCAATTGTCGTCACTGTGCCCAGCAATTGTAGCCACTGTGCCCATCAATTTTTGCCACTGTGCCCAGCAATTGTATCCACTGTGCCCATCAATTTTCACCACTGTGCCCAGCAATTGTAGCCACTGTGCCCATCAATTTTCACCACTGTGCCCAGCAATTGTAGCCACTGTGCCCAGCAATTGTAGCCACTGTGCCCAGCAATTGTCGCCACTGTTCCCTGTAAAATGCTGCCACTGTGGCCTGTAAAATGCCCCCCCGCCTGGCACTTACCTTTCTGGGGTCAGCCATCCTGCTTCTACCGTCCCTCGATGTCTTCTCCCGCCCTTGATGATGCTTCAGCCAATCAGAACCGGTAAACCTGTTTGGCTGGAAGCCGATGGGCTGTAATTGGAAAGCCTATTAGAGCCGCTGGCTCTGATAGGCACTTCCACAGCCAACCAGCTGCCGTTATTCAGATGGCTGGCGCTCGCCAGGGGGCTGGCTATCTGAATAGTCGGCGGCGGTGGCAATACATAGATTCATGCAATGCATAAATCGATGTATTGTATACAGTGGAGGTGCAAGAGCGAGAGGGTGCGGCACCCCGGCGCCCTCTATAGACGCACCGCCACTGAGCAAAAGTATGCAGGCATAGGACACACCTCTTGCCATGCACCCTTAAAGTAGAATTGTACAAAAAAACAAGATTGGTTAAACCCACAAGTGTTTTTTTTTTTCCCACTAATATTTCATTATATTGGCTTTTGGAAATTACAAATGCAGCAATTTAGAAATCAGATGAAAGGTTTAGCACTTTGAAACACTTTTTGAAAGATAAGAAGTGCATTTTATATCCAACTATATAGATCAGACAAAAATGAGGAACAAATGAGGAAGAATGAGGGACAGAGGGACATTGCCCCAAATCAGGGACAGTCTCTCGAAATCAGGGACAGAGGGGAGCTATGACTAAACCCACAACAGTAAAGTCTGTATATGCAGTAAAGCATGCTTGTTATACTCACTGAACCTAAGGGGTTAATCATCTGCATTGTGTAACAAGGCTGTTTGATCCTGTCTTCTATGTTCCTCCCCTTCTTCCACAGTCCCCAAACCATCTCCTGATATACCAGAGACTAGGGTGACAAGCTGCACATGTTCAGTTTGGTGTGTATTGATAGTTTTTATTATTTTGTTTGGAAGAGTGCATGTGATCAGCACAAGGCCAATCAGCACTGTCCAGACAGAGGGTCAGAGGTGCTGCAGCCTGATAGGACAGTAAGAGGAGAATGACAACTCCTCCTACAAATTTTAACCAGACACTGATAGAAGCCACACGACTGCTATATATTGCTGATGAGAAAAGGTATTTAGCAGTTTATATTTACTAAAATAATTGCATTCTCATGTTCTGTGTACTGTGGGAGATAACGTTTTTTCCTTTCTTCATTATATTGATAAGATAGGTACATAAAATAAAGGTGTGCTAAAAAGAAAAAAATCTTATACATATCAATATCCATACATGTTGGTAAGGAATTCAGTGCTGCTACCCATACAATCAGCCATTAGCAGAGCTCACGGGTGCTCGTTCTGCAGTCGCACAGCTCAGGATAATTGTCCATAAAAGTGATCTGCACAAACAATGCTGCTATAGAATCTTTCTTTTGTTAGGAAGACCTCAGTTTACAAGTTACAGATACAGTAACATACACGATTCTAGAGCAGCATTGGTTGTGCAGATCACTTTTATGAACAAATATCCATACATGCATTAGTCACTAAAGGTAATCAGAATGCAATCGTTTTGTGATGGTGCTTCTTTTGTCCGGGATTTTTAACTGGAAATATTCATGCCCTTTATTATGGGAACCAAATGATAGGAATATGGGCCTGAATCTGGGACTGGATCTCTGAATATATCCAAAATCAGTTTCTCTGCAATATGAACCTGAAATCAAAATAAAGAAATCAACTTGATGTGTCAGATGACATGTAAATAAAAGTAACTGTACCAAGATTTTACAGAAAAGCTTAAATTTCACTTGTCATAGCTAGCTTTTGTGTAGTAGTGATTTGTCATTTTTACATAAATAAATATACAATTCTTATGATTTTCTTTCAGCTGTTCTGTTCCTAGTTATACAGTAAATCAAACTGTTGACAACCTTTACAGTCATATTGATACCTAATAGAACTGGTGATGGTGATGATTTTGACAATTTGATGAAGGGGGTATGGGGACATGTTGGGTAATTCATTGGTGGTATTTGTAAAAAAAAAAAAAAAAAAAATGTATTCATGTCTGAATATTTCACAGTACTTAATTAACCAATAGTACAGTTGCCAAATGTCTCTTTGTTTCTATTAAAGAATATTCAGAGCAATTCAGAGTCAACCAAGCAAGTGTGCCTAGTTTGATCACATTGTCCAATGTCATACGTCTAATTTTATATTCATATGCCAAACCCACATGAAGTGTGTTATTGCCAGCTATAGTATAAATTATGTCAAATATTTATGAATCATGCAAATATTATGTTGATATCCCAGTTGTAGAACGTTCCTTTGCCATTTAGTGTAATTTAAACATGTAGGGGCTTATGTACTAAATGCAAATAGACTGTTACCGATGCAAGGGACACTGCACTTTGCATGAGAATTTTCCCCAGTTATTAGCGTTGGTGAATGAGGTAAATCTCTGCTGATTTCCAACATCCAATCATGCTCAAGCAAAAATGCTAAATTCTTTTTAATTGCCTTGCCTATGATTGGGTGTTCATTGAAAAGCAAAATTTCACCACACTTACTATGCTCTGGCCATAATTCCAATGCAAATTCAACAGCCTATTTGCATTTAGTAGATCAACCCCCTTCACACTAGTAGAAACAACTTTTAGGCCTCGTACACACGATAGGTTAACCAGAGGACAACGGTCTGAAGGATCGTTTTCATCGGTCAAAAACGATCGTGTGTGGGCCCCATAGGTTATTTAACCATAGGTTAAAAAAAGCCAACTTGCTTTAAAATTAACCTATGTATTCCTAACCGATAGGTCAAAACCGATCGTTAGTAGGCACGACCATCGGTTAAAAATCCACGCATGCTCAGAATCAAGTCGACGCATGCTTGGAAGCATTGAACTTTGTTTTTTTCAGCACGTCGTTGTGTTTTACGTCCCCGCGTTCTGACACGATCGGTTATTTAACCTATGGTGTGTAAGCGTGACGGACCATCAGTCAGCTTCATCGGATAACCTATGACATCGGTCCTTCAGACCGTTGTCCTCTGGTTAACCTATCGTGTGTACGAGGCTTTATGCTTCCCAGATCACTTTTTCCTGCATTAAGATGATCCTGCTTGAAAGGATAAGTTCACCTTATAGAACATGTTACATGTTAATCCTGCATTTAGGGTGTAATATGTAACAATCTCCAGCTCCTACCCCCCCTTTCCCCCTGATCCTGTTCCCCTGTGACAGCAGACAGAGGATTCTCTCCCCCGCAGCTGCTGTTACAGTTGAAATCAGCAGGGCTCCACCTGCAGAGCCGCATCATTCAGTCACAGGGATTCCACCACGAAAGATAGGCTTGTAGTTCTCAATGGACTACAAGTGCACTGATCAGCATCCATTCACTCTACCTGTGTACAGGAGCCTGACCTTGCACACAGGATCCACCAGTTGTGGGTGCAATGATTTGCAGGTTCCTGTAGGAAAAAATATTAAATGCACATATTTTTGTGCAAACATATGTGTACTAATAATTTTTTTCTAAAAGGTGAACTTAGTCTTGAAGGCAGGCTTAGCGCTGTTTAAGCATGTTTAACCATATTTACATGCATTTAGCAGCATTTGTAATCAGATCCTGGATGCAAAGAATTTTATTTTCTCTAAACACTGATAAACTAATCTCACCTAAATGCAGGTAAAGATTATGTTTGAATGGCCACATTAAAAAAGCAGTACCCACATTTGTATGCATTTAGAAATGTCTTCTGAATGCATATAAATGCTGGCTTGACAGTGCCAGTGTGAATGAGGCCTGAAGGTACCCACAGGTATGAGATGATTCTTTCCTAATTTAGTTAGTCTTAATATCTATTGCTACCAATTGAAATCCCTGGGAGATTGGCCAAGATGGACTTTTATGACCTCTAAATGCAAATAAACACAGATCTGACAGTACCATGGTGAAAGAAGCATTAGACTGCTAGGGATAAAATGTTTAAAATGAAATGTACAGTATGTTCATTCAGTTGTCATATTAATATAAAACAGTACTCTTTGTTCTCTTAGACATAATACATTTTACATGTAAAGCTGTGTCCTTGTCTATACACCTTTTTAATACCATCTGGCTTCATAGAGCTACATAAACTTTACTCTAGGCAAAATCCTCTTTAATAAACAAATGTGCAAAGCAATTATTTTCTACCAGAAAAAAAGGCATTTATGTACCAATATACTCAGTAATAAAAATATTTAAAGATTTAATTTACTTTTTCCTAAAACTTGAAAAGGTGGCCTGAGGCCTCGTACACACGACCGAGAAACTCGACGGGCTAAACACATCGTTTTGCTCGTCGAGTTCCTTGTGAAGCCGTCGAGAAACTCGACAAGCCAATTTTCTCCATTCCCGTCAAGGAAATAGAGAACATGCTCTCTTTTTAGGTCGTCGAGTTTCTCAACAGTTTCCTCGACGAAAGTGTACACACGACCGGTTTCCTCGGCAAAAAAATATCTCCCAGCAAGTTTCTTGCTGGTTTTTGCCGAGGAACTCGGTCGTGTGTATGAGGCCTGACTCACATAATATTTCGAGAAAACTCATCCAGTCATCCAGGTCTCCGTGTTTTTTTTTTGCTGAGAAATCTCTTTGAAAAACACCCCACCTAGCTTTTCTGTATGTGGCCATCTTGAGTAAGGGCACATGGTTCATGTAGAATTGACTTCCTGAAATCAATCTGACCTTACCTCAGACATGCAGGGAGGAGGGTGTGCTTAGCTGAGAAAACCCCTCCCCCACCTGAAGACTCCTAGGACGTATGACATTATTTGTCTAGGCCTGGAAACCAGTAAGTAACTGTAGAGATGTAGATTTTTTTTTAAACAAGTAAATATGACATAATTTTCAATCTATTTACTAATACTAACAGCATATATAGAGCTTGTTCTAGGGTCCCCAAACCAGAGAGCCAAGTGGGGGGAGCAATTGGGCCATTGTTGGACTATCACGGTACTGGTAATATATGTAGGTAGTGTACAACAAAACAAGTAAAAAATAATAGAAAACAATTTTATTAAATAAAATGTCGATAACGACACAGCAGGGATACATAGTTAAAAAACACAAAATATATGACCAACAAATCGCCAGTATAGTAGTCCCCAGAAGGGGGAGAAGCATAATGGGTAGAAAGTCATATCACAACATCTTAACTAGTTTCGTGGCTATGCGCCACTTCATCAGAAGTGTCTAAGAACCCCCCCACATATGAAATCAGCGGGGAGGGCGGCCGCCACCTCAGAGGGTCCCGTGTAACGACCATGGGGCACGTGTATGGGCGAATGGACCTACTTGAATACAGGAATATGTAGTGCAAGTAGGGGGCCCCGAGAACAGGAGCCCGGGTAGGGATTTCTCGGGCCACTAGTAACCTCCACAGGGGGGATCCATGGTACTGGACCCCAGAGGGAGGGGGACCACATAGGGTCCCATGGTGGCATCAGGGTAAAGACGCCTGCCAGTGGTACTGTGAGCCAGGTAGGGCCACAGGAATCTCGGGGTCCAATATCCATTGCTGGTTTGGGGACCCTAGAACCAAGCTCTATATATCTAGATTCTGGATGATGGTACGCCCCCTTTAAAGTGTTAATTTTTTATACCCCCAGAGGTTATATATCAATAATACTAACAGCATAAGGATTACAAATAGTGAATGTTGATTAAGAGAGTAAAGATCTGTTCTCATTCCGTGTCTGTACATTCGAGAGCCGTGATTTTCTACACCCTTCTTTCTTCCTGGATGCTGTCCTGGAACAAAGAGGGCTTAAAGATAATCTCATTGGTCCATGCAGTCACATACAGATGTCCACTCATGATTGAAGGCATTATGATGCTACACAGCCTCCAAACTAAATGTTTCAGATGTCTGAACTGCTACACAGGCTGGAGTAGGTGGTAGAAAAAAATCATCAAAGGAGATGCACGGTGGGAGGGTGTTATAAGTTAGTTCACCTTTTCATTGTTTGGGGAAAAAGGTGAACTAACCCTTTTTAAGGTGTATTCCCGTAAAGAACTGAAAATTATTTCTTGAAATGCATGTAGGGAGCACATGCTACTGTTACTGTAGTGTGATCTGCTCTGCTTGTGCTGTATATAGGAGAAGTATTCCCAAACCCATATCTGCAGGTTTTTTGCTGTCTCCAGCACACAGAAAGCCTGACATAAAAAGTTTAAGTACTGAGACGTTTCCAAAGGCCACCAATCAGGTTCAACATTGGTATGGAAGTTTAAAAATGGTTGATGTTTGTCAGGTTTCCATGGCAACCCAATTCCAGTATTAGTGTGGGCGCCAGAACCGGTCTCCACCTTCTGAGGAAGTCTTGATGTCACCATGCAAACTGTTAAGCCGTGTACACACGATCGGTTTGTCTAATGAAAAAAGTCTGATGGGATTTTTTCATTGGACAAAACAATCGTGTGTGGGCCTCATCGGTCTTTTTTCCTTCGGTGTAAAAAAATAGAACATGTGTTAAATTTTTCCTATGGATAAAAAACCAATAGGAAATTCCAATCATCTGTGTGGAACTCCATCGGAGAAAAATCCACGCATGCTCAGAATCAAGTTGACGCATGCCCGGAAGCATTGAACTTAATTTTTCTCGGCTCGTAGTAGTGTTTTACGTCATTGCGTTTTGGCACAGTCGGAATTTAGTCTGATATTGTGTATGCAAGACTGATGAAAGTCAGCTTCATTGGATATCCGACAAAAAAATCCATCAGATTTTTACGCGAGTACGCGACATTACCTTTCACTAGCAATCACTGAAGAGTGGAGTGGCATGCTGGATAATATGGGCTGGATGAGGATAACATTGGTTTTATACCTGGAAGCTGTCATTCTATAATATGCTGCTGGCTTGCACAGTATCTTGAAAGTGCACTGTATGGCCCCATAGCAATTCTATAAAATATCAACAGAGAGCACTATTTTTTTGTGATTTATGTCTCATGTTTCACCTGCTCCTGGGAGTGATATAATATTAACCCTTTGCTGCCATTGTGTCTCATTGCTTCTGAGAGGATATATATGCATCCCAGGTGTTGTATATATATTTATACACTGTATTGAGTTTAGCTAGATCCGCTCTTCCTAGTATACTGACAGGCAGGCAGGTGATTGTGCTAGCTGCAGTATTTTCACTTGGTGTACTGTCTGTGTCCTCTGCACAGTGTGAACCTAAAGCTACGTCAATAGATTTGCTGGTGTTCTCATATTAATTCCTACATGCAGGGCTCTGCTCATATTAATACCACAGGCAGGGCATCTGCACGTATTTTCACGTGATATACTGTGTCCTCTGCACAGTGTGCACCTAAAGCTACATCAATAGATTTGCTGGTGTTCTCATATTAATTCCTACAGGCAGGGATCTGCTCATATTAATACCACAGCCAGGGGATCTGCACATATTTTCACATAGTGTACTGTGTCCTCTGCACAGTGTGCACCTAAAGCTACGTCAATAGATTTGCTGGTGTTCTCATATTATTTCCTACAGGCAGGTATCTGCTCATTTTAATACCACAGGCAGAGGATCTTCACGTATTTTCACGTGGTATACTGTGTCCTCTGCACAGTGTGCACCTAAAGCCACGCAATAGATTTGCTGATGTTCTCATATTAATTCCTACAGGCAAGGATCTGCTCATATTAATACCACAGACAGGGGATCTGCACATATTTTCACGTGGTGTACTGTGTCCTCTGCACAGTGTGCACCTAAAGCTACGTCAATAGATTTGCTGGTGTTCTCATATTAATTCCTACAGTCAGAGATCTGCTCATTTTAATACCACAGGCAGAGGATCTGCACGTATTTTCACGTGGTGTACTGTGTCCTCTGCACAGTACATCACGTAGACCCGTTTTTGGACAATAACTTGCATATTAGCCTTTAAAATTAGCACTTTTGATTTCTAACGTTCGAGTCCCATAGACTTCAATGGGGTTCTAAAGTTTGCGCGAACGTTTGGTCCGTTCGAAGGTTCTGATGCGAACCGCACCGGGGGGGTGTTCGACTAGTCACGAAGAGAAGAAGACAAAACTTTGTGGTGGCAAGAAGATATTATGATAAGATTTAAGAGGTCTAAATTTAAGGTGAACTGTTTGATGGTCACGAGGAGAAAACAACAAAACTTTGTGGTGGCATGAGACAAGTTTGAGTAGAAGAAGATTTTATGATAAGATTTAGGAGGTCTAATTTTAAGGTGAACTATTTGTTGGTCACAAGGAGAAGAAGACAACAAAACTACATGGTGGCATGAGACAAGTCTGTGTGGAAGAAGATATTATAAGATGTTTTTGTTTGATGATACACATTTTACACTCAATTATGTATAGAATTGATTGACACTTGATTATTCAGTACTAGAAGATTTTGTTTAGTAGATAGTTTAGATATCATTTAGTGTGTTAGAGGAATTTTGGTTTGCACAAGCAATTGTACTTGATACAGCACTGCACATTTTTCAGATTTTATATAAACATGAGGGTGTGAAACTCTCGCTAATTGCTGGCTGACTATTTACACAGAATGGTGTGATTGGACACACAGTTGTGCTAGAGTTTATTATGCATGAGAGGAAATTACACTTTGGAAGGTATATTCCCAGTGTACCCGGAGGTGCTTTCTAGATGCAATGGATTACTGTAAAATCATATAAGGCAACTGCTCCTAAATGATTAAACTTGACAGATAGTAACCCACGTCCATTTTGCTGCGTTTACATGCCGTTTTGCATTTAGAAGCTAAGCTTTTAGATTGCCAAAAACGAAAAACGCCTATAAACGAAACGCTGCTAAACGTGGGTTACCCGTGCTTAGCCATGTTTAGTCGCGTTTGGCATCTGAAACGTGGAAATCTTCTGCGTCTGAACCCATTTTTTTGTTTTCAAAGAAACGCTGTTAAACGTAACTGCCTAAAAACGGCAATAAACGAGACTGTGTACATAGTCACATAGGATAACATTAAATGAGTTCAGATGTAGTTGAAAAAAGCGTCCAACTGCCTCTGAAGGTACGTTTAGCAGCGCCCCGTGTACATGGGACCTTTAGGTAAATTAAGTGATTGGGGTACAGTTGCAGTATTTGCTGGACAGCAATTATACTATGGCTCAAGTTTTAGTTTCACTACCTTACTTGAATTATAACAGTGCACAGGGCTTGAGAATGATTTACCCTGCTGATAAACACATTGGGGGTGATTCCATTAAACATTTGTGACACCTTTCTGGTGTTATGGGCATAATAGAACATCCCACCCAAAATTCATTAAAACTGTTTCCTTGCTGTTTTTGATGCATGCAACAAATTCACCTGGTACTTATATGTGAGACTTAGGCCTCGTACACACGACCGAACATGTCTGCTGAAACTGGTCCGTGGTCCAGTTTCCGCGGACATGTCCGACCGTGTGTACGGCCTAGCGGACCGGTTTCCTGGCCTAGCGGACAGGTTTCCAGCGGACAAAAGTTTCTTAGCATGCTAAGAAACTTGTCCGCTGGAACCATGTCCGTCGGACATGTCCGATGGTTAGTACGACTCATCGGACATGTCCGCTGGTTATGACGTATAACCAGCGGCCCGAAATCCCGCGCATGCGTCAAATTGATTCGACGCATGCGTGGAAGCATTGAACTTCCGTGTCAGAGAACGTCGGTGTCTTCTACGTCACTGCGTTCTCTGTCCGCGGGGATTTTGGTCTGATGTTGTGTACACACATCAGACCAAAACCTCCCAGCAGCCATGTCCGATGAAAACGGTCCACGGACCGTTTTCATCAGACATGTTCGGTCGTCTGTACAAGGCCTTACATTCTGGCACTTCGGCTGTGACAATTTCATTAGGAATTATCGCCATATCGGCAATAGGTAAAGTGGAGGTTAATAACACCTTGCATTGGAATAAAAATTATTGTGTTGCAGACAAAATTCTGCCTAGTATAGAGAGATTGGGTCTAAGGTCTCCAAACCAGAGAACCAAAAAATGGGGGGGCACACTGTGGTTTGGGTACCTTAGACCCAATCTCTCTATACTTAAATCCCTGGATGATGGTACTTTTATTATAACGGTTACGTACAACTACCCTAGAGGCTATACTTTAATTCAAAATTCTGCCTAGACAATTCTGCAACAGATCCATATATACTTTACCGACAGTTACATGAATCTGTCATTCTGGTGCTCATCTGAGCGAGCCCGCAAGGAAGCTGCCACCTGTACTGGTCAAATCATCTGTGACCACAGCTTTGCAGACCCTGCAGCTGCATGCATTCTATGGACATGTATGCATATGTCTGCAGGATGGGGAATGCATTGGCCATTATTGATTGGCCAAGTACAGTGAAGGCTTCATAACTGACTTGTTCAGCTGGGTTCAGACTGAAATTAGACCTCCTCCGTGCTAAAGTAAATTGTTTTGCACATACTTATTCTTCCTTAGACAGAATTCTTTCCAGGGCAATTCTACAGTTGCATATGAATCTGTCACTGTTGCGCCATTTTTTAGAATAGACGGGAGACAAATTTCTGTTGAGAGTTCACAAATGATGTCTATGAATTTCAGGGACTGTAGAAGAGTGTGCTAGTGTGTCTTGCTGTGTTGTTACAGTTGCGTAGTGGAATAATGTTAAAGTACTGTGGATAACCAATATTCACAGTTCTGCTGATGTATAACATTTCTAATTTGACTGTGTGGTTTTATTATATTGCTATGATTCTTGGTGTAGCATTAGCAACAATACCGCAGGATTTCTGCAGGAAAGGTGCCAAACAAAAATGTAATTAGTTTACATAAGTGTTTATTTCAGAAAACTTGTTACAAAAACATTATTTTGTTTTTCCTAGCTATCTTAATGTTTTCCTGGTGTTTTAGAATCTTGGAATATAATTCCACAAAGACATTAGAATATTTTATCCCTCACACAACATATATGATTTAAAAATAAAAAGTAAAACTAATACCGGTAACAAAAGTCACAGTTTTTGAAGCTTTCTGTATCGCAGTATTTACAGCATTCCTTGGGACATCTCTATAAACATTCCCCGTTACATTCACCATATTAGCTCGCTGCACCTTTTATGTCATTCATTGCACAATAACATTTGCTATATTTAGTTATATGTTTCATATGGTAGATGTGAAAGCCCTTACTACAGTAAGCTGTAAAAAACACTTTAAGCCAGCGAATATACCTGCTAGAGCTTTTCTTACAGTATTTATACAGTCTCCGCATTTGGAGAGTTACAATTTGTTTTTCCTTTTTTCAACTTTTATGTTTTGTTTTAATTGCTTTTAATTGCTTTTATTTTAAATGGGGGAGCAAATGCTCACCCTTCCTCACATTTAAAAGAGAAGTCTAACTTTTTTTTAAGAATCATACTTACTTAGGTGGATGCAGCATCAGTCCCCTGCTGGCTCTGAGGCTGCGTACACATGATCGGTCAAAACCAGGTGTGGGCCCCATCGGTCAGTTATCCTTCGGTCAAAAAAATGAGAACTTGCTTTAAAATTGAACCGATGGACGCCTAACCGATAGGTCAAAACCGATTGTTAGTATGCAAAAGCATCGGTTAAAAACCAGCGCATGATCAGAATCAAGTCGACGCATGCTTGGAAGCATTGAACTTCATTTTTCAGCACGTATTTGTGTTTTCAGATTATAATTCTTTTTTTATTTTAAAACAAATCAGTACAACACATATATATATAAAAAAAAAAAAAATACATAACAGAACATTATTACAAAACAACAGTCACAGTCCATCTTATTATTATACATCCCCTTTAACCTTGTTGTCAAAATCAAACATATATCTCCTTCTTACGTATCTCTCCCCTTCCCAAACATCCCTGAGAGAGAAAGAAGAAGAAAGGGGAAAAAAAAAACACAGCAACCCACCCTACTTTCCTCTCCTCCGACCCTTCTCCATATTTCTGTGGTTTCTCATTAAATCCCACATATACCCAATCCAAGTTCCCGGGCTCCTTCTATACCATTCAGCCTTATCCCCCTTAACCTTCCCCCCTGTGGTCCATATGGTGTTTTATGTCACCGCGTTCTGACACGACCGGTTCATTAACCGATGGTGTGTAGGCACATCAGACCATCAGTCAGCTTCATCAGAGAACAGGTTAGTTTTTCATACAAGTACATGGTACATTAGGCTTACATATCAGGAATATGAAATATTGGGTTTACATATTCTTAAAGTGAATCTGCTATAGAGTGAGCCCCTTCTTAGACAGCTGTCATTGGAGAACAATTTACCCTTACCTCTTGTTCTGGTGGTACCTTTCAAGTTTTGAATTCCCTTCATCACTTAGTGCACCGATGATAATGGTTCCCAGGATATATAAAGTGGGTGACTCTATTAACTGTCACAGACAGTACAAAAAACATAAAATGGGTTCTAAGCCTTCTCCACTCTTTTCTGTCTTTCCCTACAAAACTTAAAAACAAAAAAGAAGGAAACAAGTTTGGCTCAACATACACTTTATAAACATTGCCAGTTGGTATCAACTGTACGTTGCAGCTCAAAGCTGGGAATTGTTCCCTGCTTGGGTCTCTATTTTTATATTTTTTATGTTGAAGTTGCTGAATGTCCGCAAATGTTTTCCCATGCACTATAAAGAAAACAAATGGCTAAGAGTGAGTGAGAATGTTGTACCACATAGAACCATGTAGTCAAAGTTTGTAAAACCACCAAGAAAGTAATGTCAGCATTCTGAACTGTAGTTGTATTGGTTTTCATTAAAACACAAAATGTAGTACATTTTTAAGTAATTAGAGTAGATGGTAGAGCTAATCAGGAGTATGTTAGTACCTTTATGTCGCTAAAATTGCTAAGGATCAATCTCTAGAAATAACAGTTAATCACAGATGAACCAAAGGCCCATCTAGTGCAAACTACACTTGTGGGCATTTAGTAGTGATTAATCTCTTATGATTGCACAATGATCCAATTATCTATGATTGATTACTACTGCATGCTACCTGTGTAGCTTACTATATTGGTAACTTTTTTTATATATCTATTTAGCAATTAATTGCTATACCTAGTAAGTAATCTTTAGTGATTTTATTAATGCAATAAAAACCTCTAAAAATCTTCTGTGTAGCTCTGACCTTACCATTTGATTGACCAATTGTATTTCTTGCCCAAAGTTTAAATAATCTATTTTGTGTATTCTGTAGACAGGATGTAATCAGACAGTGTACTGTTGACTAGACAGAAGGCTCAATAACTAAATCTTCTTAAATGAAAAATTATCAGAGCTAAATCTCTGCCTTTAATTATACATAGATTTGCTGACAAATCTCAGTAACATCTCGTGTAATGTTTAGGAGCTTATCTCTCACACATTAACCTATACTTTATTGCAACACTTGGATAGAAAATGTAAGGGCATATTTATGAAGCCATGATTGTGGCTTTCACCAAACATGTACTGTTGGTGAATCAATTACTGTAATTTAAAACATGTGCACCTGGAAGATTCACCTGTAGTGAATTTTTGGTGTATTTGGTGTATGTGAGATCCACTCCTTTATAAATCTGCTCCATAGTATGTAATAAATGTCCTATTCATGGCAGCCTGTAAGGCTTTATTCACACATGTGGCAAAGAAACCATTAAAACAGGTGTTGCGTTTGGCAGGTGCGGCTACTTACCAAGTGAATCCATTGAAGTCAATAGACTGTGCTACAACTGGGTGGCAACTGCTTGGTTAATGGTTGCAGCACTGTATTTCAAAGTAAAATGTCCTTTGAGATTAAACATAAAAAACATGCATTTGGGAGGTGGCACTTTCACCTCCTGAGTGCCTGTAAACCGGCTTTAAACCACCTCTGAAAAGTGGAGCACTTAAAATTCTAAATGGTCCATAAATTCTTTATCTGTATATACTAAAAATATATTTTTCACACTAAAGAATGTTTCCTTTAAAGCTACATTTTGGGATTACCCTTCCCCCTCCTTACTGCAAGGACAAACTCATAAAGACATCTCATCAGGTGTAGGCGTAGAGAAATTAGCTGCAATATTTGACCTATTCCTTGCTATTTTATGACTCAGGTGTTCTTCTCTTCTTGCTGATGCTCCATGCTGTGGGCGGGCCCTCACCATCCTCATGTTTAATGTAGGGCTGCCTGTCCTGCATTGTACGTGATGACATCAGAGCGTTACCACTGGCCGGTACATTGAAGACTTTGGGGGACCAATCGCACAGCATTGTGGAAGTAAGCAATAAGATATGTATTATAGTCTACCCCCTCCCCTAGACTTAATTAGCATACAGTGCAGGGGGTTCCACTGTATGGGGTATTTTTTTTTACAACATTTCTGGAGTTCAGCTCAAACTCTGAGTTTAACTTATGAGTGACTCTGATCTCAATGTGTATAGTTTAGGCTGTACCCACAGCATATAAAAGAGAGTTTTCATAATGTTTAATTACATTATTTGAGTTTGAAGATACTTCATGCAGCACTACAAGAAGCCAGATGATCCTGGCTGCAAGGGGTTAACTGAACAAACTTTCTGTTTTTAGCACATTTAATACTATCGGTAAATGTATTTAATTGCAGCCATTTTTGTTGTGGGTGATTTGCAATTAACACAGTATTTCTTATCCCATAATAGTGACTCATCTCATAGCTACATCCTTATTCATAAAATGCCAGTTAAGAGTTGATTGTTTTTTCTCGTGGTATAGGATTAAATATGGGAAAATGTAGCCGCCAACATTATGTAATTTATTATATGTGACTTTATGTTCCCCATAACTCTATATATCCCTTATATTAGGTTATAATTTTGGATGAGGTGTGAATCACTTTTTTCCATGTTACATCTTTGAAATAACGTTTTTAAAACAAGAGACTTGCTTTTACTGACCTTCTAACCTATCAAGAACTCTTTTCCTCTCTGTTATATTTAGCAGTCACTGGGCTCTGTAATCGGAGGTCATAATCTACTTTATAGCTGTGTGAAGCTTGAACAAAGGTTTTGTTAAAAAGTTGTGCCAGGTAGAATCAATAAAATATGTTTCTAAAGAGAACGATGAGACAACAAAGTCAAACTTGATTTGATCTCAAGAATTAGTAATCCCAAGTGAATAACTAACTTGAGCCGAAGTCTGACAATAGACGAGACACAGATGTGTTTCTATTATTCAGAAACGTTTATAACACGTTTGTTGTAAAAGCTCCAATGGCTTAATAATTCCTAGAGGTGCACTTTTACAATGAAATATGATGGGACACTGAAATATTCCCAAGGAAACATTAAACCAAACTTGTTAGTTAGATTAAGAACAGACCATTTTCTTTTTCAATTACTTCAGCTATAAAGCAAATGTTGAGTGATTAAATTGTGTAGTTGATTTCAGGTTCATTGAATACTATTTACACCATATTTATGATTTAACAAAGGAGTGAGAACCATCAATTTGCATACTTGTTGAGCATTCTAATCCTGCTTTAAACAGTTTAGAACGTGGCACTAAAACAGCCTGATTTCTCACACTTCCATGTAGATGTTTTTGAATTCATCTCCAGTGGCACATCAATATGTTGTATCTCTTCCAAACATTTCTTTAAAAAAACTGTACTGTTGAAACAAAAGGCAAGCAGAGTGTAAAAGTCTAGTCAAATATTGCAAGTGAACTCCATACAGCTGATCTTTTCCCCATTACTGACATACTATGCCTCATTTCCTACCATGTCTCCATGTTGAGGTCGACAACTTGGTAGGGCTTAGCCAGGGCCTTTTTTCTACACCTTCTTTTTCCAGAACTGCTCCTCTAAAGACTGATAATATAATGACTTGTCGGGTGTAGATATACAGTTATAAAGCTTTGGGCACAGGAAGTACACTGCTTTTCTTTAGAGGCAGGAATGAGCTGAACCTAACTAACTGTGCTTTTATGGTTAGCATTATGTAATGAAGAACAGTGTATTATGTATCAGCATCCCATGTACCCAAAAAAGTAGAATATAACCCATGAGAAATGGTACAGGACTAAGAGAAAATAGTATCTATATCTATATATGGATGACAATCCATGGTAATATGGTGGCAATTAACAGAATGAAATCCTATGGGGACTACAAGAAAATGCCACCCGATAATAGCATACAGTATATAGGCAGGAGCAACGTGGCATCTAATCATGTCCCCCCGATAAAGCCACATTACCATGTGGCGTAACGCATAAGTACTGGAAGTACTGTTTGTTACTGGCTGTTGGTATAACCATATACAGTGTTACAATTTGGTGCATCAGTTTTATAAAGGGTAAAACACTATGTATGGTGGTTTTCTCTTTATGAATATACATCTGAGCTGAGGCATGGAAAGGAGCAATACTTATGTATGAATGGTGCTGAAGCATCTTTGATACCCAAAGTCTGGATAGATCAGTTTGAGTCCTCATTAGTGGACATCAGTGCTCATAGATTATACTTAAAGGGTCACTAAAGGAATTATTTTTTTAGCTAAATAGCTTCCTTTACCTTACTGCAGTCCTGGTTTCATGTCCTCATTGTTCGTTTTTGCTTTGATGTTGCTGTAAATCCTCTCTGTTCTGGACACTTCCTGGTTGTATGTTTCCTGATCACCACAGTACTGGGAGATTTCTCACAGTGGTGACTAATCAAGGAGGTGTGATTACTGTGTGTAAAACGAAACTGGATTGGTGCTGAGGAGTTTTAGACAAAGTATCACTGCTCTCTATTGGCTGGCTGCCCTCTAGTGGCTCTCTGTACATCAGAGAACCAGCAAACAGCAAACAGCAAAAACGAAACTAAACTGCAGGCACATTATATGATTGGCTTTTATCTATTTTTAATCATTTTTAAAAGGAATCAGTTAACTATTATGTCTCTATACCCTGTAAACAGTCATTTCAGATAAAAAAAATGTTTTCCTTTAGTGACCCTTTAACTGTAAACTCATATTTCCCAGGTTAGAGCACATCCGTGTATGGTGCACATATTAGATTAAAATAGATTTATGAGGTTTCGTACTTACCTTATACTTATTGCCCTATGCTGCACCTGTCCCCCGAGCTTTCGCTGTACTTCTCCTTTAAGTGATCTTGGCACTAAATGGTGGCTTGATATAAAGCACTTGCAGTATATCACTATGAACTATTACTTTTTTAATCACATTTAGCAGTGATTTATGGGATTAATTTGTGTTTTTTATATTTTCTAAGTCCTTTTGTTTGAATTGCATTATCGCATTGTATAATTTAAGGAGGCACTATTGCGTAGTGCGGCACCAGTGAGTTATTATTTATAATGTTTGGCTGCTGCCAAATAAGCTGAGAGTCTGGCATTTGGACAAACACCCGAACAAGCAAAGTCTGGTCCGATTCTGAGTTTGGACCAAACCGGGAGCTCATCTCTATTCAGGAATTAAAGACAAAGAGATAATCTGTCAGGGTATAACTATTTAGGCACAATACGGATTCATAGATGGTTAATTTATGTCTTTCTTCCTTTTTTGAGTTCAAGTTAACTTTAAGGAAGAGAACTCCAGACAAAAACTCCAGTAAACTTAATTTAAATGTTTTTTTTTTATTGTGAGCTACAGCCATAACTGGCTAAAGTTGTGTGCAGAAACTTTCCTTAAACGTTCAAAAAGCAGCAAGAACTGAAAGATACCAATGGCTTTCTTAAACAGTCTACTATATATCTAGTTAAATTGCTGAGCAGTAGTAGTGCATCTGCAAAAAGGCATTTTGATTTGATCGGGTCAATGATGCTTAGTGCACAGACTTGCACATGTTTGGGTGTATATCATTTGTTGCTGGTCAAACCCTTTATTTTTGCTATGACAGCTTTCCGACTGAGTAATGAGCAATGAAAGGTTTCCTTCCAGCTGTTCCCTTTCATAGCATAGGTCAGTGCAGGGCTTGTTGCGAATTGCTGGTTTGTCAAATCATATATCAGAGTATAACAGATTTCCAGACAGTACATATTACTTCCCTACATTCAGGGGTTTTGAAAAGATATATATATTTTATTGCTACAAGGTTTAAATGTATGGTGACTGTCAAACTCTGTCTGTCAATACTTGGGAAATAATACAGAGTAACTGTGGCTTAATAGATACAGGCATTCTTGCCTACCACTCTTCATGTTTCATTTATTATAAACTTTCTTGGAACACTTGACTTTTTTTTTACTTTCAAGTCAAGTTGCATTTTCCCCATGTAGACCTAGTAGCCAGGGCTTTATACAGTATTTTTGTTGATGCTGATGAAGATTCTGAAAGCGAAAAGTGTCTGATATTAGTAAATAGGCACTCACAAATGCAATCATTCCCTTTATCATGACTCCATTGTTCTTAAATCTGCTCTGCTAGAGATATGTCAGTATATTCACCTAATTCAGCTTTCTCTAATGGCTTGTAAACAATGCTGCACTGCTTCAGAATTGAGAGCAGAGTCGCCACTCTGATGTGGGATGTACCTGCTTGTACTCCAGTAAGATGATGCAGAGAGTTTGGCTAATGGCTATCAGCATTGTTACTCTTGGTTCACAGCACCAAGCCTCACTTAGGCAGGCCCCACGTGGTTAGAATCTCGGCCAGTTCCTACTGGCAGGCTGAATGTACAACTAGCATGCCGAGTTTTACCTGAGAATATCACTAGTGGCTGCTTCACGAGGCAGTGGCGGCTTCCCCCCTGCTCCCGTGAGAAGACAATGGCCCGGCAGGAAGAATTATTACATCAACCCATAGTTGCAGGAAATAAATTCACTATGACCGGCCTTGGTCCTGTCCACTGCCTTCTGGATTGACAGTACTGCCTCTGTAATTGAAGCCTTCTCACTGTGGGAAGCATTGTCTATGTGTGAGACTAAAATGGAGGAGGATGTGGCTCCTTCTGTGCATCAGACATCAACTGGATTTGGTAATGTAACCCCTTACTGCCCACCCAGACATCCCTTTAAACAGTTCTGAACATCAGAGGGTGGGAAGGATCGATAATCATGTGACCACTGTCACAGTGGTTACATGATCGAAAGCCATTTCGTCTGGTTACTGATCTTTAGTCTGGACTGAGAACTGTCTTTGACAGCTCGGCCATTGTGCTGGAATTGCCCAAGTGAGCATGCTCTTAGAAAATAAACATCAGCTGCCCAGCGATACATATATGTGGTGTGTGTGTGTGTTAAAGCCCACCCTTTTGCCTCTGCACATCTGTGTTAGGCAGTCGAAAAGGGGTCAAAGCTTTCAAAATCATTCCAAAAAATTGTGGAGCACTGCCACTGGCTTGAGCACCTCTATACTTTAAAAAGCTTTTAAGTTGCATCTTTGTGACTAGTATTCTTTACTGTGGATATTCTTTGTCATAAGAGTTCCTCCCAAAACTTGATGCAAACCTATAATCCAATCTTCTATTAATGAGTTAAAAATCTTTAAAACAATGTTCTTCATCTGTTTCTCAAAGAACATTATTCTATAGAATAGCAACTGTATGTATTATAAAGGGTTAGGTATGGAAATCTAGGCAAATATGCTGTATTTTGTTTTTATCATTATGCATGTTTAATACCCAGGCTTAACCTAAACCTTAACAAAAATGTAAATGTGTTGCTTCCCTAAAACAGCAGGAGCATTAATTATTGCAGTAATATATATTCCGTACAAAGAGTAAACTACCAAATGAAATTTGCTATACGTGCAGTAATTTTACTTGAGACAATGGAGATCAAATTGCCTACAGCAATAGTTTATCTTTGACGATAGGATTTTTCTTGTGAAGATCCCTGAGAGGGAAATAAAAGCTACTTTGTATGCAGTTGGTAGTTTTTTTGTATCAAATTCACTTTGTGGATTCAGAGACATCCCACGCGTCATATTTATTCCGACTTTGGTAAGATTTAAAAGAGATCTGAGGAACTTTTTCTGACAAAAGTTGATTGATATCTGATTGATATTGAAAGCAATTGCAAGAGAGCCTCATGGTCACCTTTGGTGGTATTTTGCAAGTTAGTCTGTTATGTCTGTTTGCGTGGTCCTGTATTTTGACTGATGGCCAATAATGAATGATAATAATTATAATATTATTACATGTAAACTTTGGGTACAGCAAAAAAAAAATATATATATATATGTGTATATATATATATATATATATATATATATATATATATATATATATATAATTTTTTAAGCCTGTTCAGAAATACTGTATTACCGTGTTTTGGACCTGTAAAAGTCTATCGACCTCTAGACCAGACTTAGTACCTTTCACCTGTAGTTTAGGACTTCAAAGTAAGGCAAGGTTGAGACTGACATTGCAACTGTACGTTGTTGCTAATGACACCCTCTCCAGTGGAAAACACATAGCCAAATTGGAGATTGGGATATGCAGTACATAACATGGAAGTTAGTTCCTCTATCTTTAACCTCATGTGCAGCTGCATTTTTTTAAAAAGTTTAGCTACATAGCAACATGTAGGGGAGGCTAAAGTATTCCTTTTATTTTAAATTTCTGGCTTTTTGAGTGCTCATAGAGATTATCTTTTCTTGCTGGCAAAGAGTCCCTTAGGACTCATGTGTCCGGCGTTTTTTTTTTTTTTTCCTGCAGCTTAAAAACGCCTCTCTATCTTATTCTATGGCCTCATGCACACACAGGCTTTCAGAAGCTGTAAGTGGCATAGGCGTTTTTAAGTGCCAAAATAAACCCACGACCAGTGCGTTCTGATGACCAGTGCTAGAGCTGTAAAAATGCCTGAAGCTGGTAAAAGCTGCTAAATGCAGCTTAACACTGGATACAGCAGCGTTACGCCTCAACAAGCTTTTCTGCAGCGCAGCAGGTCAGGAAATGGGGGACGAGCAAGAGCGCCCCCCCCCCTGAACCATACCAGGCCACATGCCCTCAAATGGTATTTAACAGAGCAGCCCCTAACCTCCTTTTGTGACCCCCCCCCCGTGTCTCTTCCCTGCTTCATATGTTCTGTGTGTGACCCCATAGCAAGCTATGGGGAGCACACCTGCAGGCTTGCTCACGAGCTGAGCTGTGTGCATTCATTGACACAGCCAGTGCCGCTCGACCCCAATCCAGCTCCCTCCGCACAGAATTTGATTGGCAGCAGAAGGAGCCAATGACTCCCACTTCTGCACGTG
Organism: Rana temporaria; assembly: GCF_905171775.1. Lineage (NCBI taxonomy): Eukaryota > Metazoa > Chordata > Amphibia > Anura > Ranidae > Rana > Rana temporaria. The sequence goes on along the minus strand of NC_053491.1, from coordinate 77,114,251 downwards.
TGCCTTGTGAGGAGAGGAACACAGACCAGCATCTCTGAAGACGGGCACAGCGCAAGATCGAGGTAGGACTTGGGTAAGTATATAGGGAGGTGAGGGGGACATTTTTTTTAGCTTTAGGCTACTTTAACAATCAAAGCACCCAGGTGTCGGTGGTAAAGCGCCGCTATTTTTAGTAGCGCTTTTTGGCTGCCATCGGGGTGCTTTTAACCTCTGCTAGCAGCCGAAAAAGGGTTAAAAGTGCCGCTGCATCGTCGCTTTGCCGGCGGTTCAGCGGTGCTACACATTGATTTCAATAGGCAGGGGCGCTTTACAAACACTGAGTTCGCCACTCCTAAAGTGCTGCAAAGAAGCTGCTGGCAGGAGTTTTCTTGACGCCCTGCCAGCGCAGCGCCCCAGTGTGAAAGTACTCGGGCTTTCACACTGGGTTTTCAGCTGAGGCTTTTTTCAGGCGCTGTAAGGTAAAGAAATGTGTTGCCTTTAGAACCACTTTAAGCATTTGACTGATCCTGATCATACATCAGTATTCATCAGTGTGCAGCCAGACTGAGGGGCCTAAGCGGCCAGTCTGTTTATGGCCCAGGTATGTCTGTAAATGTGCTTCCATTAAAATAACCGAATAATCCCTCAAGTGGTTGCTTTCCTTTATTGCATATATGGCTACATATCAATTATATTATGTACAATACTGTTTTGAGTCAGAGCTATAACAATAAGAAATGTTTCACTAGGGAGCAATCAGTTATAATGCTAAGCACTTTCTTTCAGAGGCACAAGAATAAATTGCATGAGGTCAGTGGGATATCCCACCTGTATTTAATCTATCATGTCTTGTTACTCCTTGTCTTAATAGTTCACACTGTTCTTGCCATGTGAGGATTAGGCCTGTGAGTGTTTTCTGGCCTTACTGGATAATCACCTAACAACTCCAATTGTTTTATATTAACTATATTTATAGGACATTAATCTTCAGTGTATTGAATAGCAGATTCATATCACCACAAATGGAAGCAGATGTTCGGAGCTGAATCTCAGCTTGGCAGCTATTGTTCTCTATGGTATGTAGAGAGAAGAACCGTGTGATGTCTCTCCCTACACATTCCTCCATATTATTGTGTTGAGACATTTTATACAATCACATTCAATTATCTAAAGCGCAACTTGTGTCGACGTGGAACATATGAAATGTATTATAGTTGGGGCATTGTTTTTCATTGTGACACTCTTTGATAGACTATACAAGAGATCTTTACAGGTTTTACTGTCCATTATTGTTTATGGTGTGCCGTTCATCAGTTATTGACTGAACAACATAGCAGATCTATCCCTAAGCTACATTAGCCCATGTTCTACCAGCTATTTGTGATTACAGGTCTTGTCTGACTGAAAACAAGATATTATTTCTACAATAATATGCTGTATAAACCATACATTTAATTGAACTTAGCTCTCTACTTCATCACATCAACTTCAACATACAGTGGAACCTTGAATTGCGAGTAATGTGGTTAACGAGTGTTTCGCAATACAAGCAATTTTTTTTTCTTAAATTCTGACTCGGTTTGCGAGCAGGATTCAAGCCTCTGCGGTGTGCAGTATCGCATTTGGCCAGAGGTGTGGGGGTCGCCGGTGACACTCAGAGCCATTCAGAGCAGTTCGTAGCCGCTCGTAAATTCTCCGTTCTTGTGTGTTTCCGAGCCTTTCTGGGGTTTCCAAATGCATCCGAGCAGTCTCCAAGTATTTCAGAGTCTCTCTGGTGCACCCCCACTTTATTTTAAATAGATTTTTTTTCCTGATTCAGACCAGAGCGGGAATATCTATACATACTCTGTTCCCTGTATATCATCTAATGGCATTTTAAAGGGGTTCTAAAGCCTAAACAAAACAAAATGTTTACCTTATAGTGATTGTAAAGTCTTGTTTTTTTCCCCTATAAAAATAACAAGCATGTTATACTTACCTGCTCTGTTGCAGTGGATATGCACAGAGCAGCCTGGATCCTCTCCTTCTCGGGTCCCTCTTCTGTGCTCCTGGCCCCACCCTCCTGTTCAGTGCCCCTACAGCAAGAAGCTTGCTATGGGTACACCCAAGCTAAGTCACAGCTCTCTGTGTCTATTCAGACACGGAGCCCCGACCTGGCCCTGATTTGTGCTACGACTATTTACTAGCTGCGTTTGGGTTTTTTAGGCCATATCGCAGAATTTTTTTTCTTTTTATTCTCCTTATCCTGGCCACTTTTTTTCCAGTGTCCCAAGCTTCCCTGGCCAGTTTACCACTTTTCCCGGTCTGCATGAACTCAGCCTCCAGCTCTCCTTGTCATCAGGTAGAGCTGGAGGGAGAACATGCAGACATGAGGCCTTCAGGTGCCCTGCCGTGCCGAGAGTGAAGGAGCAGCAAATCTGGGGATAGCATGTTGATAAAATGCAGAAGGAAAAGGCAGCACAGCAAGCCAGTTTCAATAGAGTGCATGGTGCTACATGAAAAGCAGCATCCCACATTGTTCCTGCAAGTGTGTACACCCCAATGGCCATTTGACTTGCATCTTGCAGTTCTTACTTCTTGCCGTTCCTCATCATGTCCCTACTTTACCCCAATTGTTCTCCTGCATTGTTACACTGCTCTTCCAATGGTTACTACAAGCGAGTGTGCTGACACACATAGCACAGGTATGTTCTACTGTTGTCATCATCAGGCAAGCCTCCATTGGGGATTATATAATGATGTACAGCAGTTACTGAAGTGCATGCATGTAGACAGGAAGAGGCTGCAAAAAGGCTGAAGGAAATTAGTTGTTCCGATATGCATATGCAAAAACAGTTTTTTGTTTATTTAAAAACAATATATATATATAAATAAGGATAAAAGAAAACCAGCCCTGTAAAAGACCATTTATGCTCCTTTTCTTGAAACACCACTACTTCACTGTTCCCCAACCATTCTAGGTATTCTACACTTCAGGGAGTGTGAATATATGCTCCTCCTGCCACACGCAGGGTTCTTTCCTTTGACTTGTATGTCACTACATGTACAGTACAAGCCTGAGGACAAGAACCACTGTGTTCATCTGGAGGAACAGATAATTTACCCACTGGAAAAAAGTCTAATGCCCCGTACACACGATTAGAATTTCTGTTGGAAAAACCTTGGATTGTTTTTCCGACGGAATTCTGCTCAAGCTTGGATTGCATACACACGGTCACACAAAAGTTCTCTGAGCTTTCGTCCGTCAAGAACGCAGTGACGTACAACAATACAACGAGCCGAGATAATGAAGTTCAATGCTTCTGAGCATGCGTCAAATTGTTTCCGAGCATGCATCAGAATTTTGCGCATTGAAATTGCTACAGACTATCGGAATTTTTTCCATCAGAAAAAATTGAGTACCAGCTCTCAATCTTTTTCTGGAGGAAATTCCGACAGCAAAAGTCCGATGGATCCTATATACGGTCGGAATTTCCGTTCAAAAGCTCACATCGGACTTTTGCTGTCGGAATTTCCGATAGTGTGTACGGGGCATTATACCTACAGTGGCCAGGAAACGGTGAAACAACGGCACTTCAAGACGAGGACTACCGGAAAGGTAGGTATGAATGGGCTTCTTTTATAAGTGATCCTATTAAACAAAATAAATAGCAGTCAGTTAGGGGTTACATGTACGGTAAAGGATGTTGACATTAAACTAGTTATTCTTTAAAGTCAGCTTCATATTGCTATATTTTTCTGATACCCTGCAGATAAATTACAGGTTATTGCCTAATACTTACTGTATAACTTTTATTACAGTGATTAAGGTCTGTAATCTTTTAAATATTCTACAGCAATGATAAGCATTGTTAATTTATACTAACCTTGCTTCGGTATGTAATGTAATGCACATTCTGCTTAAACTAAGTGTTATCCTATAGTACTCAAGAGAGACACCCCTTTTTGTTATGGAATAAATAACTAACTTATTGGAGTTAATGTGACATTAGAGCTACAAGCATTCTTTGTGTTCATTAATTAAAACATTGAGTTTTATTGTTATTACCTGGAATATATAGATATATTACCTCATTTTTAGTATAGTTCAAGAAGCAGGAAGCAATATAATTAGTAGGACAATACTCGAATGTTCCTGTCTTGTGATTGGGAGATTTTAATATCTTAGGGGATAAACAGCTAGATGAACTAAGTGTTATCTTCACCTTGAGCCAAGTTAAAGAATTGTCTCTTTTAAATTGATTGTACATCCAGTGAGCAAAGCCGGTATCTTTTTCACAGCTAATTGGGTGCATTTACCTTTGCAAATACCTTGGTGATTCATAACAACTGATGTGAAGAATCATTGACATTACCCAGGACAATAGATGTATTCATTTGTAGCCTTGCAGCTGCTGAAGATGCCTTTCTCATGCTTCTAATCACCATCCTTTTCTGTTGTTACCTGTCATTTTTAAAAGATCCAGCGGAAATACTGTCCTTCTCAGTGTACCATTAATGCAACAATAATTAAGGGGATATAACTTTATTTTAGGCGGAGATGCACTTTTTTCTTATTTTCTTCAAAACCGTGTACTGCTCAATAAACAAAAAGAACAAGAATGTAGAAATTGCATGCAATTGAAATTGTTCATGAAGGGAAAAGCAGCAAGCTCACTTTGACGCCTCCCTGCATATACTGTATATGCTGTACTCTTCAGTATCACAATTTTGTTTCTTTATTATAGTTTATCATATTATTCAGAATTACTTGGTATAATTTTTATTTGAAAACCTAAAAACTTTGGCACATTTTTTTCTAGATGTGAAAAGGTTAAGATGGCTTAAACATTTTAGTTTTGAGTAAAGTTGGAAAACAATTACTGTATTTATTGGCGTATAACACTCACTTTTTTACCCTGAAAATAGAGGGTAAACTGTGCCTTATACGCAGGGGCTGTGGAAAGTTTTTTTCCTGAAAAACCAAAGTGTACGTTCGTGAATCGGCGTAACTAGTCATTCGCATATTCTACGCCGACCGCAATGGAATCGCCACCTAGCGGCCGGCCTAGAATTGCAGCCTTCGATCCGACGGTGTAAGTCACTTACACCTGTCGGATCTTAGGGAGATCTATGCGTAACCTGATTCTATGAATCAGGCGCATAGATACGACCTTCGTATCTCAGAGATACGACGGCGTATCAGGAGATACGCCGTCGTATCTCTTTTATGAATCTGGCCCAGGGTGCGTGTTATATGCCTGTGCGTGTTATACACCGATAAATACGGTAAATCTCCTGCTTTTTTTCCTGGTGACCATCATAGGAACTCATGTGTAATCCTTTGATTGGAAACATAGCTTTCCACTTGCTGATATTCACTCTCATTTCTCTATCCTGCTACTCTGTTGCTCTGATTTTATATACCTGAACCTTCTAGGTGTAGAGTAGCATATGTGGCCTCTTCCTTAGATGTAGCGCTTGAGCATGAGCGGCCAATCTCTGCTGCCATGTCATAGCAGTAGGAATGATTACTCGTTTGTAGACTCCGGATCCACCTGACATAAATCTTAGATAGAGTGTGGACTTTTGGTTCATAGGAGTGGCAGGAAAGTAAGCATTCATGTGTGGATGATTGTTCTTATAAGAGAACCCATTACTTTCCCCCTGAATGGGAAAAGTGGCAGAAGTGTTTTAAAATTGAAGAGAGGAATAAAGTTTGGCTTGATCCAACTTTACTTAAAATGTTTCCACAAAAATGCCCCCGGAGCATATGATAACAGCAAATTGAGTTTTGGTCATTGGTATTCAAAATTTGTGTTTCTATAAAAAAAAATAAAAAAAAATTGATTGACAGACAAATATATATTTGTATTTTTTTTTACAGATGATTGGCTGTGATGATTTCCTGGGATCTGATAAAGTGGTTGACAAGTGTGGAGTTTGTGGCGGAGATAACACAGCATGTAAAGTTGTATCAGGAGTCTTCAAGCATATTTTAACAAAAGTTGGTTATCATAAAATTGTGGAAATTCCAGAAGGAGCCACGAAAATTAATGTTACAGAGATGGCAAAAAGCAATAACTACTTAGGTAAGTGATATTCCTTTAAATGTAAATTAGGGTAATAGTCTGTTCTTTTTCTGGCGCCTAAAGCTGGCCATACACAGATCAAATTTCAGTTGCTTCTTGCTGAATCGGCTGAAACTTTATCTGTAGATGGCAATGCTGGCACCACCAGGCTTGACGTGCTTAAATCTGAAGATTGAAAGAGCCAGGCAGAGAAACTGGAGTGTTGCCTGAAGTCTTTGCAATAAATACAATTTTTAACTTTCATAAATATTATTCAGAAAAACATGAGATGAGTGCAAATGTGTTGCTGTGGGTTGCTGCACTTTTTTTTTTTTGCTTTGTCTTATTAAAAAAAAAAAGTCAACAACATTTATCCAGAAGAGGAAATTAACCTTTATCATTGTAGTATAGTACCAAAGATTCTGTTTTCTATTTGGTAGAATGGTTTCCCCAATTCATTTAGGAGTAAGGGTACCTCCTGCTGAGATGTAAAGGTTGAAGGGTTTGTAAAGTTCCTTTAACCACTTGCCAACCGCCGTGCGCCTATTTACGTCGACAGAATGGCACGGGCAGGCAGATTGGCGTACAGGTACGTCCATTTGAATCTGCCACCCAACTCAATGTTCCAGGGAGTCCCGTGATTGCGGTCGGCTTTCCCCTATTCTGTCTAGTGACACTGTCACTGATGACAGTTCTCTGTGATGAGAAACAGTTATTAGTGACATGTCACATGGAGCCACGCCCCCTAACAGTAAGAATTACTTCCTAGGGAACACTTAACCCCTGCAGCGCCACCTAGTGGTTAACCCCGTCTCTGCCAGTGTAATTTTTACAGTAATCAGTGCATTTTTATAGCACTGATCGCTGTATAAATGACAAAGGTCCCAAAATGGTATCAAAGGTGTCCGATGCATCCGCCATAATGTCACAGTCACGATAAATATCGCTGATCGCCACCATAACTAGTAAAACAAATATTAATAAAAATGCCATAAAACAGTGACCTATTTTGTAGAAGCTATAACTTTTGAGCAAACCAATCAATAAACACTTATTGCAATTTATTTGACCAAAAATATGTAGAAGAATACGTATCAGCCTAAACTGTGGAAAAAAAAATTTTTTTTATATATATTTTTTTGGAGATATGTATTATAGCAAAAAAGTAAAAAATGTCGCTCTTTTTTTTGTTTATAGCGCAAAAAATAAAAATTACAGAGGTGATCAAATACTACCAAAAAAAGCTCTATTTGTGGGAAAAATAGGATGTCAATTTTGTTTGGGAGCCACATCACGCGGCCGCACAATTGTCAGTTAAAGCAAAGCAGTGCCGAATCGCAAAAAGTGGCCCAGTCTTTAACCACCAAAATGGTCCGGGGCTTAAGCGGTTAAGCTAGTGCATTGTTGGTTCACTTACCTTTTCTTTCGATTTCCCTTCTAAATGTTTTTTTTCTTTGTCTGAATTTCTCACTTCCCGTTTCTCCTCATTAAAGCGGAGTTCCGGCCACAATTTCACTTTTTAAATATAAATACCCCTGTAATACACAAGCTTAATGTATTCTAGTAAAGTTAGTCTGTAAACTAAAGTCCATTTTGTTAGGTTGTTACAGCATTTAGACACTTTATAAAATAGAAATTGACTGAGGCCATCTTAAGTGTGGGCATCATGAAGCCAGACTGTATGACTTCCTGGATTTCAGCCTTGCAAATCTCGCACATGCTCAGTGCTGCACAAGCAGTGTCAGATCAGGTTTCAGCACCTGTGCTGTCCAAGTCACATGATTCTTTGAGACTGGGGAATGCACAGACTCCTGGAAAGTTACACCCACTACATTCCCAGGAGTCTGTGCGGTGTAGGTTAGGAAGCATTAAGCACCTAGGTGCAGGAAGTGGGACGATTAACTATTCTGCCTAGCAACAACACTTTGAAGGCATCTAAAAAAAAAAAAAATTTAGTAAAGGACTAATGACATTTTTTTAAAACTACTGATGTAATGTTATATTTATGGGTGGAACTCCACTTTAAGCTTGCCCCCATCATCCATGGGGGTTAGTCAGCCAGAACAGCTTACTGAGGAGGAACAGGAAGTGAGAAATTCAGACAAAGAAAACAAAGAAAGAAAACATTTAGAAGGGAAATCGAAGGAAAGAGTAAGTGAACCAACAATGCACTAGCTTAAAGGAACCTATTTAGAAAATAAGAAACAAACCTTTACAACCCCATTAAAGGTAAAAACGCTCTCAATATAGTCTAAGATAACTAAGCTTTCCATGTGAGTGCTCAGTGGAGTTCCTATTCTAGTGGGGACGTGAACTGTTGACTGTTTTAAAAGACTTTTGAAGAAGGGCTGCTAAGTAGCATGAAATGTTCTAACCAGAGTTGAGTTACTGTACTCATTCAAGAGCATGCCTAATCTGACAATAAATATATTTGTCTTGCCTTTGAGAAAATGTCCTGATCATGCTAATGAGTGAATGTCTATTGAGCTCCTAAAAAAGAAGGTAAGAGGCCTTCAGTAATGAGTAATGAGACCAATTGCTGGTTCATGTCTGGAACTGTTTCCCAGATGCCACCACACAGAGACTGTTGGATACTGCAAGATGTAGCCCAAGGCAGTCCAAAGGCTCACAGTGGTGTCTCAGAAGATATACTGTAATTGTGTGTTAAAGCATATGTGATGAATTCCCTTTTTCTTTCTTCATGAGTCCCTCTGGAATGGACATAAATGTCTTTCATGCTCTAGGAATGAGCCTTTACAATTTGAATATTTCTATATGCTGTGCACAAATTAACATGTGGTTTTATAAGCAAACCATATTGGAATGGGCATTTAAGTTAAAGGCCCAGATTCACAGAGAGCAAGGCGCACATTACGCCGCAGTAGAGCAAACACTGCACGCCACGCCAACGTAGCGCGGAGAGGCAAGCATTGCATTCAGCAAGCGAGTGCTCCCAACGCTGCGCCAGAGTGGCATAGGTTTCGAAGGCGCACGCTGGCGTAGGTGGAAGTGGGCGTCACCCCATGCAAATGATGGGCCGAGCGCCAGACATGTACATATCACGAACTGCGCATGCGCCGTTACGTGGACGCATACACAGCACCCCCCTGCGCCTGCTCACAACCATGCCGGCACAACTGCCTAAGCTACGTCGGATCACCACGTACGCCGTGAACATAACGTACGCCCAGCCAGACACACGTCCAACGCACAATGCGCCGGCTTGTGTTCCCTGGTGCAGACCTGTGCATGCCTGTTGCCGGGTTGCACCTCATGTATGGGGAATAACTGTACGCCGGACGCACAACTTACGCGCATCTCACGTACCATGCGCCGGGCATACACACGTTCGTGAATCGGCGTATTTCCCTCATTTGCATGTCTGAGTGGCTAATCAATGGGAGCGGCACCATGCGCCCAGCACATATATGCTACATCTCTTCTCCATTAAAGCTTCTTACCTGCCTGTCCGCAGTTTACACAGCTCACTGTACAATTTTGGCATCTGCTAAGATGAATGAACTGACGTAATTTCAGCCTGACCAATGAAAACAACCAAGGTTCGTTATTGTAGGACTGTGGCTAGCCGGTCTTACTATTCCATAGCAAGGCGCTGTAACTGCAATAACGTTTACCTGGTAGGGAAACCACCTGTTACAGATCAGGGCACAGAAGGTATAAGGATGAGGCAGACTGGACTATAAGAACATTCTTAAGCCTGGTACACATGATCAGATTTTCCTGCAGAAAAAGCATAGGACCTTTGTCTGAAGGCCGTTGGCTATGAACTTGCCTTGCATACAAATGGCAAAGAATTGTCGGCCAACAAACATGAAACTACATGGTTTTTCAGCTCTTTAGCGCCACCCTTTGGGCACGTTCTGCGAATGTTGTGTTATGGTTAGCATTGATTCTGAGCATGCCTGTTTGTACTTTGGTGTTTTGTATTAAGGACTTCTGTACACAGGATCGGATAATTCCGACAACAGCCTGCCATCACACAATTCCCGTTGGAAAATCCGATCGTGTGTATGGGCCTTTAGACATCAACTAGCATGGTGAACCCATCGACACACATGTAGCCACCTAGTACAGCACACATACATGGCACTAAATCTAACAAATGTTTCCCCAATACCACCAGCCACCTCAGGAGGAAGTTAGCTGAACACACACAGAGAGATGCAAATCTTGCACAAATTCTGGTGCATTTTAAAGCTGGCCATAGACAGATCAAAATGTGTTTGGTTCAGTAGGAACCCTCCATATTTTGATCCGTCATTGGGCAGGCTGGTTGTACTGAAGTTGATCCATCCATCGACTTCAGTACAACCAGCATGTCAGGTTGTTTTTTTAGTGTGATCACTGCCGGCAATTAAAGCAGTGATCATTGTATTGTGACGGCTGGAAAACGTCCTGCTGTCAGAATAGAATAGCTGTGCAGGAGGGATTCCTCCATCAACACTGAATGTGTTGATGGGGGAATTTAGCAATTTTCTTTCCTTCAAGAAGAAGTAAACCCTGATGGGTATTACTTCTGCTTTATTCTCCTGCAAAGTAAAAGCATAATGGGCTAGTATGAATACTAGCCCATTATGTGGCACTTACCTGCAAACGAAGCCCGCAATATCCACGATATCCCCTCTTCCTTACGGGGCCGTAGACTATGCGTGGGAGCCACCATTACCAGACACGCTGGGGAAGAAATGGCACGGAGTACTGCTTATTCACTCCGCATGCGCTGATGACATCATCGGCGCACTACAAGGCAAGTATCTCTTAAATGGCGCACGTTTAGGAGATATTTTCAGTACATACAGGTAGGCCTTATTATAGGCTTACCATGATATAAAAATAGGTCAGGGTGATTTACAAACACTTTCAATCTGTGGTTGAAGGAACACACACACACCACTCCTGATTGCTGTTTCTGCTTGTGTTCATCTGAAATTCTGATTCTTAATATCTTACAATGCTGTATACTAGTGTTACTAAACCCACAACAGTAAAATCGGTCTGTATATGCAGTAAAGCATGCTTGTTATGCTCACTTTGGAACCTAAGGGGTTAATACTGTATGTTGTGTTTTATCCTGTCTTTACTGATCCACCCCTTCTTTCACTGACCCAATCCATCTCCAAACAGTACAGAGCCTTGGGGGTATTCTGCACATTTTGGTGTGTATTGCTAGAGAGTTGTTTTTTTTTAAATCAAAGACAGATAAATGCGTACAGGTGAACAGCATGTACAACATACAGACAGAAAACAAAAGGAATTGTAAGGCATACATGTTCCACAATCGGATTTGTGTACCAGAAAAATACAGAAAATGTACAAAAAAGAATCAGGGGATTCCAAGGGAGTAAACTCCATTTATCGCACACGTAACATATCAAACCATAACTTTATGTGCATAAAGAAAAAGGCAACCCTGTCATGTCTGGTACAATAATAAAATCGGTAGCCCGACTTTCAGAGCGAAAGTGGAGAAAAGTGAGAAAAGAAGAAGAAGAGAAGAGAGATTAAAAAAAAGGGGCAGGGGAGAAGAAGGGGGGGAAGGGGGAGGGGAAGTAAGGAAGGGGAATGGAGAATAGCAGAAAAGGGAAGGGAGGGGAAACAGGGGCAGGGAAAGCCTGCTAAATATAGGATCAGAACGGTATACCCCACTCCGTCCTCCCCACCCCCATCCAAAACCCCTAATCAAGCAAACGTATAATTGTTATGTGGTTCACGCATCAATGTGACGTCTAAGTGCGCGCTGATTGAAAATAGAGAGGGTTTTTTTCCTGCATGCGTTCAGCACAGGGCCAATCAGCACTGTCCAGACAGAGGGTCAGGGGTCCTGCAGCTTCATATGAGTCAGTGTAGAATGATAACTCCTCCTACAAGCTTTAACTAGACACTGATAGACGTCATAAGACTGCTATAACTGCTAATGAGAAAGGTGTTTAGCAATTTATATTTACTAAAATAATTGCATTTCCATGTTCTGTGCACTGTGGGAGACCAGATATAGTGAATGCAGGATCCTGAGTTTAGTAAAACTAAATCTCACAAGAAAGAGCAATAGGCCATTTTGAGTCATTTTGGCTGATTTCCTCTGTATGTACATATATTGATATACTAAATCAGTGGAAAATGTACACAAAAGAAATACACAATATTGTGTTTGAATATTCACTTCATTTATCCAACCATGTGCAGATTAAATAACTACACAGTGATTTTCCTCACATGATTGCATAATTGAAGTAAAATGTCATACAAATAATTGTGTGAACATTCTCAACTCCTTTGGTAAATCAGTCTCACTACCTCGGGGTGTACTTCTGCTCCTAAATGTCATTTAACTATGACTATGAATTTCAACTAATTTGACAAAAGAATTGATATAAAAAACACAAATATCTTTACTAGGGCTCCAGCAGTCCACAACAAAACCAGAGCTACAGATCATGGGATCTCAGTACAGCCTGAAAAAGTGGCAGCACAGTACAGCACCATGCTTTATGAACACATGGGAACCACATTGAATTTTTAACATGTTACAAAAAGAGCAATGCCTTTATCTGCCCTGTTAAGCTAGGTTCACACTGTTGCTGGTGGTGTGGCTTGCATTTGTGCAGGTACAATAAGTGGGCTGCTGTACCTGTATTTCCTGCAGTGTGCTCCGGCACCATGTGGTTTCATGCGCATAAAAACATGCAATGTTTTCTTATGCGTGGTGATGCCATTAAGAATTTTGGGCACCCTTGCGCGTCTTCTACAGAGCAGAATGTTTTGGCTTCAGGAATGCGTGCAATTTACACACATTTATGCACCTGCAGTAGTGTGAACCTAGGTCTTGGCCAGGCATCTCCAAACTTTCTAGGCAAGGGGCCAGTGTACTCTCCTTCAGACTTTAAGGGGGTGGGGGGGGGGGTCAGGCTGTGACCAGTGGGAATAGAAAATTCCCAGTCATGGGAGTAATCAATGCCTCATGCATAGTGGCCAGTGGAAGTGGTAGTCATTGGGAGGAGAATAGTGATCCATTATTGGTATTAGCGAGAGGAACAGTATTCCAACATTGTTATTAGTGGAAGATATAGTGACCCCTCATTGGTGTCAGTGGAAGGAATAGTGCCCCATAATTGGTGTCAGTGGAAGGAGTGGTGCCCCATCATTTGTGTCAGTGGAAGGAAACGTGCCCCATCATAATTATTAGTGGGAGGAATAGGGTTCCATCATTTATATTAGTGGAAAAAATTGTGCCATATTGTTGGTGTCAGTGGAAGGAGTAGTGTCCCATCATTGTGTCAGTGGAAGGAATATTGTCCCATCATTGGGGTCAGTGGAAGGAATAGTGCCCTATAATTGGTGTCAGTGGGAGGAATAGTGTTTCATCATTCATAGTAATAGTAGAAGGAATAGTACCCCATTGTTGGTGTCAGTTGGAGGAATAGTGCTCCACCATTGGTGTCAGTAGGAGGAATATTGTTCCATTGTGTATATTAGTGGAAGGAATAGTGCCCCATCATTGGTGTCAGTGGGAGGAATAGTGCTCTATCACTGGTGTCAGTGGGAGGAATAGTGCTCCATAATTGGTGTCAGTGGGAGGAATAGTGCCCCAAGGGCCAGATAAAGGTAAGCAAAGGGCAAAATCTGGCACACAGACTCAGTTTGGAGACCACTGCTTTAGGGTAATGCACTGGAAACAGTACTTTATATTTTTTTAAATGAGCATCCATATAGCAGTGGTGTAAAACAGTTCATATATTGCTTTTTCTTTAAAATCGATGCTGCCTTTGATAAATAATCCATTATGAAGAATTTGACGTTCTAATGCCTTTTATTTATATATCTGATTCTGTAGCTGAAAACTGCATCAAAATGTTTCACTCTACAGTGTTGTGCGTCTATATGGTGCCAATAATCATTTAAAGTGGATGCATTCAGAGAGAGTTTTAATTTGTATTACACTGACAGATTCAGCCACTTTTATTGGACCACTAAAAGTCCAAGGATTATATTTTCAGTTCATGGTTCTATTTGAAAACATTTATCTGTCATTTAGCATAATTGAATTATTGCCATCGACAGGCAAATCATTTTATGATGTGATAGATCAATACATTCTTCCTGATTCAGCGAATAACAAAACAAGATACCTCTAATGTTCTTTCTTATTTTGTGCTGTTTTCAATCTTGAAAATTAGAAGCCAAAACTTGATAGACAAATTGTATATATGCTTAATACTTCTGGTTCAAACGTTAAGTATTTAAACATACTTTACTCTCACCTGTGTTTATATTTGACATTTTAAAAGCTTTTTATTGTGCTCCAAGCCATATTTGAAATGGTATAATGCTTTAGGATTTAATATTTGCCTAATGTTTATTGAAACACAATATGGAGATTTTTTTTCACTATTTTGAATTGTATTATAATAAATAGTCATGCTTTTAAAACATAGTGCTGAATCCTATATATGTACACATCATGTGTCATTTTAATTCATAGTATAGTTAAAGTGTAACACCACGTTTGCTCTGGTCAAAAAGTTAGTACCGTACAGGCATACCCCACTTCACTAAAATTTATTTTAATATAATGCCTGGGGGTCCCCTTATGCCGCGTACACACGATCGGTCAAACCGATGAGAACGGTCTGATGGATCGTTTTCATCAGACCAAACCGATCGTGTGTAGGCCCCATCAGTTATTTATCCATCGGTGAAAAAAATTCAATCTTGTTTTAAATTTAACCGATGGATACCTAACCGATAGAAAAAAAACTATCGTTTGTAGGCACGTCCATCGGTTAAAAATCCACGCATGCTCAGAATCAAGTCGACGCATGCTTGGAAGCATTGAACTTCGTTTTTTTCAGCACGTCGTTGTGTTTTACGTCACCGTGTTCTGACACGATCAGTTTTTTAGGCACGACTGACCATCAGTCAGCTTAATCGGTTAACTGATGAAAACGGTCCATCAGACCATTTTCATCGGATGGACCGGTCGTGTGTACAGGGCATAAGTCTACCTGTAAAGTGGCACATCTGTACCATGTATAAAACATGCTGCAGCAAAATGGCATTACCTAAAGAAAACTAAATTAGTCAAATCACATTTAAACAAACTCGTGGTTACAGTTGCAGGCCCGGCTATTAAAAAAAAAAAAAAAAGTGGGGGTCCCCCTAAAATCCATTCCATATCCTTATCCAGGCATGCAGGAAAAGTGGGTGCTTTAGGACAGGGGGGCTCACCTTGTCCCCATGTTGATGAGGACGAGAGCCTCGTCCCCACAACCATGGGCAGTGGTTATGGGGGTCTGTGGGCCTGGGACTTATCAGAATCTGGAAACCACTTTAACAAGGGCCTCCCAGATACCGGCCCTTTCCCTTTGTGAATGAGTATCGGGTACATAATACCCCTACCCATTCAACAGAAAAGTGTAAAAAAGTAATAAAAACACAGACAGTTTTTTTACAAATCCTTTATTAAGAAATAAAAAGTGAAAAACAGTGTCCCCCAATGTAGATCCATCGTCAATCATGCCACCCGCCACACCTGGAAAAAATTAATCTGGTAGCACCGCCCCTTCTGATGTTATGGACCCAGCAGGCACCGGTCTGTGATGTCAGAGGGGGGCGGTGCCACCAGTTGACATAGACAGGTGGCCCCACCCCTTACCCATATAAGAACCATCAAACAGAGTAGCCTGTAGTAGGCAGATGGCCTCTGTGACGGCGAAAGCATCTTTTTTTTCAGGGAACACTGTTTTTTATTTTTTAATAAAGGATTTGTCAAAAACTGTCTGTGTTTTTATTACTTTTTGACACTTTTTTGGTGAATGGGTAGGGGTACTATGTAAAGGGTGCTTCCAGATTCCGATAAGCCCCCTGCCTGCAGACCCCCACAACCACCGGCCACAGTTGTGGGGATGAGGCCCTTGTCAACATGGGGACAAGGTGCTTTGGTGTGGGGGGGAGAAGCACTCGCTCGTCCCCCCCTTCCCTGACCTGCTGGGCTGCATGCTTGGATACAGTGAGGCATACAGATGTACACCCTTGGCTTATACTCGAGTCAATACGTTTTCCCATTTTTTTGTGGTAAAAATAGGTGCCTCGGCTTATATTCGGGTCAGCTTATACTCGAGTATATAAAGGCATATCCCACTTTTAAGTACACAATGGGGTTTATTTACTAAAGCTGGAAAGCGCAAAATCAGGCTCACTTCTACATTGAAACCAATGCTTCCAGATTCCGATAAGCCCCCTGCCTGCAGACCCCCACAACCACCGGCCACAGTTGTGGGGATGAGGCCCTTGTGAACATGGGGACAAGGTGCTTTGGTGTGGGGGGGAGAGGCACTCGCTTGTCCCCCCCTTCCCTGACCTGCTGGGCTGCATGCTTGGATAAGGGTCTGTTATGGATTTTTTTTTACATTTTAGGGTGGCATTTAAAAAAATGTTTTATTGCTGGGCAATTGCTGACATTCTTTTTTTACATTCATCTGTCAATGAGGAGGCCAGCTGATAGATGATGAGAGTCATGATTGTTAAGGACCCGGGTGGACAGCTTTTGTTCTGAAAAGTTGGAATTTGTCAGAAAATATAAACAAAACAAATTTTAATGGATTTCAACAAAATGTGTTACTATTTCATTTGGAGATTTGAATACATCCAAATCTTTGAATAACCAATAATGTATCCGAATTGTAATCGGACCAAAACACATTGCACATGTCTACTAATTCTATCTGCTGCCATGCTCATTCACAGGCCTGTAATGTGTTGAATGGGTATGTGAGCTTTTGTGGCTAATGAGCTGTCATGTAAGCTGTGGTGTCACTATTGGTTGTCACTTCCCGTTATTTCATTGGCAGTCCTATTAGGCTATGGGATGATTTTCACTACTATTTTCACTACTGTGAAAGTGACTGCTTCATAGTGAACATGGATGGTTACACCATTCTGACAGACACTAAATCCTGGGTTTTTCATCTGGGTATATGTATCGGTGTGCATGAATGCCATGGCAATCAAACAAGTAAAATTAGTCTGAACTTGTATTCGGTTCAAACTGGGAGCACATTCCCACCGGTCATGTCAAATGAAAACTGCCTTTAAATATTGTGCCTGTGGAGGGTCCCCTTAGTCTGCCTGTAGAGTGGCACATCTGTACCGTGTATAGAACCTGCTGCAGAAAACTGACATATAAATTCTGGTGTCTCTTTGTCAGACTGGATGGAAATAACAAATTTTTGCACCACAGTCAGTGAGCGTTATGTGAAGAGGCCAAATTATAGTACACTCAAGCCCAAGTTCATGGGGGAACATGACTGGCAATTTGTTGTTTATCAGTGTTCTCCCCTCTCTGTAGGCTCATGTTACTCCATTCCTCAACCTCAGAACCAACATCAGACTCAAGTAATGACTGTGCATCCTCCAAGAAGCAAGTGGCTGATGCTGTGTTCAAATAATTCAGCTGACTCCTCCATGCTTGATGCTGGGGCTATGGCAGGAGTAGCTGTGGACAAGGAGGTATAATAAGCCACTCTGGCAGCTGCAGTGGTCTGCACACTAGTGTCAGCTTGGGTCGTAGACGATTAGGAATATGAGGATGGTTTAGTAAGCCAACCCACCAACTCCTCTGCATGCTGTGGCTGGATAACACTAAACGTGTGATTGGATGCACTTTATTGAATTAACAGTGGTGTTTGGTGCACTTTAAATTGAGGACTGATTTGTGACAGAAATGTAAAAATTATTTAAGAAAAAAGGGGGTACACCAGTATCGCAGTCAGAAAAACTGCAGCTGACAATTAAAAAAAAAAGAAGGGGACAAAAAGAACAAAAAAAGACGAGACAAGGACAAACAAACAAGTAAAAACAAAACAAAAAATAACATACAGCAACCAACAAAAAAAGTGGTATACATTACTAAATGTTATGTAATGTTGTGTTAAACACTGCAATACACTAACACTACACTATACTGACACACTATAATCACACTATACTAGCACTACACTAACACTCTACATAATAAGTGAACACACTAACTCGCTAGTAGCAAACTGAGCCCTGCTCTATCTATGTTCACTCCAACAGCACACTGCAAAACCTTCCCGTGGGAAGGTACCTTTTATAGTGTGGGGTGAGACTATGGGCACTGAGCTATTATTGGACAAAGTCATCATCACTTTGTCCAATCAGGGCTCAGACAGTACTCTGTACCCTAATTGGCAAAGCCTTGCACCTGACCAGCGGCTTTATCCAATTAGTGCCCTAAAATGCACTGTGAAGCACGCAATGTATTGTAGGGCACACAGCAGGCAAACATTTCGCAGAGCGCACCGTAAATTCGAATGTCTGTCGAACAGGCAATGTTTTGCCCAAACTTTTGCTCGGCCCAAACTGTTCGCTCAGCTCTACTAGGTACATGAACTGGCCCTCGTTCTGAATAGTTTGGAGATCCTTGGTCTATAGCAAGACTGATTACCTCAATAGACATCAAACATATATGGGTATCTCTGTTGGACATGTGAAAGAAAACAGCACTATCAGTGCTTTTATTCAACTAGGCACGGGGGGATTTTTTTTAATAAGTGCAAAACTAGTCCTCTGGCCAAAGCATACTTATACCGGTGTTTATTAAAAATAAAAGTCACTTAAAAATCACTTTGTAGTGTTCCCATGTTTTTTATACCAGTAATGTGCACAAAGACCGTGCCAATAATAATGGCAAGCCTTAAACCCAGATTTCAGAGGTGTATCTTTAGGAATTTCCAAAAACACTCCTAAGATATGCACATTATAGATATCAGACTGTTGGTAGTTATATGACATCTGTTTGTGCTCTATTTACACCTGGTAATGATTAAAAATAAAAATCACTTAAAAGGGACCCCTTTGTAGTGTTGTCATGTCTTCTATGTCTTAACAGTAGTGTGCACAAATGATTTGCCATTAGTAAGGGTAAGCCTTAGATCCTGATTTCTGAGACTTACCTCCAAAAAACACCTAAGATATGCACATAATAGATTTCAGACTGCTTGTAGATATGTGCCATCTGTTTATGCTCTATTTATTGGAATCACACAACTAAGAGGTAACTATTTTATGCAGATGATATAAAATTGAACCTTTTATGTTATCTATTTTCTTTCTCAGAATGTTATCTTCCACATTGTTTATTTCCTTTTTATCTAACACTTAATATAAAACAAATTTAGATCTTTGAGTCTATTAATATTTAACTGTATTGGTCGTCCATGGCAGATTTTAGATTGATACACTTGCATTGGAAGCAGTACACTTTGATGTCCTGTCTTTCTAATTTCTCCACTCAAAAGAAATACCGCCAAGGGGTCCTTTTTATTGAGTGTACAGTGTTTGCTGCTCTGAGTCTAATCAAATATTGGTTAATTTATTTTTCTGCATAATTAGCTCTACCAGAAGATTAAGTCGATTTAAATGTCCGTATGTTTATCTGTTTTCACTAACATATATCGTATTGGATGACAAGTTTAGCTTTGGTTGTTTTATACAAATATAAAATGGATATGCTTGTGTAGGTTATACTTTCACTGGCTACTTTATTAGGTACACATATGTAATTGCTTGGTAACACAGATTGCTAATCAATTAATCATGTGGTAGCAACGCAATGCATTTAGGCATCTAAATGTGGTGAAGACAACTTGCTAAAGTTCAAACTAAGTGTCAGAATAGATAAGAAAGGGTATTTAAAGTGGAAGTAAACCCTTCTATCATTTTCAGCTAAGGAAGCTGCCATCTTGGCCTTTGTTTGATCTTCAACTGCCTTGATGCTGCACATATGATCAGTTATGACAGCCATTGGAAGATTTAACAGTTTGGTTAATAGCGCAACCAATGTGACAGTTGTTGGAAATGTACTGTTTTTTTAAACAGTTATTGGAAAAATGTTGACTGGTCTTATGAGTCTCGAGTTCAGTTGCGACATTCAAATGATAGGGTCAAAATTTTGACATCAACAACATGAAAGCATGGATCCATCCTGCCTTGTATCAATGGTTAAGGATGGTGGGGGTGTAATAGTGTGGGGGATATTTTTTTGGCACACTTAGGGACCCTTAGTACCAACTGAACATTGTTTAAATGACACGGCCTACCTGAGTACTATTGCTATGTCCATCCCTTTATAACTACAGTGTACCCATCTTCTAAAAGCTACTTCCAGCAGGATAATTTACCATATCACAAAGCTCAAATCATCTCAAACTGGTTTCATGACAATGAGTGCAATGTTCTCCACAGTGACCAGATCTCAATCCAATATAGCACCTTTCAGATGTGGGGAAATGAAAGATTCACATCATGGATGTGCAGCCAAAAAATCTGCAGCAACTGCGTGATGCTATCATGTCAATATGGACCAAAATCTATGAGGAATGTTTCCAACAGATTGTTGAATCTATGCCACAAACAATTAAGGCAATTCTGAAGGCAAAACCCGCTACTAGCAAGATGTACCTAATAAAGTGGCCAGTGAGTGTATATTGTCCATATTATTTATGTGTGCAAACCAGTTAACTACTCATCTTACTCATGTGCGCAAGTCCACTAAACTGACAAAAATAGGATTAGACAGCTGCACACATAATACATATGCAGTATACAGTATGTATATGTGTTTTTGTGTGTGTAGGATTCCTTACCTTATCCTAGATCTTCTGTAGACTATGGCAGGTTTAGAGCAAGTTACATCTTCACAGAGAGACCTACTTTATCAGATGCACCCTATACTGGTTTAACATATGATGCACTGAGCTACAGCTTACTGTGCATGCACGATAGTCTGCAAGCCTTTAATGTAGCTGCAGCCTTCCGTCACAGTGAATAGGACTGGAGCTGGAAAAGTTCTTCAGGTGAGCTTGGATAAGTAGAGGGGGTATCTATGGAATGGGACATTTTTTTTAGCAAATGTATGTAACGATTTAATTGCCATTTAAGCACTATAGTACATTTTTTCTATCAAGTCGCCACTTCCTTCGAGAAATAATAATTGAAGTAAGTGCTGTGTATATAATGTGAATGAAGCAAGATTCTCCACTCTTGATGTATTATTACATCAATTATTAATAGGAATTATAGCTGTTATATTTCATTTTCTGGAGGAAAACTATTAAAACATTTATGAAAGTTTAAAAAATACTTTGAAAATTGTCAGGTTGTAAATGAAAAGCTAGATGCTGGGTTTATGATATTAAAAGGCATGCTGCCTATAAACTGGTATGGGGTCTGAAAGAATTCACCAGTTCAATTTAGGGGGAAAGCTATTGCAAAACTAGATTTAACGGAACAGACCGATTTAAAATCCACTGGCTTTTTTTGATCATCATTATATCTTTGCCCCTCCTTGTGCACCTGTCATTTGGGAAGTAAAGCTGTCCATACTCTAGCAGCATTGCATTTCAAATTTTTAGTTTTCAAAATGTTCAATCAATGTTCTAATTGTTTGTGGGTTTAAAATGACAATGTTGAAGGGAAAAATAACCTGTTTAATACTTCTGGGTTCCATTCCAGTAGCAGGACTGGACCAAAGGGCTTCAAACAAAATGAGTTGAATCAATTATGGCAAGATTAAATACAGTACTTTTGTGAGCTATTTTTCATAATTTCCATTTGAATGAAATTATGCTGGTGTATGGCCTGTTTTAGGCAACCCATAACAGGCCTGGGCTGGAAAACACATGTAGTAGGAGACAATGGGCAAGCTCTTGACACTTTTAGGAAGTGTTGGAAGTTGCATTTAAGAGTAAACCATGATCATCAGCACCCTGGACAACTAAGCAGACATGCAGGATTATAAAAGTATCTGATTCTGGGATGCATAAATAGTGGAGTACCTTTGGCAGGTGTTCTTAAAAAAATGCCAAAAGACCTATAGACTTGACTTGGAAAAAGTAGCAGTTAAGAACAACCATTACATAGCACTGCAAAATGGAATGCAGAGCCTACTCATAAAAAAACATGTCTGCCTCCATGTTCCATTGTAATTTACAACCTATGTATAGAAACATGGTTTTGAAACTTTAGCAGATATTGATTAGTATTTATATCACATAGATCACTTTTACATGCATATATAAAATAACTTTGAAAAGATTATGCATCCCCTTTAAATAGTGGCCATGTGTTATTTTGTTGTCTTCTAAGCTGCCTTTAAATGTCATTGCCCAGGAGTCCAATTAAAACTCTCTGTATAAGTATAGTTTCCAGTGTCTGATGCCAAGTTCTTGAGAGAATATGAATGTAATGAATATTATTCTAAGCTTAAGACAAAGATTTATAACTATGATGTCAGCCTCTTTTGGAATGAGAGGTTTAGAAGGAATGAAACATGTCTGCCATGAAAAACACCATGCAAAGTTACATTTATATTGTAAAGTTGTATTTTTTAAAACGTTTCGTTCAGAAGCCCTAGTGAAACTCCTTGTTGACATCAGTGCCTCTGTTTTCGGCAAACATTTAATCATCTCACAGTCAGACCAGTCATACACTCCTAGATGTATAACAGATTTACTTTGTGGTAGCTATATTATGAAAGGTACTTATAACTATTAAAAAAATAAAAATAAAACCATTCTTAGTTTTGGATATGCTATCTTAAAGTATAAATCCACTTGAGTTGACTTGCAGGTGGGTAATCTACATTGTATTGGACTAGGTAAACAGCCTTCTTTCGGGAGAAAATTGCTTACATCAGAGCAGGAAGCATTAGCAAAGGAAGGAGATGGCAGACAATATTGCTATATGTGGGGCATGTCTTCAGGAATGATTAGCCATCATATTGGCTGTAAGGACATGTAGAAATGTATATTTCATTGGGAGCCACTTGGCTTGCTAATGGCACTGGTTTCTCAGTCCTGGCTCCCTGGGTTTTCTGGGCTCCCCCTCTGCCTAGTCTTACAGCCTCAGCTGTACAGGGCCACTTCTGGCCTCTCATCCTGAGCTCTCTCACTCTCTTGAGACTTACAAGCACCCTGCGGTCCACTGGGCTTGCTAGTCACCTTGGCTTTCTCAGTTTTCCCAGTCTTGCAGAGCTTTCCTAACTCTCCCAGTACTGTGGGCAAGAAGTCCTCCAACATGGGGTGCAGTCTCTTTGCAGGACCAGATGCCACTCCTGGTTAGAGCACACAGCTCTTTCCTGACAGGGCTCTGTCTCAAAACTGGAGACCTGAGCTATGATCAGGCCTGGCTTATAATTAATCTGCACACCTGTGCACTCACATGGCCTGCAGGCCTCCAATAAGACCCAGGATTGAAGACTTCTTCCTACCCAAATCTCTTTGAAGTCTCTAAACTCCAAACTGATCCTGGATTACAAAACCCGGGGCAAAATTGGCAAGCCAGTCTTCTCTACTCAAAAACAATATTCTGGAGCTTAGCACTCTGCCTTAATGCAAATCCTGTGTAATTTATGTATCCATTTCCTAAACTCTCACCATGACAGGGCCTTGCACTAATCTATATTTTTGCATTTTTTTTGTATGGACAGCTAAAGTGGAACTAAAGGCAAAACATTTTCTTTTCATTTTGGATACAGCAAGTGGGGGATAAAACCCCTCTCAGGGTGTTTTTGCCATCTGTGTCCTAGGGGACAGATTTTCCCTCACTGCATGTCCCTTAGCGAGTGAGTGGAAACTCCTCCAAAGTGAGGGAATCCCTGTTTTATTTTTTATACCAAGGTCACTAGAACTAGTGTTCCCATTGGAAGATTTCCCCTCTATTACTGTTCTGGGGACAACGCAAAATTAAACATGATGCCTACTTTACTTCTGATTCTACAGATGCTAGTTGACTGGCTCTTATTCCGACCATGTGTATGCTCCATCAGACTTTTGCTGTCAGAATTTCCGTCAACAAAAGATTAAGAGCAACAAAAGATTAAGAGCTGGTTCTCAAATTTTCCGACGGAAAAAAATCCTATCAGAAAATCCGATCGTCTGTAGCAATTCCGACACGCAAAATTCCGACACATGCTCGGAAACAATTTGACTCATGCTCAGAAGCATTGAACTTAATTTTCTCGGCTCATCGTAGTTTTGTACGTCACCGCATTCTTGACGATTGAAAGTTCAGAGAACTTTTGTGTGACCATGTGTATGCAAGCCAAGCTTGAGCGGAATTCCGTCGGAAAATCTGATCGTGTGTACGCGGTATAATGCTGACACTCAGGCTGCTATCGTTTAGTCAAGGATTTGGATGCAGATAAGGTATTCTAACTTTGCTCTCAAATTTTTAATTCAAGTATTAAAGTGTCAGTATAACAGCCAGACATGGCAACAAGCATTTTCAGAAGCAGCTCAGCATTGGGAACTTTGATATATCATTCAGATCGGAAATTCCATCAGCAAAAGTCCAATGTGAGCTTTTGAATGGAAATTCCGACCGGGTGTATGCTTCAACGGACTTTTGCTGTCGGAATTTCCATCAACAAAAGATTCAGAAGGAACTCAGCATTGGGAACTTTGATATATCATTCAGAGAAGGATTACTATAAAAATCTAAATCTAAATGATTTATGCCTGTAAAGAAACCCACACGATAAAGAATCACAAAGAGAAAGCCCTTATGTGAACAAGAGGTTCCATAAACATAAAAACTAATTGTATCTTGAAAAATTATAAAATATAAATCACTAGGATGAGTTGTGAGCCCCTATGTAATCAAAATATCGAGTTGATTAGCTTATTTTAGTACTAAACTAAATGCCTAGTTTAATGTACAACATTTTCTTAAGTTGACAAATAATTTTACTAAAAAAATCAGAAACAGGGGTGCGCATACCCACACCAGTGGCCATTAAGAAAGGATCAACCTTTGCTGGTTATGATGAAGTATATCATGGAAAGGAAGAATATGCAAATGAGTGTATGTGTTTAGATATAGGATGGGAAGTTCTGAGAGCATTTCCCATGTGTATTTATCTCTCTTGCTCATATGTACAAGTCAGGTGCCCATAGATCAAACAATTTAATGGTACCTCCTCTCAACACTCAACTTGATCAATCTAGTTGTCCCAAAGTTATATCAATACACAAAAAGTGAGCAGGTATACCCCTCATATAGATCATGATCTATATGAGGGGTTCTCCTGCACACCCCTTGTGTGTTGATATAACTTTGGGACAACTATTTTGATGTCCAACATCCAAATAAGGGAAGAGCAAGTTGAGTGTTGAGAGGAGGCACTATTAAATAGTTTGATCTATGGGCACTTGACTTGTACATATGAGCAAGAGAGATATATACACAGGGGGAATCCTCTCATAACATGAGGGTTCTCTGTGATATATATTACTCTAACCGACACCAGAAATGTAATACAATATCTGATTGAAGTGTATATGGGGTTAAATGAATCAATATTTCCATTCCTGGAGAATATCACGATTCTTGGTTCCTTGGCTCCATAACTAGGGTCAGTTTGTCCTTCATCCACAAGATTGAGTAAGGAGCAATCGAGCCTCACTTGATATTCAGGACAAATATCACCTTAACAACCTCTCAGGTAGGCTAATACAAAATTGTGATTTCTCATTTGTGCATGTGGGAATGCCAATGCACATTTGCATGATCACGTAACTGTGTGGTGAAGTTACACACGTCATGAAGTGTGGATGCATGGCGGGCCATTTTGCTCATAATGGTATAAATACAGGGTGACCAAACAATTGGTTGCCATTTTCATTTCATTACCATGGACCTTAAAAGGTTTGTTTGTCCCATTATTTTGATTTTGGTGTTTTATCTGGTACTCCTGACAAAGCTCATTTAGTTGAGTGAAACATGTAGAGATGAGGTATTTTTTGCACCTATTTTTTCATACCTTGGGGTGTCGCATGGGTCACATGGTCTATTGGGATGGTGAACAAACTGTTTTTTATGTAGTCATGAGAGCTCTTTTTGACTGAGAGCAATGAGTGGCTTGGATGCAAGTTACCATCTCACGGTAATTGCCAGTCAAATTGCCTGGTAGGTACAATGAAGGTATGAGAAGTCATGAGAGCTCTTTTTTGTGAGACCATTGAGTGGCTTGGATGCATGACACCATACCATGGTATTTGGCCAGTCAAAATGTCTGAGGAGGCTTCCCTATAGATAGTGATTATTTACTGTTTACTTCTATATCATGAGGATATCCCTAAAAAGAATAGCTGATTAGCACAATTGGGATATTTTTCTATAGTCTGCTCTCCTACAGAATCAATATACTTCCCATCCTATGAGTAAACACATACACTGATCTGCTTTTTCTTCCTCTCCATGATATACTTCAAAGCCAACAAAGGTTGATTTTCTCTTATTGGCCACTGGTGCGTGGGTATGCGCACCCCCGTTTCTCATCGTTTTTGTCTATTTTAAATTTATCTGTCAGGTATAATGTGGTTCCAGCTCCCCTCCATCTGGTAAATATTCTGTTGAATACTGTTTAACATTGTGCATGTGCTTATCATGCCACTAAGTACACCAAGATTCATATACAAACTATTATAACTTGGAATTCCAGTAATTTTTTTTTTACACACAAATAAGTCTTCTCAAGCAAAACAGCAATAAAAACACAACAGGGGTTCTAATTCTTCCCTGCTGTACTATAAAAACTGTGTCTTGGCTGGAGTTCTAGTTTAACCTTAATAATGAAGTATTTAGTAGCTTGTTTTATTTGTTTAGGCACAAAACCTAAATTTGGTGAATTACATGATCCTAGATTTCCCAAGTGCTCAATCCAAATTCTTGCCACATTTATTTTATCGTTCCACTCTGATTAACAGCCTCATTGTGAAATTATAGTGTAATTTCCTTTAAAAAATGAAATCCAATGTCTGTGCAAATTGCCTTAATTGTGAATTTTATGGCCTAGGCATTTCCACTGCCTCCAAAGGTTTTTACTTAACCTTACTTATCCACTCTTTAAACTACAATAATCATATCATTAATTCCTTCTTTCTTCTTATTGAAATTGAACTACTCAACGTTTAATTTATTTTCTACTCTTTAAACTATAGACCTGGCAAACTTATGGCTTCTGACTGTTAATGCTTGCGGACACCTGTTTTGCACAGGGTATGACTATTCTTTGAAATATAATTTTTAATACACACAGGTTTTTTTTCTGAGCAGTTTTAGGGCCAACCTACTGTCATTTTAGTCTACTGTGGTTGCATAATTTAAATTGGTTGTAATGGCAGAAGTTTTTTTTTATCTTAATGCATTAAGATTAAAAAACCTTTGGTGTCCAGAAGCCCCCAGCGATGTTGCACAAGAGACTTGGCTGGCTGAGACAGCAGTGTGGCACCATTGGCTCCCTCTTCTGTCAATCAGTCAGTAAGCCAATGAGGAGAGAAAGGGGGTTAGTCAGGCTGTGGCTCCGTGTCTGAATGGACACAGGGAACTGTGGCTCTGTCCGGGTGCCCCCATAGCAAGCTGCTTGTTGTGGGGGCACTCAATAGGAGGGAGGAACCAGGAGCACCGCAGAGGGACCCGAGAAAAGGAGGATCTGGGCTGCTCTGTGCAAAACCACTGCAGGTAAGTATAACATGTTTGTTATTTTTAACAAAAAAACAAGACTTTAATATAATTTTAACCATGTATTGATTGCAACACATAATTTCCTTATAGCACTGTAGCATTCGATTAAAATACTACATGCAGGTTATCTTTTATTTTGTACAAAATCTGGCTTCAATAGGGTATTATAGGGTCTTTATTTATTTAGGTTTTTTTTCATGTTCATATGGTCCTTTTCTAAGTTTGGGGTGCTCAAAATGCATCATTCACCTGTGGCTGACCATCTGTTCTTGGAACTGACTTTTGTTTAAAGGATCACTAAAGAATTTTTAATTTTTTTTAAAATAACAAACATGTTATACTTACCTCCACTGTGCAGCTTGTTTTGCACAGAGTGGCCCTGAACCTAGTCTTCTGGGTCCCTCGGCAGTTGTCTCGGCTCCCCCCGCAAGGACTCTAAACCTTAATGTGAGTGAGCTCGCATGGTGTTGAGTGCTTGCGGGCGCGCTCCCGTGATACAGCCGGCGGCCATAGCCGCTCACTGTATCACTCAGCCCCGCCCCCGGCACGCCACCTCATTGGATGTGATTGACAGCAGCGCAAGCCAATGGCTGCGCTGTCTTCAATCAACCAATGAATGAGCCGGGAAGACAGCCGAAAAGCCTGCTCGTTCACGGTGTGGGACTTTTGAGGGGTCAGGTAAGTAATCGGGGGGCGGGGCTGGGGGTCCAATAATACTCTGATGTTCTTTCACCTTAATGCATACATTTACCTCTACAACCCCTTTAAAGTGGTTATAAAGGTAAAAAGATTGTTTACCTTAATGTATTCTCTGCACTAAAGTAAAAAAATAAATATAATTCTGCTCCACTCAGCACCCCTCCTTATCTCCCTCAGCCCCCCGCCCCCTTAAACAATTACATGATCCTGATCTCAATCTGGAGATGTGCCTGTCTGCAGCAACTCTTCTCCCCTCTCTCTGCTGCCAGGAGGGAGCTGAGGTGGGGCCAAGCTGTGCTGTGTGTCTATAGATACACACAGCCCAGCTCAGGATCGAGCCTGCTTGTCTGCCCCCATAGCAAACCGCTTGCTATGGGGGCAAACAGAGAAAAGGAAGAGGAGAGAGCATCGGCAGGGTGCACCAGAAGAGGAGGTTTGGGACATCTCTGTGCAAAACAATAGTATGACATATTGGTTATTTAAAAAAAAAAAAAAGCTTTTCACTTTAAAATTATCTAAAAGTAAGCTTTTTTTTTTCTTTGATAGAGTAAGGGAGGGTTATAACCCCTGTCTGATTTTTTTTGTCACTCTGTGTCCCATTGGAGAGAGTTCCCTTCACTTCTTGTTCCATAGTAAAAACAGGAAGTGAGAGGATATCCATCCAAAGTGAGGACATTTTTTGTCACCAGAACTACTGTCCCCATTGGAAGATAGCTCCTCTACTTGTGATTTGGAATTTTCTTTCACTTTCACTTTCTGTGATAACAGTAAACTGGACAAATATAGGGGCACAGACGGGGATTCTAACCTCTCTCCACTCTATCCAAAGCAAAATGTTTTGCTTTTAATTATACTTTTAAAGAATGTTGTTGCATAGTTTAAAAGTGCAAAATCAGAGTGTACCTAAACCACCTCACATTGTTTGATTCACATTCACTGTGTCCCCACAATACCTGTATTAAATAATAAACGTTAGCCATAGTCTTGTTAAAGTGGATGTAAACCCACTCTCATCCTTTCTAAACTACTGCCATAGTGCTGATCTATAAGGATATAGATGCCTCCTGCATGTATCCTTACCTGTCAAATATCTCCCCTCTGTCTGTTGTAAGAACTGAAGAACTGCAGATTCTGTGGGTGGATCTGTTGTCTGGAGCTCGGTGGGTGGAGTCGTGATGTCAGTAGACTCCTCGCCAACCTTTACACTTGCCTTGTCAACATGCATTTTGTCCTGTGTATTTCTTACACTAAATTCTGCTATGATCACTAACATCCAGTCAAAATCCAGAAAAGTAACCACATGACTTCAGAAAAGGAGTGGGGGTGGGAATTAAAAAAATAATGCCTTTCTCCAGGCTAGTGCATGAGAAATGTAAAAAACCTGTCATTCACAGCAAGGGGGAGGAGCGGACAAAAGTTTTCTCCTGTTTGTCCGTTTATTTCACTGAAAAAATGAAAAGAGGATTGCTCAGAGCTGGATTAACTCTTTGTGGCAATACTGGGCACAGATGATAGGAAATCTTTTACTCTACATTGTGACTTGCTGAATATAGACAGTTCTGCTGTTGGCCAATTTTTACACATCTGTATCTGAGGTCTTACACTCTAATTATTTGTACAAAAACATTTGCTTGTGTCTTGTTTCTCAACTTTTGGGAGCCATTCCCACTGATGCAAATCTGTTTAGCCACTAGCTAGTTTCTATCAAAGCAGCCCTAATACTGCTTGATGAAAACCCATGTGTCGCTGCTAAATCATTAAAGTATTTAAAGATGGAAATCAGAAGAGATGGGTTTCTCTCTATGGGCCAGATTCAGGTACCTTGGACGTATCTCTGCGTCGGCGTAACGTATCCAATTTACGTTACGGCGCCGCAAGTTTTTCAGGCAAGTGCTTTATTCACAAAGCACTTGCCTGTAAAGGTGCGGCGGCGTAGCGTAAATCACCCGTCGGAATTCAAATTCGGCGGGTAGGGGGCGTGTAACATTTAAATGAAGCGCGTCCCCGTGTCAAACGAACTGCGCATGCGCCATCCGTAAAAAATATCCCAGTGTGCATTGCTCCAAATGACGTCACAAGGACGTCATTGGTTTAGACGTGAACGTAAATGACGTCCAGCCCCATTCACGGATGACTTACGCAAAATAAGTAACTTTTTTAAATTTTCACACGGGAACGACGGCCATACCTAACATTGGCTGTGCCTCAAATAGCAGGGGCAACTTTACGCCGGGAAAAGCCTAACGTAAACGTCATAAATTTACTGCGTTGGCCGCGCGTACGTTCGGGAATTCGCGTATCTAGCTAATTTTCATACTCGATGCGGAAATCGACGGAAGCGCCACCTAGCGGGCAAAAAAGAGTTTAGTTTAGATCCGTTTAGAGACTTACGCCTGTCGGATCTAATGAATATCTATGCGTAACTAAGAATCAGTCGCATAGATACGACGGCCCAGATTAGGACTTACGACTGCGTACATGGCGCTGCACCGTCGTAAGTCCTTTGAGAATCTGGGCCTATGTTTTAATTATTCTTGCAGGAAGGAGGACTTATTGGGGAACCCTGTTGTGTTTTCTGAGATTGGTCATTTATGGAATTATTTACTTAATCTAGTTTTGTGTTGTAGAATTTTCAGCAAGCTTTGTACATGATTAGCCATTCAACTAAGTTGGATTCTATAAATGTGTAACAGGGGACTATAGCTCTTTTTACTGCATTAAAAAAAAGAGAGAGACATTGTAGATCAGTGAAAAACCATCTAATGTTTATTTTAGATAATCTGTTGGGAATAAATGTTAGTAATTGAAACAATATGTTTATTTTATTGAAAGGCTTAAACATTCCCAGTATTTTGGCATCTCTATTAACACACAAAATCTATACGTACTTATTTGGATTTGCAATAGTATAATTAATGCTTCCAGCATTGATTTCAGAAGAGCACTTTCTTCAAAGGCTCTTTACAGATCTCTAGTGGATTAGGAATAAGAACTTTTTTACATTTCTGATACCATTTGCTCAGATATCCATCCAGCCCATTTGTTTTGTTTTTTCAAAAAGTATTTCAGCTGTCATGGGCTCTTCAAGTTCTAATTATTGGTGCTGACATGTAGATGTGGAGGTTTTATTATATCGTATTAGACGCTCAAATTCTAGTTAGTGTTGAATTTAGGGTTTTCTTTAATTTGGGAATGTGATGATCTGCTGGCTATATTTTCTTTGCTAATAAAGTAAGTCAGACTTTTTTGAGTTAAAGTAGGACTCTGACCAGGCTTTGGCCATTCAGATATGTACATATTATTAAGAAATACAAATATGCTTTAAAACAAGCCTCTGTGAACCTCTGTAGTTGCAGACACTATGGATTAATTAAAGTGGACCTTTCAATAAAAAGCAAGGGCTGCATTAGTCTTCTTTCACACTGGGGTACTGCAGGCGTTAGGGGTAAGTTTTAGCAGTGCTTTACTGTAATTTTAGCGTTGCTTTTCGGCTTTTAACCCCCGCTAGCGGCCAAAGATAGGGTTAAAAGCACCTATGTTGCACTGCTGCCGAATCGCTTTGAAGGCTTTTCAGCTCAATGGGCAGGGCTTTCACACTGGTGAGGCTTGAGAGGCAATTTCAGGCGCTATTTTTTGCGCTAAGAACCTGAATGCGCCCCAATGTGAAAGGGGTCTTACTGGTTGCCTCTACCCCAAAATACATTAAAAGTTCTCACCTTACTCCCAGGTTCTGGACACTTCCTGTTTCCTGTTACTTACATTACTGTACCTCACAGAGGGATCTTAGGAAAATTCTGTATTCTAATACACATGAAAAAAAAGTGCTGTACTTTACAGGTGCCTGTTATTATGGGATCCTTAACTCCCCAGGAAGACCCTCTGATGTCACCTTTCTTCCTTGAGCACCAGGAAGTGGGGGACAGCCATATAAACAGACTTTGCTTTTTTTGTTGAAATCGAATGTACCAGGTTCATTCAGGGTTGCTAAAAAGTTGTATATATCTATGGCAAGATCCCTGTTCCCTGGCACTTCCTGGGAATGAGGGTGCATGTGACGCTCTCCTCTTCCTCCCAAATTAAGCAAATTCTCAAAGTATCATCACATTGAGCAAAGAGAGGTTTATTAGCCTTGTGTAAGCTCCAAACAAGACTAACACAGGGTTATGTTCTTTACTCTGCTTCTGTGGGTAAATAGGACAAAGAACTTCTTATTTGCCCTACATGGTCAACGTAGATGTTTACTTTATACCCTGATTTCCAATAGTTAAAACCTGATCACTTGAATCAATTGAAACATTTACCATTACTATACTTTTTTTCACAGCATTATGTATTACTACAGTACAGGTGCACTTTAAACCAGGGAAATACACAGACCTTTAAAGGGTATATTGTCTGACCTATGCTTCATATACTTAGTGTTAGAAGCATTTTATACTTTAATAGCTATTTACATAATCACATCGTAAGCAGAGCTCTTCCAGTAACTACGGGCGAGATTAAAGAGGTCTCTAATGTACTTGTTGCCCATGTTCCAGCTTTCATTTGCCTAATTAAACATCAGTTACAGTAATATTTGAAAGAGGTGTGAAAATGGAAGAATATGCATTGTAGGGTTTCCATGAGGTCTGCCAGATGCTGAAGGTGTACAGTGCTTGGCATTGTGCCTTCTGCCGAACACCTGGGGCAAGTGTCACTTTATAATGAAATACATTCAGTAGTATGTAATTTCTAACTAATTGTATAATACCTGGGTTCATTAAATCTATAAATGTTACTATAATTACCACTTACTAGCATTCTTATGTCTGACCCTTGAAATGCTAACACCATTGTTAATTTCTTTGCATAAATATATGGCAAAAAATAAAAGATTGTCCTAATTAAAGTGAAATATGAGGCCCTATTGGGAATTCTATTTTAAACAACAGTTTTACAAACCTATTCTTTCACTATTGGCTAGAAAAGGGGGTCAGTTAGTGCTAATGACTTGGAAGAATAATTGGTCACATCCCTGTCTGAGAGACACATTAACAATAACAGCAAAAGCCCAGAAGGAGTGTAAATGAATCCATTGGAACAAGACAAAATTTAGCTTTATTTCAGCAAAAAGCAGCAACTTTTCCCACATTCTCCAGTTTCTACCAATTTGATGCTATCATCATGTGAACACCAACTTCTCAGACATCATTGTAATGTTCACTCACAAAGCATACAGTACAGTACATAGATCTTCTACTTGTGTTCTATTCCTTTGGTATCATGTTGGCTTGTTCAGAGAATACAGCAACTTTAAAAAAAAAAAAGCTCAACCAAACTTTTAGTTTGAATCAGGTAAATACATTTCAGGTACATATACATGGACAGGTAAATAGCATTAAAAAAAAAAGAAGTCGGCAATGGTAGCCTCCATAATTTTCTCAGTGCAGGTTTCTTTTAAGGCTGGACATTCGTATGGTATAATCGTATGAGATTAATGCTGAAGCATTATGTGTAACTTATTCTTTTGGCAAATTTGAATCTGGTAGAATAAAGAAATAATTGTTGTATACTAATTTCAATAGCACACTGCACCCAATAACAAATATTGAAACTTTGCCTGTTGCTATAGTGTCTGTCCTTAGATGTTAACAATAAAATATTGACAAAAAATTATGAAATAGATCATTTACATTTACTGTATATACTCGAGTATAAGCCAGCCCGAATATAAGCCGAGGCACCTAATTTTACCACAAGAAACTGGGAAAACGTATTGACTCGAGTATAAGCCTAGGGTGTCCATCTTCATGCCTCACTGTGCCTCACTTTGCCACACTGTGTCCATGTGCATGCCTCACTGTGCCCATGCCTCACTGTGTCCATGACTAGACTGACGTTTAACATGGGAGTCTATGGAAAGGGCTTTGAAAAATGTGTGCTCCCCGGCTGTAGGTTCCCCGAACAACAAACTTTGCACACTTGTAGAGGAAGAGTGGGGCTACATGTGTGCCAAGGTCCGGGAGATCAGGCGCAAAAAGGTGACTCAAGTATAAGCCGAGGGGGGCATTTTCAGCACAAAAAAATGTGCTGAAAAACTTGGCTTATACTCGAGTATATACGGTATTACATTTGCATTATTTTGCTGTTCTGGCTTAGTGGAGAGAAATTTGAGTTTTAAGTTATTCTTCTTTAACCAATTCTGATTAAGCACCTATATACCCCTTATGAACTAGATCAGTGGTCTCCAAACTGTTGAACCCGGATATGGCCCCTTGTTTGCTTTTATCTGGCCCTTGGGACATTTTCCCCCCACCATCAGCAACAGTGGGGCAAAGTTCCTGCCACTGGCAATGGGACACTATTCTTCCCACTGACACGAATGACACGAATGATGGGGCACTATTTCTCACAGTGATACCAATGATGGGGCATTATTCCTCCTACTAATACAAATGATGGGACATTGTTTATTCCCAATGGTGCCAAGCCATTTTCGTCCCCCACTGGTCACAGTCTCACCCTCCTAAAGTTTGAAGGACAGTAAACTGGCCCTTTGTTTATAAAGTATGGAGACTAGAGCAAATTTTCAACCACAAGCAAAAAGCAAAGAAAAATACCAAGTTTTTTAATTTTGGCAAACATGTGACTTACTTCCCTACCTCCTATGTGAATGTGTGGAGACTGGGAGAGATTTCTAACTCAAATGGAGTGGCTGTGGAAAGAAGTGAAACTCAGTATGTGCATCCAGTATTAAAGTGAACTGTTTTGTTCTGCATGTGCAAAGCATAGGTTCACTGTACGTTTTTACACATGGAGGAATCATAATATTCAAAAAAGGAGGACACATGTCCCTAAGCAATCCTCAGCATACACAGTTCATTGCATTTAAGGCAGAATATTATTACAGGCTTTGAGGCAGTAGAACCTAAAACAAACATAAATAAACCAGCCAAGAGTCTGTCATCACCATTCTAGCCCTACTGCTGTGCTAACACTAGCACTACTGCCATGCGAATGCTAGCATCAGCATCATGGTAGTGCTACTGCCACTGACAGATACCTATCTGTTTTGTTTTTGTTTGTAAATAAAATGGCTGGAGATCCTGGAAAGATCATCAGATGCAGTAGGTTGTCGTGTCAGCAGACCATCATCATCAGTGGGTGAATCATCCTGATTCCTAATCAACATGGATCTATATTACTGGATGACATGATTGATGTTAGATTTAAATTGGGGGGCATTTTCTAAAACAATACTTTGTTCACGGGGTGGGTATTTTTGATTGCTATTTTTTCCCTAATGCCCAGTACACACGATGAGATTATCGGACGAATGATCATCCATTTTTTTTGCATGCTAATCTCAGGTCGAATCTGATGAGTTTACTAAAGTCACGAAAATTCTCGTACGACAGAATAAAAATTCGGAAGTGATGTCATGTGTTGTAATGCTTTGTATTGCATTTTCGAACAACTGTACTGAATAAACCAAAATCGTACGATCTGGCATTGTCCGAAAAAAAATTCTGTGAATGTCTGATAGAATAATATCAGATGAACTGTCATGATTGGCTCTCGAAAACTCTGTACTAACGATCTGATTATTGTACGATCGCTTCAAAAGCGGCATTTTTCATGCGATTTTCGGATCGAGTCTTCGGGGCATAAGGGTCCAGCACACCATTTACAAAAAATGTATAAATAAAATAACAATGTGGAGTCCTCCTAATAAAAGCTTGAATGGCCAGGAAGGTGGGGGCAATAAGTATGCAGCCCCACTTCCTTACCCATGCCAGGCCACATGCTCGCAACATTGGAAGGGTACCTTGCAAGGTTAAGGGGGAGGGGCAGCAAAGACTATCCCCCTCCTGCAAAGCACCATGTCCCCTTGTTGATGGGGACAAGGGCCTCATCCCCACATCTTGTTCCTAAAAATTAATGTGATGTCTGCGAGGGCCCCCAGATATCTTCTATCCTCTTATGTAAATGAGTAATGGGTACATACCCCTTGTTACTCATTTATAAAATGTAAAAATAAAACACCCAGAGAGTGAAAATGTCCTTTATTGAAACCACCCCTAACTGACATGTTCCAACTGATATTTCTGCACAAACATGAGCCAATGGTTCAAGCAAGCGAATTGACCAAGCATGTTCAACCACCCCTACTGATCTATAATAGGCCTGTCGCAACAAATGCCAAGAAAGTAAAAAATAATACATTTAAACATAACAAAATAGTCCATTGCTTGGACAAAAACAGCTTGTTTTCTTACATATTCCAGTTTCTTCCTATATGATGTTATCGAGATAGATGGCTAGCAATTCAGACATCATTGTAATGTTCCCTCAGAAAGTATACACAACTCCTTTAATAGTGTTCCATTGCATTGTTAAGATATTTCCTTGTTTAGAAGATACAGTAAACACTTGGGTTACTGGATGAAAATGATGTGAGAGTAACATAAAAGTCTAATTATTAAGGCTGGAAATGAAGTCTATTATACACACT
Source organism: Rana temporaria (assembly GCF_905171775.1). Taxonomy (NCBI): domain Eukaryota; kingdom Metazoa; phylum Chordata; class Amphibia; order Anura; family Ranidae; genus Rana; species Rana temporaria. The sequence goes on along the minus strand of NC_053491.1, from coordinate 77,077,462 downwards.
CCTGTAAGGAGTTACGAGAATGGCTATTTAGCAACTAGATTTAAAGTGTTAGCTTTAAACAGGATATGAAGTGTTTATTGAGTGTATGAGTACTATTATGTCTATTGGAAATCTTAAATAATATGAATGAAGGAAATACAGAGACAGATTCCAAATATGTGGATCTGTGTGGTACATACATAGATAGATAGGCACGTAATGTATGAAATCCAAATATCGGTGACATCTTTTAAAATTAGTTTAAACAGGCAGAGTGGTTATGGTGAAGCATGCAGTATTTACATAACCGCATATTTGACAACTTGTAACTCACAGAAGAACTTGGCTTGGTGACATTTATATTCTAAGGCTAGCCCTTTCACACTGAGGGCGTATTGCAGACGCTATAGCATTAAAAATAGTGTCTGAAATCCTCCCTCAAACAGCTGCTCCATTGTCTCCAGTGTGAAAGCCTGAGGGCTTTCACACTGGAGCGTTGCGCTAGCAGGATGATAGAAAAAGTCCTGCTAGCCGCATCTTTGGAGCGGTGAAGGAGCGGTGTGTTTACCACTCCTCCACTGCTTCTGCCCATTGAAATCAGTGGAACATTGTGGCTATAGCGCTGGCAATGCGCTCCTGCGGGCAGTTTTAACCCTTTCTCGGCTGCTAGCAGGGGTAAAACCTCCCTGCTAGCGGTCAAAATGTGCCGCAAATCGACCCATAGTGTGGGCGGTAAAAATAGCAGAGTTTTACCGCTGACGCTATGGGCGGCTCAGTGTGAAAGAGGTCTAAACAGGGTAAAGGAATCTGAGCTGTCCACTATTGTATTTAGGCATCCGCAGCACCTCTACAGCTGCCTGAATACCTTGTCACTGCATCTTCCATCAGATTTTTAACCGCTTCCTGATATTTTAATGGGGGCACCTGTTTCAGTGACAACATCCACTGTTACTTTGTAGAGATTTGATCCTACTGCCTGCTTCATCTTTGGGACAGAAAATAAGGGTAATGGACAGCAATAAATAAACTGACAGGGTTTTATACCTTCCCCTCACAAAACTTAAAAATAGATACTCACAATTTTGCAAGTTAAAAGGGCATTAATGCTGGCAGGAACTATTGTGGCATTCTGCTATCTTTGCTCGACCGGTTTCGTCTGCTGACGTCATCTGCAGTGCTCCAGATGACATCAGGAGACGAAACCGGACGAAACTGGTTGAGCACAGATAGCAGAATGCCACAATACTTCCTGCCAGCATTAATGCCTTTTTAACTTTTAAAATTGTGAGTACCTAATTTTAAGTTTTGTTAATAAACTATTTTAAAAACGATAAGACACTATTTGGGGCTTTTTCTCCTGTACATGAGCCATACTGAAAAAACATCAGCAGCACAAGGGATGTTTTTGATCGCCAGAGTGCTACACAGTGGCATACACTGTGAAGGCTTTCATACCCCAAGAGCGGGTGGAAAATCTGGTGAGTGTGGGCTTTGCAGGGGCACGGATTGCAGTGACCACCTACTGAAAGAAGAGTGTTACTTTCACTGGGCACCAAGCACGCATTAAATCATTCAGCACGTGTGGGAAAATTCAAGATTTGTTTTTACCTGCCAACATGGACTTTTATGTGATTACACAAGTTGTTTATAACACAATATATGCACCTTTTTGTATTGCACTAATTGATCATTTACTGTGATATTTGACATACTGCACTATTGCACAAGCTGCACGTATGCACTTTAAAATATTTTAATATTTTTCAATTTCTATATTTAAATGTGCCATTTTAGGTTATCCATGGGAATTCAATAGAATAGTGCCCCATCTACAATCTCTTTTTCTCATACACTTTACTTTTTACATACACTAAGGTGGCAGTAACACGTAGAGGCTCCAGTTTTATTTTATTTCCCTTGGAACGATATATATATATATAGTATATATAGCTCCTGCTAGTATACATATTCCATAGAATAGCGGAATCATACAATACTGCAAAGTAGTGCAGGGACTACTTTGAAGTCAATACGACTTGAAGTCCTACTAATATAAATAGTTGTCATTGGAAATCATAGGGGATGACTTGTCATGAAACTTTTAAGTCCCAAGTCGCAGGACAAGTCATACAAGTGTGAAAGGGGCCAGACACAGCAGTGCCTACTCACAGTGCATAGTGAATATGTGTCACAGAATTCAAGGAAGTAAAGTCATTTTACAAACATCAAGATCATTCAGATCTAGGGGTAGGAGATCAGGAGTTGCTAGAAATATGTACAATTTAAATTGGAAATTAATATATGATTTTATGTTTTGACCATTGATACACTTTATTTATTTTTTAATTTGCACCTTAGTCTATCTTTATATTTTTCTCTTTCAGTTGCCTGAACAACTTCATTTATACTAGCAGAGGAAGGGGCAGCACTGCATGCCAATCAGGCTCTACCACAATACATAGTGTTCAGGTGTCTGATTGATAGGATGCAAGAGCAAGGGGTTCACCATTATAATGGTGATCTTATTGTATTATCCGATACCCGGCTGGGATGCTCATGGATCCAGCTGTATTGCTTTGTCTGCAAAACGACAGAACCTGTCTGTGCCCTCTGGCAAGGGTATCTGTATCAGATATGCACCAATGAAAATGTGAATTTTTTGGGGAGCAAGCAAGACAGTTCTCACTTACATACAGTATTTCAGTATTTTTGCATGTACACAATTTGATGCAGATGTCAGCAGAGCTTCGCCTCATTCACTAAGCTAAAGAGAAATTCACTTTACTAAGTGAACAGCTTATTTGACTTTAGTAAAGCAACCCAGTGGGTTGCTGGCTTTCCAGAGCCTGCCATTGGTCACAAGTAAGCACTGACTATACCCGTATTTCTGTCCTCAGAGGTTCACTTTAAAAGGAGCTGGAGTTGCAATTATGGCCCTAAAAACTACTAGATTCCAAAAACAATGTCATTAGGATAAAATAGTGTTCTGCTATGCTTAAAATGCCATGCATATTTCAGTGAATTAAGTTATTATATACTGAACATTTTTATCAATATTATTTTTTATGGGGAAACACTTATAGTGATCTGTCCACAATTGGTAAGTGTCTAGAAGGGTCAAATGACTCTTTTATAGAAATATATGTCGGCTGATTCTGAAAATGTACAATTCATTTCATGGCTGTTATATTTCCAGGCATCCATCTTTCGACAGCTTGTTTAATAATTCCAATGTAGATCTCAGAAATATTACACTGCATTTTTCAGGCTGCATATGAACATTGGATTTAGCCACATATAAACACCATGTTCAATATAAAGCCAGTCTAAATATGGGATGTATAGTGCAAAAATATTTAAATTGTAAGCTCTCTGTACTATTGTAGATTAATATAAATTTACTTATACACATGCTGGGGGGACATCTCGACAAATAATTTTATACCTTAAGAACTTGTAAAGGCAAAATAAAAAGTATAATTGCAGTAAATCTCTTCAATACATGTACATTTCCCCAAGCATTATTAATTTACAGACACTGACCCAGACAGAAAAATACCCTTTGATCTGCCAGAAATGTACTTGGCTCCTAAGTTCTGTTTTGTAGACTCAGTGGTGTCAGCCCTACCCAATATCATTTGCTAAAATTACTTCTCCTCTCAGATCTCCATAACATAAAGTCAATTTTGTCTGTACTTCAAAAACTAGGAGGGCTCCTTAGGACAACACAACACATGTGAAGAGGACACAAAAAGCACAATTTTTTTTTACCAGTATTGAACATGTCACCATTTTTCTAGGTAAATACTAAATATATTTCCAGACTGACTCCATGGTAGCATACATATGGGTTAACCCCTCCTTTACTCCTTCCCATAAATCTTTGCTCTGAGCCAAAGGCTGCATTCTTTTTTTGTCCTTCTACCAAGGACCAGTTTGGTTATTTGACTACCTGAAGTTTTTCCTCTAGGCGATCAAGACTGGCCAACGGCGACCACTGGGAAGACAGGTCGTGATACTCCGATAAGCCTTAGCTATTAGCAGGATATAGAGTGGGCAAACGGAAGAGGCGCTGGAAGATCTGAAGCCTTGCCATTGGCAGGCAAGCGGCATAATGGCCAGATAGCCCAGCTATTAGTGGGTGGCCCTATTTGCCCCAAATCCAGCATGATCAGCCTACCTGGCCCAATTTGCTCATGGAAGCAGGGTTGAATTGCAGATTGGTGTTCATGCCGTGTGCGGTGATGTATACTTTTATATTACATAGTCCATGGCAGAAGTTTGTGTGTTTTTCTGTTTGTCTGTTTTCTTCCCTGGCTCTATTGTCTTCCAGTCTGTGGCAGCTGGAGCACATTGGTGTTTCAAGTCGCTGCTTTCTCTTGCGGCTGGGCATCCCTGGGTTACTCCTACCCAGGGGCTCAGCACATTCATGCTGTGGGTGGCGTTGGCATAATTTTAGGTGAGAAATTCAATCAGCGGTCAGTACTGTTGATATTGGGATTTCTCTATGGACAGCTTGCAGCAGTTTCCCTAAATGCTGTGTGCAATCACCACAGGCCTATGCTCTGCATTAACAGCCTGGTCTGCTGTCTCTGTGTGATTCTGCTATGATTTGATCACCTGTGCAGGTTGTCTGTTTGTCTGCAGTTTCACACTGTGGATGTTTCACTGCCCCCTTGTGGCCAGCCATTGTGTAGCAGGTATAAGAGGGTGGGTTTAGCCCCTTTCTTTCCTTGTTGACCTGGGTACTTATTTGGGTTTTTTAACCATTTCCTTTCTATCCTAGTTTACTACCTCATTAGGTCACAACATTCCTCTTCCAGATGTATTTGGCATAGGTAACCACCATGGTCCAGCCTTCATAGTAGAAGCTATAAATACTCCTTTATGCACCCACCACTATGTCAGCTGCTCTAAGGAGGGAGCCTGCTGGGGATGCAGGACTCTGGTCCCAGAGGACAAGTCTCTGTGTGAGCTATGCTAAGCCCAGGTGGTTGGAAACATGGGATGGTGATTTCCATCAAATAGAATCTCTGGTGAGTCACATGGTGCAAGAATCTCATAAGAGTGGAATACAAACCACACGCAAAGTTCAACAGCCATTACCATGTGTTCTCCCACCAGGATGACCAGGAAGAACTGGAACTGTGCCAACCAATCCATCCATCTATAAACACCTCAGACAGTGAGGCAGAGGGAGCTGAGTCTCTTTACCCTTGTAACACGTTTTGTAAGCACATTGGGCTCTGTTTTTCTCTAGTGCGACTTGTCATGCAACTTTGGACACATAGGGTCACACGACAAGTCAATGGCACCCATTCAAATCTATGCAACTTAAAGTTGCAGCAACTCTGGAAAGGTCCCTGCACTACTTTGGCTTGACTTTTGATGCATCTTTGATCCAGAAACTGTAAATTTGGTGCGACTTTGGGGTTGCAATAGTGGAGATGCAGCCTTAGAGAGAGTGCTCTATTTTCCCCATTCCTAACAGAACTAGGGAACATCATTTTGGATGAGTGGAGCAAGGTCGTGAGATATACCTCCCTTCTGAGCAAACATGTTGCTTTTTCTTGGAAGATGCAGTGAATAGCCTGAAAGTCTGCCTGGGCTCTTGTGGCCATGTTTAAAAGGATGAAAATGTGGATGGAGAATGTGGACTCAGTATTCAAGAGAGGTTTCAGAAACTATGTAGTTCTGGAGCCAGGGCTAGTATTGGAATGGATTCCATAGTGAGACTCCAATTGACATCATGTGCATATTGGCATGGGTTATGCTCTTGTCAGTTACAGCAAGTGAGTGCTATAGCTAGGGCCTGGGCTTGCTGATCCTGCCTCTAACAGGCTTAATAAAGCATTTCCTTTGAGGGAGCTTCATCTTTGGCAAGCTGGATAGCACCGCAACCCGGGCCACAGTTGGCAAGTTGAGGTTCTGCCTCAGGACCGGCGCCTTAGCAGTTACTGATGAATGTTTGCAGTAAAATATAGTATGCAATATATAAAATGTGTATATGCAATACACTCTTGGAATAATGTTTGGTATGTGTGTGAACTGTAAATGTTATATAAAAGTTCAGTTTGTGCTCAGCATATTACATCATATTTTATATATGTATATTTTTATTTTTTCATTTTGCGGTGGATTTGTCATAAGCTGGTAAGAATGCTGCTGAAGATGAATGGCACACAATCTTTCTAGTGACATGTATAACTTCCAGGAGTCTCAAAGGCCAAGGCAAAACCTAAATTAATTTTATAATACTTTTATCATTTTCATCTCTACTGATTTTGCTTTGTGGTTGTATTGTGGTTTTATTATTCCTTTTTTTAACGTACAAGCATGATGACATTTTTAGCAACAGCAGGTCATGTCTAATAAGATTTTTTATCATAATATAAAGCAGTAAAGCAGCTTTGAATTTCAAAGTAATACAATTTATCTTTGAAACTCTTTCTATATTTTTCTGCTAGCCCTCCGAAGTCGATCGGGTAGATCAATCATCAATGGAAACTGGGCAATTGACAGACCTGGAAAATATGAAGGTGGTGGAACAATGTTCACTTATAAGCGACCAAATGAAATATCAAGCACAGCGGGTGAATCTTTTTTAGCTGAAGGACCAACCAATGAAGCGCTTGATGTTTATGTAAGTACAAGATATTAGCTTTTAAATTCTACATCAAGGAACTACTTGTGTAAAAGACAGATAGATGACAAAATATTGAATTCAGAAACAAAGCTAGAGAGCATTATGAAAAAGGTGGACAGATGCAATTTGAGGCCAGCTAAAGTGGGTTTAAATGATGGTATACAGTATACTCACTGGTTATTCTTTGTATCAAGCAGCATTGGGACAGATTTACTAAAGGCAAATACAGTGCAGTTACACTCATTTTCCCCAGAGCTTAGTAAATGAATGCTCTATTGATTTGCATTCCCCAATTGTGTTCAAGCTTTTTTTTTAATCTTCCTGGCAACTGATTGGATATTCTTTACAAAGTGAGGCTTTTGTGGGAGGAGTTTCGGACCTCTGTAACTTTTACACAATATCTATGAGCATGACCGTATACTGTATTTATTGGCGTATAACACTCACTTTTTTACCCTGAAAATAGAGGGTAAACTGTGCCTGCGTGTTATACGCAGGGGGCTGTGGAATGTTTTTTTTTTCTGAAACCTCCCTCTTAGGCCTCGTACACACGTCCGAGGAACTCGACGGGCAAAACACATGCTTTTGCTCGTCGAGTTCCTTGTGAAGCCACCGAGGATCTCGGCGAGCCGAAATTTCCCATTGAACAACGAGGAAATAGAGAACATGTTCTCTATTTCCTCGCCGAGATCCTCGTCGGCTTCCTCGGCCAAAAGTGTACACCTGCCCGGGTTTCTCGGCAGAATTCAGCTCTGATCGATTTTCTGGCTGAATTCTGCTGAGAAACTCGGTCGTGTGTACGGGGCCTAAAATTTAGGGTGCATGGTATACGCCTGTGCGTGTTATACGCTGATAAATACGGTACTTATTTTCCCCTTCCCTCCTTTTTTTGTGTGGGTGATGAATGTTAGTTTAATAGTTATATGTTCATGTGGAGTTTATTGTATTGATTGAATATGGAAAAGAATTAGCAGAGTAAAGGTATTAATAGATAGCTAGAGACGAACCTATGACTTTTGGAGTTTGGAGAATTCAGGTAAAAACTTGAATTTACAGTACATTAAGGCCTTGGCTCTGAGGGGGAAGTTATGGGTACAATAAAGATGGTGGAGTACAGTTAGACGAAGATATACTTTTAACAGTGTATTGGTTTCTTTTTTTCCTTGATAATGTATTATACTGTCCAACTTTACAAGTTTGATTATTGTATTTTTGTATGTTGTCAAAATTTATAAAAAAGGAGATTGAAAACAAAGTGAGGCTTTACCACATTTACTAAGGAAAATTAGTGCAACTGCACTTGTGCAATGTGCACAGTCGATTTGCCTTTGGGAAATCCACCTCAATGGGTTCTGAAGATAAATAATAGATATTTCCTTAACAACTTCAGTCCCGGAGCCATTTTTGCACATTTTAGACCTGAAGATTAGTTCAAATCCGGTGCTTCTGGGTAAAGTTAGGCAGAGGGGTAGGTCCCGGACGGCCACCAACAGAGAGAGAAAGGGGAGTCCTGGTGTCCAGACAGAAGCTTACAATCCCATCACAGCATACACAGGTGCAGAACTTTGTTACAGCAGATCTAACCTCTTTCTAGTCTCCTTCCAGCAAAGCCCTAATTAAACTTTGAATACTCAGATGCTACTTTCAGCACAGGGCTGTTATTTTATATCTAGAGTTTGGCCTAGACCTCAGCCCAAATTGCCGGTGCCAAGTATTGGTCTCTGTCCTGGTACAGGATACAAAAATTCTTGCACTTTCTGCTAAAATGATCTCTAGACCCCTGTATGAGCACAGGAATTCAATAAAAATCAGCTGACTTATTTCACAAAAATGCGATATTTCTGATCTATGTTACAGCTTAAATGACCCCTGGATAGGATAGGGTTAAAACGCAATGCTTGGTTCTGTGATTGGGCAACCTTTCTAAGAACAGTGTGCGACATGAAAAAACGATTCAGCTGAGCAATTTTGAGGCTGATTTTGTTCATTTAGAAGCTGCTGATTCTTCTTTGTCTGGCCTTCTCACATAAAGTATTTGCATATGCTCAGAGTCATAGAAGTATGTAGAGAATTAGAGTGTTTGTTTTGCCTTTGTGAGTATCTGACTAACCTCATCAACACCTTGATCACCAGATTTCTGTTTTGAATTCAAATAGTTATTCACAAAGATTTTAAATATGTAACACAGTGATTGGCCAAAGTGGTTCTAACGGCAGAAGTTTTTTTGTTTTACCTTAGTGCATTCTATGCATTAAAGTAACAATCTTTCTGTCGCCAGTTCCCCCCTAGCCCCCCTTTTCCCACATATATTTACATGAGCGGGATCTTGATCCAGGATCATGCCTGAGAGCTGCAGCGCTGTTCTTTCTCTCCATTCTCACAGGACTCAAATGCAAAAGCATAAGCCATTGGTTCATGCTGCTGTCAATCAAAGCCTGTTAGGAGAGAGAGGGGGCGGAGGAGAGCTGCACTGTGTGTGTTAGTGGATGCACACAGTGTGGCTCAGAATCCAACCCAGGATCCAGCATGCACAAATGCCCCCAAGGCAAGCGGTTCGGAACCAGAAAGCCAGGGGTTCCAATGGGGGACCCGAGGAGAGGAGGATTGGGGCTGCTCTGTGCAAGGTAAGTATGACATGCTTAACATATAACGTACAACAGCAGCACAGTGGTGTAATGGTTAGCACTTTCACCTAGCAGCAAAAGGGTCACTGGTTTGAATCCCGACCATGACACCATCTGCCTGGAATTTGCATGTTCTCCCTGTGTCTGTGTGGGTTTCCTCCCACACTCCAAAGACATGCTGGTAGGTTAATTGGATTTGTCCAAATTGGCCCAATGACCGCACCAGCCAGCAAGACGCTGGCTGCAAAAAGTGCCTTGAGGCGACTCAGTTTGCATCTGTAGCACTATATACAAGTCATTCACTGCATCCTGGCCAGTGAAGGAGCTGGATTAAAAACATCAGAATCTCCCTGCTCACTATGGTCATACGCATTTAGGCCCACGGGTAAGACTGTGTTTATAAGAATTGTTTAACCACTTAAAACCCGGACCAATATGCAGGTTAAGGACCTTGCCCCTTTTTGCGATTACAGCACTGTGTCACTTTAACTGACAATTGCGCGGGCGTACGACGTGGTTCACAAACAAAATTGGCGTCCTTTTTTTTCCACAAATAGAGCTTTCTTTTGGTGGTATTTGATCACCTCTGCGGTTTTTATTTGTTGCGCTATAAACAAAAATAGAACGACATTTTTGAAAAAAAAAACAATATTTTTTAACTTTTTGCTATAATAAATATCCCCAAAAAACATATACAAATATTTTTTTTCCTCAGTTTAGGCCGATACGTATTCTTCTACCTATTTTTGGTAAAAAAAATCACAATAAGCGTTTAACGATTGGTTTGCGCAAAATTTATAGCGTTTACAAAATAGGGGATAGTTTTATGGCATTTTTATTAATATATTTTTTTTTTTACTACTAATGGTGGCGATCAGCGATTTTTTTCGTGACTGCGACACATCTGACAATTTTGACACATTTTTGGGACCATAGTTATTTTCACAGCAAAAAGTGCTATAAAAATGCATTGATTACTGTGAAAATGACAATTGCAGTTTATGAGTTAACCACTAAGGGGCGATGTAAGGGTTAAGTGTGACCTCATATGTGTTTCTAAGTGTAGGGGGGCGGGGCTGGATGTGTGACGTCATTGATCGTCTTTTCCTATATATCAGGGAACAGGCGATCAATGACAGTGCCACTGTGAAGAACGGGGAAGGTGTGTTTACACACACCTCTCCCCGTTCTTCAGCTCCTGTGACCGATCGCGGGGCACCGGCGGCAATCGGGTCCACAGGTCCCGCGGCCACGGTCACAGAGCTTCGGACCGGGTCGCATGCGTGCGCCACCCACGGCTGCGCTCTTAAAGGCAAAGTACCTGTACATGCCTGTGCCCAGCCGTGCCATTCTGCCGACGTATATGTGCAGGAGGCGGTCCTTAAGTGGTTAATAATAATAGTGCTTGTTATACAAAAAATAAATAAAAAATGTATGTCTATAATTACTTTAACCTGTTTACCTACAGGTAGAAAAAAAATTATGTTTACAACCACTTTAACCTGTCTACCTACAAAAGTTTTAATGTTATATATATATTACAGCAACTGAATGAAGAGTGAATATTGTATAGGCCTATGAAAATGACCAGAAGAGAATCACATATATGCACCATTTAAGTCTTTATGTGGTATTATCTTCCATAATGGTCATTTAGTATCCAGGAATAGTTCCTAGATGGGATGATTATTAGCAGGAAGGTATAAAGCATCCTTTACTGACCAATGTGTTGCTACTTAATAGTTCATTAGGTTTTATTTTGAATTCTCTTGGACATTTACAAAAAAAGAAAAAATGTATTAGAGACTGCAGAAATCCCATAGCTGGACTCTAAAATAAAGCTATAAATCTTTGTTGGCAATAAGGGCTGAAAAGCCATTCACTATAAATCTGGTGCCATAATGTAGTGAAGAAAATCATGATGAGCTGAGGACAGACTGATTGCTTTCCTTACACATTTTCTCCAAAATATAAAGAATGGCTTTCAAGTTAATGAAACAATTATTCAAAAAATCTTTAGCGTTTTTCACCCCTGTTGTTTCTCCAGTCAGATCTCATTTCCAGTACAAAAAACATTTTCTCTTTTTTCATTTTCTTTTTTAAATTATTGGGTAAACTAGCAAATAACCTCATGCTGCATGGTGTTCTGAGTATTCTAGCAGTATTTAGCATTTGATAAAGTAGCTTATGATATTAATATTTTACCTTGCTAGTGATGAGTGATCCTCTAAAACAGTCACTGCGGCCACTATTAACACTTTGTCAAGAGTTAAAAAACATCTAGGGCCAGATTCATGTACATCCGCGGCGGCATAACGTATCGACTTTACGTTACACCGCCGCAAGTTTTCAGCGCAAGTGCCTTATTCACCAAGCACTTGCGTGTAAACTTACGGCGGTGTAACGTAAAGCCGTCCGGCGCAAGCCCGCCTAATTCAAATGGGGCGTGTACCATTTAAATTAGGCGCGCTCCCGCGCCGAACGTTTTGCACATGCTCCGTGCGAAAATTTCCCGCCGTGCTTTGCGCGAAATGACGTCGCCCCGACGTAATGTTTTGAACGGTGACGTGCGTTACGTCGTTTGGTATTCCCTGACGTCTTACGCAAAATAAAAAAAAAATTGAAATTCGATGCGGGAACGATGGCCATACTTTAACATGGCTGGTCTAAATGTAAGCCATGAAAAAGCAGGCTTATCTTTGCGACGGGAAAAACCGTCTAGCGACGACGTAACGAACGCGCGTACCTTTGTGGATCGCCGTAAAAGCTAATTTGCATACCCGACGCTGGAAAACGACGCAAACTCCACCCAGCGGCGGCCGAAGTATTGCATCCTAAGATCCGAAGGCGTACGAAGGCGTACGTACGCCTGTCGGATCTTAGCCAAATGCCGTCGTATCTTGTTTGTGAATTACAAATTAAGATACGACGCAGCAAATTTGAAAGTACGCCGGAGTATCAGCAGATACTCCGGCGTACTTAGTATGTGAATCTTGCCCCTAGTGCCTTGCTGTGTGGTCAAAATTAATCTTCAACATGACACACAAAATCTATGTCATGAACATTTAATGCAGGATCTTTGTAAATGTCTGTAGAATTATCCCAGAGGGTAAATTAGTTTATTAATATTTAATTGTGCTAAGACAGGACATAAACAACATTTGAAATGATCATTTAATTCAGTGTAGAACAGAATTGTTTATCTACATTTAGCATTTAAACGGTCTTGCCAGTGTGATATAGATTAGTGTTATTCAGCATTGTTAAAGTTGGCTATGCACTGCTTGAGTTTCATCGAATTCCTGCTGAATCGGAATGGATTTAAACTGTGGGTGGCCTTGTAGGGGGCAGAATTAAAGAAATGCAAAGCATGTATGGCTGGCATAACACATGTACCCCGTTTGCAAAATGCCTTGCTTATTATAATATATGTAGAGCCCAAACTTTTTTACTTTCATTGTGGGCAAAGAGGGGATGGTTAAAATCATTGTCGGCTTTGTTTGTTTTTCTTAAACTGTGTCTCATTAGGAATATTTTCTTTCACGCACTCCTCTGTAGACATTAAAGGAAGTGAAAGGAAATCTCTGCAAAGTGAAGGAAATCCCTTCCTATCACAGAATAAGTTGTCCCTATTTGAAGTTTTCTTCTTTATTTCTGGTATTGTGGCAACTCAAAATGTTGTCTTATCTTTGATAACGAACTAGTATGGTTTTGAGGATGACCCCAGGTAAAAAACTAAATTCATGGTGCAGGAATCCCCTCCAAAATTCTTACAAGATCTATTATCTAACCATACAGCCTGGCTGGCCAGAAACGGTGGAGGGAAGCAAACATGCCTTCCCCTCCTGAACCATTCAAGGCCACATGCCCAAAACATTGGGAGGATTATTTGGCAGGGTACAAGGGCCTCATCCCCACATCCCTGGTTTGGTGGATGTGGGGATCTATTAAGATAAGATATCTCATATTCCCCTTATGTGAATGAGTTAGAGATGTATTATACCCCTAGTTACTCAATGATAAAAAGTCCCATGATGTATCCAACATACATCACATTGTCTAGCTATGTCTCACCAATGTTAATCTCGATAAGTGACATTCTGCTAGACATGACAACCCATGCAAAAACAATCCTCTTTAGAATAAGGGGGCTCCCAGATATCTGCCCCCTTATATGTTAATGAGTAAGGAGTACATAGTACCCCTTGTTACTCATTTACAAAAAAAAGTAAGTAAACACACACCATTGAGAAAATCATGTATAGAAAAAGGTCAGACCATGTAAATCCAACATCAATCACATTGTCCAGTTGTGTAGACCCATCATGAGCCACAATGACGCAATGACCTGCAGACACAAACAAGGTGACCTACGCTGATGATCCTTTCCCACTGGACTCGCAAATTGACTGATGTCATACACATTATATAGTCATTTAGGTCACCCAGTTTCTCAGTCAGCTTGAATACAATGTAAAACAGGCCAGTGGATGGGAAGTCATTCAGTTAGTGGCGTTATCAAAAATGATAACCACAACTCCCCCTATTCCTATCAATGTCATCAAGATATTTATCTCAGTATAAAAATTATTTAATGACCATCAGTTTATTATGTATTATATATTGTGAGTTTTGTTGTTCATACGGAAGTGTGATCAAGAATAGAGACAGGATGTTGTGCATTGGGGGTCCAAAGAAATATCTAATAATTAGCTAATCTGCTATAAATATTTAAGTTTGTGTATAGCAAAACCAATTTTTACTTTATTTTTAGATAGACTAAAAAAAGTTCAGTTTATTCTTTTGCTGTTTGTATCCTTTTGGCAAGATTTTCTTTCACTTCTTGTCCTGGAGATGCAACAAGAAGTTTAAGGACTCTCCAAGTCAGGGACATTTCCATTTTAAACAGTTACAACTCTTACAACAGTTACAACTTGTAACTCAGGTTACAACTCTAATAGCTTTGATTTTCCATCATTTCTATCTATGTGACAATGGTCACCAGGACAGGGAAAGAGGGTGAATCTATCAAGTGGGGGAACAGACTGCAATGAAAACCTGGGTGGGTTCTAATTTTTCCTTAATTTATTTTTATTCATTTAATTTTAGAAGAAAGGATTTCCAAATCCGTAAAATAAACACAATTTATTCTCTCCATTTAAATCCTAAACGTGATTCTGCAATTCAAAATTACACATACACATTGAACAGTATATGTGTTGATATGATAAGACAATATTAAGAAAAAAGAAGAAAAAAATGAACCCTTCCTCATTCTATACAAGGGAACCACACAGAACACATGCCTATACAGTACATGCACTTTAATGACGGATTCACGTAGTTGCAGCTGCGGTTCCCAGCATGGGGTCTGGTGCGTCCCTGTTCATCGGTTCAGGTGCGAATCAGGTCAAAAATGTTGCCTGAATTTGAACCTGAACCGGACCCAAAGATGCACAGGACTCTTTTGGAATGCGAACCACGGCCGTCCTGGACCTGTGTGAACTGGCTCCATTCTGAGAAGGTCAAACTCGCATGTAATGCGAATTGGATGAGAAAAAAAATGCATTCAATTCGCACATATGTGAACCCAGCCTAAAGGACAGTAAACAGTAATCGATTCCTAGGTGGTGTTACCTTGTATTTGAGATGTTAAGCCGGCCATACGTGGATCAAAATCCAGTTCAGCCAGTCAACTTTGGTACAACCAGCCTGTCGGATTTTTCCACATGTGATTACTGCCAGCGGCTATAGTCGCTAGCAGTAATCATTGTATTCTGCTGGCTGGGAAGGCACCCCCCCCCCCCCGTTGGCAGATATACAATACTGCTGCAGGACGGATTCTCCCGTTAACACTGAATGCGTGTGGTGAAAATAAAATTGAGTCATCTATGGCTTGCTTTAGTGAGTGTGTCATAATTTGTATATCCTCAACATGAAGAACATTATGATTTTGTGGTCCTCTGTACATATTCAGTTTCTCTTATTACTACAGTCCACCTTTCTGGTTATGCAATGCAACAACATTGACGTGTTGGTTTATATCAGAAGACATGAGATCATCCCTGGCCCCCTCCCCCCTCAAGAGGCTTTCTCCACACCAGGGAGAAAGCCTTGCATTACTGTGTGTAGTTACAGACAGAAGAACAGGAAGTGAGGATTTCTCAGAAGAAATAAGTTTAATAAATTACCTTTACAACCCCTTTAATATAGGCTTACCTGTAGCATAAAGTGGTTGTAAAGGGTTTACAACCACTTTAACAGTTATAGTCTTTAGCTTTGAAAATATGAATGTGAACATGCTGGAATGTAGTCACAAAACAAGAATTTGGTATAAATTGTACAGCTGCAATGTAATACTATATCAATTCTATATGTGTATTGCCCTAGATCAGTGTTTCTCAATTCCAGTCCTCAGGCCCCCCCAACAGGTCAGGTTTTCAGGATTTCCCTCGGATGAAAAGGCTGTGGTGATTACTAAGGCAGTGAAACTGATCAAATCACCTGTGCAAAATAATGGAAATCCTGAAAACCTGACCTGTTGGGGGGGCCTGAGGACTGGAATTGAGAAACACTGCCCTAGATACAGCTGAACCAGAAACATATTTGATACTAGAGTAACTTTAACTTACACAGTAATTGCAATATGAATAGGCATTTACAATAACATACTGAAAAGTGAAGTCTATCTGTACTGTTGGGCTATATTAAAACTGGAACACTGTCAAAAATAGAATTAAACCTTACAAGAACATACTGTATCTCTGACAACTGTGACCGAGCGTAGAAATAAAAAATAAAATAATAACTTTAGCATTGAGATTACTCCATATCAATATTTCATAGAATGAAGAAGTGTGCGTTTTGCATGCAACAGTTTCTATGACTAAGGCTAATGCTGACTTTTTATCATGTAAAAATGATTTGCTTAAATCGTTTATACTTTCTGCCACTTTCTAATGGAAATATACCTTTTAATAAAACATGTTTAATACATTTTCTTGCTGGTGAATTTACTTATTCATTAGAAATTGGTTTGAAAAAGTCATTGCCTGGTGTTTTAAAGGTCATGTCTTTCTTTTACAGACCTGTCAGTTCTCCGGAATCTTCTAGGAGTCATTTACACTCATATATATCTCATTTCTATGCTGCCAGAGAATAGAAAAGTGAAGTGACTGGGTACTAGTGACATTGGCATATAGGGCAGTAACTATATTATATGGACACAGTGAGTGAGGCAAAAAGAAAAACTGTGCCATATGGAAAGCCATCTGTGACATTTAAAGTATAGCTAAAGGCTCCTGTAAGAGAGTCTAAGTAAGCACCAAATCCATTTACTATGTGATCATAGCCACATATGGGGTCAGGTGCTGCCTGAGGCAGCCATTTTTGCCTCATGAGTGGCATGGCACGTTATGTGCAGGGGGACTAAAAGAAAATAGTAAAGCAACTTTTGGCGTTAGTACTTCCCACTGAATGCAACCCATTCAAGTGAATGGGGCCACTCTGTAAGTCCCCCACAACTGCATGCAATGCATGTGGTTGAGGCATGCTAGTATGGGGATCAAGATATTAAAGCAGGCAGTGAGGAGGCAATACTACACCTCCTTACCACCTGTCAAATGTAAGAAGAAAGAAAGTCACCGCTCCAGGTGGGTCTACTATACGGTCACACACTGTTTACAGGATTCCAAGGGTGCTGGTGGTGCACTAGGCAAGCATAAAAGATAGCTGAAGGATGGATGGCCGCACTCCAAAAACCGTACAGGTTGTCTTTTATTAAATGAACAGAAGATACATCACCAGATCAAAACAACAGGAACAGGGGAACAGCCGACGTTTCGCACAAAATCAGTGCTTATTCATGGCTTAAGGAATAAGCACTGATTTTGTGCGAAACGGTTGCTGTTCCCCTGTTCCTGTTGTTTTGATCTGGTGATGTATCTGCTGTTCATTTAATAAAAGACAACCTGTACGGTTTTTGGAGAGCGGCCATCCATCCTTGAGCTATCTTTTATACCTGTCAAATGTACTCTGAAGAGTTACCTGAATGTGAATGGCTCTTTGTACTAGGCACAAAGCTGGTGTGATTGAGCCCTTAGGCCCCGTACACACGGTCAGTCCAAACTGATGAAAACGGACTGAAGGTCCATTTCATCGGTTAACCGATTAAGCTGACTGATGGTCTGATGTGCCTACACACCATCAGTTCAAAAACCGATCCAACGCGGTGACGTAAAACACAACGACATGCAGAGAAAAATGAAGTTCAATGCTTCCAAGCATGCGTCGACTTGATTCTGAGCATGCGCGGGTTTGGAACCGATGATTTTGCTTACTAACCATCGGTTTTTACCTATTGGTCAGGCGTCCAATTTTAAAGCAAGTTCTCTGTTTTTGGACCGGAGGACAACTGACCGATGGGGCCTACACACGGTCGGTTTGGACAGATGAAACTGAATTTCAGTCCGTTTTCATCAGTTTGGACTGATCGTGTGTACAGGGCCTTAGAGATTTTCTTAATTTTAGTTCTATGTTTCCCTACCTGGCCATGTTTTGAGAATTTTTCATTTTCATCACTGCCAGTATCTATAGCAGTGATCATTGTATTCTGCCAGTGGGGAAGGCTCCCTTTGCTCCCCACCGGAAGAACACAATAGCACTGCTGGAGGGATTCCCCCATCAACAATGACTGTGTCGATGGGAGAATCAAGTTATTTTCTTTGCTTCAACCTGATATTGAAGCAAAGAAAATTGCATAATGTATGGCCTTCCTGAGTCTTCTTGGAGACTGAAGTTGCAAAATTGTATCTCCTATACACTGACCACATATAGGGCTAGATTCACATACCTTTAGGGCTCTTTCACATGTCCGTTCCGTTCGTCCGTTTTTTGGACGTCCGTTAACGGACCGCAATGCTTCCCTATGGGCTAGCGTCCGTTAGCGGATGAGCATCCGCTAACGTCCGTTAGCATCCGTCTGCGTTCAGTTCCGTTTTTTTGGACGGAAGAAAACCCTATTTTTCTTCCGTCTAAAAAACGGAACGGACGAAAAACGGACGTTAACGGATGATCCGTTTATCATCCGTTCCGCTAACTTCCGTTTTTCTATGTAAAAAGCCCCCCAAAAAAAAAAAAAAAAAACGGATGAAAAAACGGATGGAAAAACTGATGCAAAAACGGATGGAAAAACTGATGCAAAAACTGATGAAAAACTGACGAAAAACTGACGAAAAACTGATGGAAAAACGGATCAACTGATGGAAAAAAAAACTGATCTGAAAAACTGAACGGACGTGTGAAAGAGCCCTTAGGCGGTCGTAGCGTATCTCTTATACGCTACGCCGCCGTAACTTTGAGAGGCGAGTATGGTATTCTCAAAGATTTTGCCGCCGAAGTTACGGCGGCATAGCGTATTAGGGCCGGCGTAAGCCCGCCTAATTCAAATGTTGAAGCTGTGGGCATGTTTTATGTATATTAAGTTTGACCCCACGTAAATGACGTTTCGATTGAACGGCGCATGCGCCGTCGGTGGACGTATCCTAGTGCGCATGCTCCAAATGACGTCGGCAAATCGGCAATGCTTTCGACGTGAACGTAAATTACGGCCAGCCCCATTCACGGACAAGTTACGCAAACGACGTAAAATTTGAAAAATTTGACGCGGTTCCGACGTCCATACTTAACATTGGCTGTGCCATCTTTTTGGTGGTTTATCTTTACGCCTGAAAACCCCTTACGTAAACGGCGTATCTTTACTGCGACTTCCGGGTGTACGTTCGTGAATAGGCGTATCTAGCTGATTTACATATTCTAGGCGTAAATCAGCGTACACGCCCCTAGCGGCCAGCGTAAATTTGCAGTTAAGATACGACGGCGTAGGAGACTTACGCCAGCCGTATCTTAGCAACATTTAAGCGTATCTCAGTTTGAGCATATGCTTAAAGTTGCGACAGGCACGGATTCGGACTTACGGCGGCATATCTACTGATACGCACGTCGTAAGTCTACCTGAATCTGGCCCATAGTCTTTTCAATGGTTGACCAAAGTATTTTTTTTCTCTGGGTTAGACAAGCAGAATGGCAAAGAGATAGTTCTGGATATACTAAATAACACATTTGAGGGCATTCGGATACCAAACCTTTTTTCTGCTTCCTGAAGTTCATGCATGCATCAGAGTTTTTGCAAACTCACCCAGTCTTTGCTTCCCAGATATTTTTTTTAACTAGCTTTTTTTACAGCCATACTTGTGCAGCAGTGCCCACAAAACAATGTGCATACACATTATAGGGAACACTATTCCAGCTTTTCTAAGGGCCATGACAGGATGGCAACTTTGTAATCAAAATCTCGACCAGCTACCGGTCTGTCTGCTTATTTTTTTCTGGTGATTTGTAACTAGTTACATAGTTGATGCCTTATCTCCCTTCAGTGGTTGTCTATGCAGCTACAAATTACTGTTGTGCCACAATTTGTAGCAGCTGCATTGGATAGACAACATCAAATGCTGTTAAACGTTTATTGCTCAGTGACTGATCTACAAATTGCTGGACCTGCTGCATCACACACGTTTAATGACTGAAGTGCATTTTTCACTTGCAACTAAAACAATAAGAAAAAAAAATCTCTTCCAAATCATAGCTAGGGTTATTGTCATTCTGATACACAAATATTGTGGGATATTGCATATCTGCTCGATGCAGTACAATATAAAGTGTATCTATCATTAAAATATAAAATCATTGATTCATGTCCACATTTTAATTATTACTAATTTATTCCTATTAATCTGAATGATCTTGAAGTTTGTAAATTGCAAAATATAATTCACTGACATATTCTTACCTTTGTCAAAACTATAGTAAAATAAAATGGAAAAATAACTCGAAACTTTTAAATGATTTATGTTCTGTAAAGAATAGAGAATTGACAGTTTTCATTTTATAAATAGACCTCTAATACGTAAATTGACTTATTTTTATTTTTTTTATTTTGTAACTACATTTTGTTTGTACTTCTAATATAGATGATACATCAACAACCAAACCCTGGAATTCATTATGAATATGTTGTTCCCAATACAAATACTATCAGCCCACATCTACCTTCACAACGGAGACCAGGTAAGATTGTATGTCGTAAAATCCTTGCAGTGAAATGCTGATGTTATGTACATTTTACATGAAGAACGTGCTATTTCATAAGTAAGGTTTATTATATTTTTTTTAATAGTAATTTTTGTTAATAGGTTTGCTGTTACAAAAAGGTTGATTTAATTTGTAGCTTGTCACAGAGATGAACAAACCTTGAAAACCCTGGGATGATCCAGTCAGCTGTGGTTCTTCTGATGGTCAATCTGATCACATTGAAATCAATCATGTCATTGTGTAAAAAAAAACAACTAAAAAACAGCACGCCTTCCCATCTCCTGCTACTTTTAGCTCTATAAACAATAGATATAAGGCATAGTCAAGCATATTGGCATATGCTGGTTATTGAGAAGCTGCGTCTCATTTTGATATTTTGTTTTTCACTTGTCTCTAATTGCCAAAGCTGGGAAGTCCACAAACACACAAACATGCAAGACCAGGCTTATTTGATATTAGCCCACTCAAAGCTGCTGATGAAATGAATGTACCATTATGAATTTAGGGTGCATTGACCTTTTAAATTATACTTGTTTTTAACTTGGATTACACAAGAAGGAATATATGAGAAAAAAATAGGTGTCACCTCCAGTGTCAAAACAATCAGTAGATTCTGGTATATAGCCCACTTTGACACATTTCTAATTTGGATTATTCAAGAAGGATATATGAGGAAAATGCATTAGATGTCACTTCCAGTGTTAAAACAATCAGTAGATTCTGGTACATAGGCAAAGTCCAATTTGGACACAGCCACTCTTACTTGCTATTGGTCATTAAGGATGCCGGTCATATTAAGGATCAGGAATAAGGCAGAGGAGCCAAGTTTGAAAAATGTAAGACTTTCATATAACTTATCTGCCAATTTCTCTGGACTTGCTCATCGTGGAACATGAAGTTACTGAACGAATCCTCTGCATATTTTTTCTCACAATATGCTCAGTTGGAATTGCCCAGTTTGGGCAACCAAACTGCATAACCATTCCTCTTTTTCCAAATAGCAGTATGATCCAATATGTGAAGGGATAAAAAAGGGAACTCGCAATCATAATAAGAAAACTATATGAACAGACATTGACACTTGGTTTATTACCACACCATGATTGGACTTGTTTTTGCTGCACAGTATGAAGTTGTTCTAATACACAAAATGTTATAGTCCCACTTTCTGTCAGACAGTTACCAGTTACCTTGCCTACAATTTTAAATACTATTTATTGTTGCTGAACATTGAAATATGTAGTTAAAATTGCTGCAATATACTGCCCGTATAAAAAGTAAAAGCTGGGGTTTATGGTGTTGAAATAATAAGTGCATGCCTTTTATATTTCATTTCTCAAGTTTTACTATCAATGTACTGTAGCCTGTTCATTTAATCTCGCTTGCTTTCCCCTAATACTGTCAGTTTGAGTATACATTTATTATGTCATCATGCAATTAAAATACATTTAAATCAGGATTCTAACTTGAAGTCCAGTTATAGCTGCTTTTAGCAGATAGAAAAGCATCAGTATTGTACACTTTGCTTACAATATATATTTTTTTAATATTGTTATGTATTTAGGTGAACCCTTGAATGGCCAGTTAGACATACCAGATACTTCAGACCATACAGAAAATAGAGATTCCTTCAATAGTCCTGATCTGTCAGCTGGATCCATTCCTTCTAGTCAGCCTGGGAGGATACCTTCACATGTACCAGACAACCAAGTGCTTCCATTGCAGCCTCCTCGAAGGAGCCGGGACTATAACTGGAAACAAGTGGGATCAACTGAATGTTCAGTATCCTGTGGGAAAGGTGAGGTGGGCGAAGGGCTAAACAGTCCTGGCATATATATCTTAGCAGCTGACATTTATGCATTTAAAAAAATATCTGCTAAGCTCAAAAACTGTTATAATTTTATATGTTTCCTCCACTATTAATTTGTTATTAGACTCATGTCATATTTCAAACGCTGGTTGGGTTAAGAAGTCATAGAATTGCTTACCTGCCCGCACCTATTCTCTGATATACATGCCATTTTTGTAAATGCCAGAGTTGCCAAGCTAACAGTTTCAGTCTGCTACAGGTTTTATTGTGAAATAAAGTTGGATAACATTTCATGCAAAATCTGATCAATTTAAGGAAAATATCCCTTTATCTTTTTCAAATTCTAGAGTGTTTGACAACATGTGGCGTTACAATCGGAAATTAAAATGGGTTTCACTGAAGTTTGATGTAACTGCTACACAGAAAGTCTATAGTCTTTAAGTAGAAAATGTTTTATCATATTCCAAAATAATTGTAAATAAGAAAAACTCTCATAAGCCTCGATTGCATTATTATTTACCCCTTTGCTCTAAAACCCTATAAACTATTGTGTAGCCAGTATCATAAATACATGACTTATCAGGGTGGTTGGTACTACACCTGTTTATAATTAACGTGTCATGATGTCATTGTATGTTTGGCCAGTTTTGGAAGGCCACACAGTTTGTTTGAGAACATATCCAAACAAACAGCAATGCAAAAGCTAATGAGTTATCAAAACAAGTCCAAGGTACGGTTCTGGAAAAACAGAAATCAGGGTTGGTTTATTAAAAAAACAATATTAGTCCGAGAGGCAACTAAGAGCAACAGAAATCAGCTGCTGAGAATAGAGAAACTGTCCATAGGAGAACTGTAACATGCACTCTACAAGGCTGGAGTTATGCAATGTTTGGCAGAAGGTATGTCACGTGGCAGATACAGCAAATGTGGAAAAAAGGTTACATGGTCTACTTAGACTTAATTTGAACAGCAGCAGACACTATTTATTACCCTAAGGACAATATCTCTATGATAACAAAAGCTTTACTTCAGCAGAGCTAGGGAAGCTGTCAAGGATTAAGGGCAAGATGGATTGAGTCAAATGCAGAGGACCAGAAAATAGGATGACAGTTCAACTTTCTCCAACACACGGCCAACGATTCACTGTAGTCTCATAAAACCAATCATTTTTTAAGGCTTTAGAATATCCCAGTCAAACCCAGTTGAGAATTTATTGTGAGACTTGGAAGTTGCTGTTCTCTAACAGTTTCAAGTTGACAATGACCTGGCAGTGCTGGAGCAATAGGAGAATAGACAAAAATTGCATGGCTCAGATGTGAAAGCTGGTAAAGAGCTAAACCAAAAGACTCGCAAAAGTAGTTGTAGCCAAAAAATGGTTTAGGTTGTGCAAAAACAAAGATATTTTTAATCTTCAAAATGTTAAAGCTGCCTCTCCGGGACACTACTGTGACCCAATAGAATGTTGGAACTGTTGTTGCTCTGATTTTATAATAAATTCTATGCAGTGACTTAAAGTGGATGTAAACCCACTCTCATCCTTTCTAAACTACTGCCATAGTGCTGATCTATAAGGATTTACATGTCTCCTGCATGTATCCTTACCTGTCAAATGTTTCCCCTCTGTCTGGTATGAGACCCGAAAAACTGCAGATTCTGTGGGTGGATCTGTTGTCTGGAGCTCTGCGGGTGGAGTCATAATGTCAGTAGACTCTCCGCCCTCCTCTACACTCCCCTTGTCAACATGCATTTTTTCCCGTGTATTCCTTACACTAAATTCTGCTATGATGACTAACATCCAGTCAAAATCCAGAAAAGTAACCACATGACTTCAGAAAAGGAGTGGGGGTGGGAATTAAAAAATAATGCCTGTTTCCAGGCTAGTGCATTAAAAATGTAAATAACCTGTCACTCATAGCAAGGGAATGGAACGGACTAAGGTTTTTCTCTGTTAGTCCATTTTATTTCACTGAACAATAAAATAGGATTCCTCAGAGCTGGATTAACTGTGTGGCAAGACTGGGCACAGATGATAGGAAATCTTATACTGTACATTTTGACATAAAAAATAAAAAATAAACATTTTGGGTTTACACTTTAAGCTGGCCATAGATGGATTGAAATTCAGACAATTCAGCAGGGAATGGCAGAATTTCAATTTATGTGTGGTTGTGCCTGTTCAGCAGAAGTCAATCATTAGAACAAGCATGTTGGAAAACCCTTCTCGATCAGTCGGCTGCAGTTAATCAGCTGCTGATCAGTGTATTCTGAAAGCAGGGAGTGCTGCTGTCAGAATACGATGCTCCAGTGGGGAGAATTCCTCTGCCCACTTTGCTTGTGTGGCTGAAGGCATCAGGTTTTTTTTGTTTTTTTTCATTTAAATCATCTATTCACCAAATTTAGAGTTTTGCTGAACTGAGTCTGGATTCTTATAAATGTTGCCACAGCCCACAACATAATGGGAGGTATGTATCAACACAACTAATATTTGTCTTATTGCAGGATCACATTACCCCATTTTTCGCTGTGTAAACAGAAATACACATGAGGAGGTGTCAGATGCTTTCTGTGATTCTAGTACCAAACCCAGTTCTGAAGAAGAGCCATGCAATCTTTTTCCTTGTCCTGCATTGTAAGTATATTCCTTAACGATGTCCTATCCAATATCTATGTATATGTGCAACATTTATTGCCAATTTGACTTTCTTTTTCAAAGAGACCTGTGCAAGTAATGTGCATCTCCAATCAGTTATTACTGCAGGGGCTTAAAGAAGCACATGCTTCTTGTTTTGGTAACTAAAATTAACCTCCCTGGCAGTATGATTCTTTCTGGTTTTAGGTGCTGAAAGCGGTACAATTATTTTTCATGGAAATTTGGCATTTTATATTGTAGGCCTGTAATTCTGAGGCCTTGTACAGACGAGCAGACATGTCCGTTGAAAACGGTCCGCGGACAGTTTTCATTGGACATGTCTGCTGGGAGGTTTTGGTCTGATGTGTGTACACACCATCAGACCAAAATCCCCGCGGACAGAGAACGCGGTGACGTAGACAACACCGACGTTCTCTGACACGGAAGGTCAATGCTTCCACACATGCGTCGAATCAATTTGACGCATGCGTGGGATTTCGGGCCAGCGGACATGTCCGATGAGTTGTACTAACCATCGGACATGTCCGACGGACAGGCTTCCAGCGGACATGTTTCTTAGCATGCTGAGAAACTTTTGTCCGCTGGAAACCTGTTGATTGTTTTGAAATGCTTGTGGAGTCCTTGTCTGGTGGAATTCCACCAAATCAAGACTTCCAGAAAGGAAGGTGCAATAAGGAATAGCAATGCTCACTTTACACAGATTATGGCAGGAGGGCGATAGCAGTTCACCATGTTAATAGTGTGGATTCAGAAAGCTCCAAGTAGGAGGTTGTGAAGAAGATAGGCAAACATTATCTAGGACCTGAATTCGCTCCACCTTGGTAGCAGTTCCACTTCCTTCAATTGTTGCTATAATGCATTGTTACCTTTTTTATCGAACTGATTCGTGAGATTGGATTGGATTTATTGTAGACTGTAAGATGCACATTTTATGAGGGTTGAGGAAGGTTCTATGTTATATGATTGTATGTCTAAAGCCAGATACACACTATTACTGTCAGCTCTGGTCGGAGCCGCTGTACTAACCATGCAAGGTTAGTTCAGCGACCTCCACCGCTGACCTGTTGTGTTCTGACAGAAAGACGCCCCCCCCGCCAGAACACTCCAATCAGCAATCTCTGCCATTGGCTGGGAGTGCTGATCAAGAGTCGGTCGGATGCTGGTTTTCCAGCATGCACGTCCAACAGAAGCCAGCCGAACGACTGTCGGACAGACAGACATACACACGGGCTAAATGTCAGACTTTTTTTTTCTAACCGGCCTTTGTCTCCAGACATTTCTGCCCATGTGTACCCAGAGTTTTATTTTTGTTTGTGCTTTTGGGTAGCTCTTCACTGTTTTATATTATTTATGTTATAGAGGAGGTGTTGTGAAATCACTATTTAAGTGTTGGCTTAGAAACCAAGGTTTATTTGCTTTGTGACTACACAGAAGCGATTCAGTTCGCATGCGCCGCGCTTTATAAGTTTTTCATTCATTCATTCATTCATTGATTTCATATCACTTATCTGGCATAGCTCATAATCTTTAACACCTCCACTCTTCTCCTGATGGACCGTTTTCATCAGACTAACCGATCGTGTGTGGGCCCCATCGGTTATTTATCCATCGGTTAAAAAACTAGGAACTTGTTTTAAAATTATCTGATGGTTATTTAGTTCATTTTTCTCAGCACGTCATTGTGTTTTACGTCACCGCGTTCTGAAACGGTGTGTAGGCACAACTGATGAAAGTCAGCTTCATCGGATATCTGATGAAAAAATCCATCAGACCATTTTAATCGGATGAACCGACCGTGTGTACAGGACATTATTGTTAAGCAACTGCATCTGGCTAGCCATGAATAATATATATTTTTTTAATTAAATTTTTAGTAGAGCTGTGAAATTTTTGTTCAGTGTATATCTATCTACATAGATCAGTATTGCAAATAGCACATGCATGAATAATTTACAGGACAAAGCAGTAGCACTTCTTCAGGGTCTTAGAAAAGTTGAAAAGTGAATCATGAGCATGGTAACATGCAACAGAATAAGTGTAATGCACTTTTTTAACAGAATAGAAGTAGCTGTAATTAAGTGTATTGAAAGTACTGTAATCATTATTTATGGCCAATTACAGCAATAAAGTCAGTAATTTTCCATCTACCATTGCCATTCACTGTGATTATCTCAGAGGGTCTTAAGTGAAAGTGAACAAAAAATATATATATTTGTTAAGATCTTACAAAGATTATAGGAACATGGAAAGGCAGTAGAAAGGAGTAATTAATGATTCAGACATACTTGAGGAAAGATATTCATGAAGGGCATTATAACATTATTTTTTTATCATACTCTTTTGATTGGATTATGGATTTGGAAACTGTAAGACATTCATAAAAATTGTATTACATCAGCAGTCTTTTCTTGTTGTCAAGAGATTCCCAGCCTTCATGTAATACCCAACTGGATTTCTTCACTATGTTGCTGTATTTATTACTGAAAACACATTGCAATACACTTGCTTCATTAGCGCAATCAAAAATGAAGGGGATTACACTCATCCACTGGCTGGCTATAACACCTACTTTTTTTATAAAGAAAAATCCCCCCTATACACATACACACATTGGAGTGATAAATTAGCCTAAAATCTTGTCCTGCATTCATAATTGGAAACAACATGAAACAAGGCACATGTTCTTCACATTGAATGTATATACTGAACCACATGACTCAATATACATTAGATTCAATTGATGTAAGGAATCTATCTATCTATCTATCTATCTATCTATCTATCTATCTATCTATCTATCTATCTATCTATCTATATACACACACAGTGCCTTAAAAAGTATTCATACCCCTTGAAATTTTCCAAATTTTGTCATGTTACAACCAAAAACGTAAATGTATTTTATTGGGCTTTTATGTGATAGACCAACACAAAGTGGCACATAATTGTGAAGTGGATGTTATAAAAGACATCGTTTTAAGGAGTGCGGCAGTCCAGGACCTTTTTCTATCCAATTCACCTGCGCATAGCCAGCACCCTTTTGGTCCAGTGGGACGGAAGCAAAGCCAAGGGATCAGAAACTTTTAGAGCGGTATATTTTCTCACTTCAACTAAGTTGCTAAGCAACAATAGCTGCAGCATGGCTCAAGAAAACTTTTTTATGGAACGGCAGCAGGATAGGAGTGATTTAGCAGTGGTGCACTGTGAGGTGCTGGTGACACTGTGACTTACAAGCCAAACTGACAATTGTGTGTGACATTAGACTTGATTGGCAGTAGCACCCTTAGAGCTACAGTACCCAGTGTGGGCTGCACCCTATAGGTATGCCAATGACCCCCATTATCCCCCAAGTACAGAGCCCACCTATTCCCACTGCCCTAGTAGAGAGATTCTCTCTTCTCCCACCCCTCAGTACACAGTGCTCCCCCACCCCATTGCCCCCAAAACCGAGCTCCCCTCCTCCCCAATACAGGGCTACCCCTAGCCTTCCCAGTACACAGAACTTCTCCTTCCTCTCAACCCCCCAGTACACAAAGCTCACCCCTTCCACTCAACCCCTCCACTACACATAGCTCACACCTCCTCCCACCCCCCCCCCAGTACAAAGCTCACTCTGAACCCTAGCCCCAGTACACAGGGCTCCCCCCTCCCGCCGCTTTACCGCAAGTACAGTGCTACTGTAGAGCACTCTGTGCCTAGCCTCCTGGCAGCTGTTCCTCCTAACTGAGGAGGCATTGTCACTTGAGGCACGCTGTCATATGTAAACACGGAATTAGTGTAGTAAACCGATTTTGTGCTTACAAGCAAACATCCCGGAAATTAACTCACAAATGTTACCTGTATAGTATTTTTGTAGCATCTTAGTACAAAAAAGACAGTCTCTGGTAGATCTTGATGATGAATCCAGAGCTGTAGATAACAATACAAATAGGTCTTTGGTGTTTAACGTATTCTCCCTTTAGTTTCTTCTAGATAACAACACGTATATGTAACAAAGCAGAGTTCTGAAAGTTTTGTATTGTTTAGAAGAAAAAAAAACACGCCATAAGAGTCAAAAGTGTATTTATTTTGTTGTTTTGTAATGCTGGACTGCTGAGATTGATTATATCTCAGCATTCAATAATGAAAAACAAAGTCAGTTTAGCTAAACAAGTAATGACAGATTATATTGTATCAATCTCATGCATGTCCAACTCTCACTCCATTTCAAGTCAATAATCAAAAGGTTAATCATTTTTATAAAAAAAGATTCAGTCAACAAATGCCAGTGTAGACATTTTTATACATTAACATCCGATAGATGGAAATGTCACCTGTCTACTTCAATGTAAGCAATTAAATGTTTTACATTTAATAATTTTGAGTACACAGTCCATTGTTACTGAACACAATTTAGTGAGAATTATGCATAGCCATCTATTGGAAGGCTGATAAATATTGTATAAGACTCTTTTTCATTTCCGATATCCGCTTCTACTTTATAAATTGCTGTGTCTGTATTTGACAAGTGCTGTAGGGATGACTAAATTTTACAAGTTAACCATTTACAGACCGCCCGCCATCATAATATGGCGGCCTTTTGAAGTGGAATACAGCTGTTATGGCAGCAGGAGTTTTGTAAGGATAAAGTTTGTTGCCATTCCACGAGTGGGTGCAATTTTGAAGCATGACATGTTGGGTATCAATTTACTTGGCGTAACATCATCTTTCACAATATTTAATAAAAAAAATTGTGCTTGTAAGATCGCTGCGCAAATACAGTGTGACAGAAAGTAATGCAATGACTGCTATTTTATTCTCTAGGGTGTTAGAAAAAATATATATAATGTGTGGGAGTTCCAAGTCATTTTCTACAAAAAAAATATATTTTAAACTGTAAACAACAAGTTTGAAAAATAGACCCGTCTTAAAATGGTTAAAGCGGAGTTCCACCTATATAAAAGTCAGCAGCTACAAAAAGTGCAGCTGCTGACCTTTATTAATCGGACACTCACCTGTCCCAGTTTCCAGCGATGTGGGCGTATGAGGCCCCGCTCATCTCCACTCCACTCTGCGGCGCCGGTATCATGAGTGTGGGGGGCCAAGCTGTGGCTTCACAGCCGGGCACGCACTGCACATGCGCGAGCCACGCTGCATGCCACGATTGGCCGGGAAATCATCTGGGACCTGTGATGTGTCCCAGATTATTGCCAAGAGGGAGGGGAGAGAGGTGAACTTCCTTCCGGCGGTGCCCCGGGAGGAAGTGGGAGCTGGAACCCTCTATAAAGAGGAATTCTGCTCCCCCCAAAAAAATGACATGCCGCAATGTCCGCCAGGCACCCGCGATTGGCGGTTACACAGACAAGGACGTAGATCTGTGTGTGTAAACACACAGATCCACGTCCTGTCAGGGAGAGAGGAGACCGATGCTGTGTCCCTTGTACATAGGGACACAGATCGGTCACCTACCCCAGTCAGTCCCCTTCCCCCACAGTTAGAAACAATATGCAGGGTACACATTTAACTCGCCCCCTAGTGTTAACCCCTTCCCTGCCAGTCACATTTATACAGTAATTGGTGCATATTTATAGCACTGATCGCAGTATAAATGTGAATGGTGCCAAAAATGTGTCAAAAGTGTCTGATGTGTCCGCCATAATGTCGCAGTCCCAATAAAAATTGCAGATCGCCGCCATTACTAGTAAAAAAATAATAATTTTGTAGGCACTATAACTTTTACGCAAACCAGTCGCTTATTGCGATTTTTTTTTTTACCAAAAATATGTAGAAGAATACGTATCGGCCTAGACTGAGAAAATAAAAAAAAAAAAAATTGCTATTAATTATAGCAGCAAGTAAAAAATATTGATTTTGTTTTCAAAATTGTCGCTCTTTTTTTGTTTATAGCGCAAAAAATAAAAACCGCAGAGGTGATCAAATACCACCAAAAGAAAGCTCTATTTGTGGGGAAAAAAGGATGTCAATTTTGTTTGGGAGCCACGTCGCACGACTGCGCAATTGTCAGTTAAAGCGGCGCACTGCTGGAAGCTAAAATTTCACCTGGGCAGGAGGGGGGTATATGTGCCCAGTAAGCAAGTGGTTAAAGGCTGCCTCGTGAGGTGGAGTTTTTGAAACTGGAATAAAGAAAACTAGACCAGAACTGGAACTGTTGCTTATAGCAACCCTTCACATCTTAAGAACTTTTTCTAGAGAACATGAAACTTAAAATCTGATTGGATGCTGTAGGCAACAACTCTGGCTGTCCTTCAGTTTTCATAAATCATCTCCAGCAGGTCAAATTGTGTACCAGAGAAATGTTTTAATTTGACCACACACCATCAGGTCTAGCTGCTTGACCTGTTGAGTAAGTGAGTTAACTTACTAAAGGCAAATAGGCTGTACAAGGGAATTTTCACCTCGCAAAAGAATGTTCACTTAGCTTAGTAAATGTGGTGAAAATTTCTTTTGCAAAGAATGCCCAATTATACATAGGAAAATAAAAATGTATTTTGGCTTGCAGACGATTGGATGATAAGTCAGCACAGCTTCAGCTCATTCACTAAGCTAAGGGACATTTCCCTTTCAAAGTAAAAATGATTTAGCAAAATGAACAGCCTATATGCCTTTAGTAAATCAATCACTGTTGCATCTAAAGATGAGTATTGCTCAAACTGAAGGAATCTACTGCATGGTACCGAAGTTGATGAACAGATACATTAATGTTTGGAAAGATCAAATTTTCTCAGCTGTTTGTTACTAATTAACACGTTATATTTGAAGTCATTG